>NC_045781.1:23391756-23699956 GCF_008692025.1 Phocoena sinus | reverse complement strand
CCGTTGTGGAGCACAGGCTCCGGACGCGCAGGCTCAGCGGCCATGGCTCACGGGCCCAGACGCTCTGCGGCATGTGGGATCCTCCCGGACCGGGGCACGAACCCGTGTCCCCTGCATCGGCAGGCGGACTCTCAACCACTGCGCCACCAGGGAAGCCCTTCTTTAATTCTTTATATATTTGTGGGCATCTGAACTATGTTATAATAAAATTTTTAAAAATTGATATTTGATATTTCAAAAATAAAATAAAAATAATTGTAATGAGGGAATGTAGCTCTACTTCCGTATATTTACTTAATGGTTGCTATTACTCGTATTTTCAATTACATCCCTGTGGGGCTGGGGGAGTATTTTTAGTGTCCAGGGGTTCTAAAGGCTCCATCTGTCCTCAGGGCCTAGCCCCCCTCCTGGTTTAGTGCTGTGGGCAGACTTCAACACAAGCTATGTGATGCCCTGCAGTGACAGCAGGCAGACGTACAGATCAAAGGAGACAGTCGTCCTGCTGGCCCTGGCCCTGGCCTGCCCTCTGTCTCCAGCTCTGGACACTGTTTTAAGAGAAACACTATTAAATGGAGGCTCTTCAAAGGATGACCACTAGGGGTCCTGAGCCATGGTGTGAGAGGGACCAGGAAGGAAGAGGCAGTCTTCACTTTCCTGCAGGGCTTCTTCTAGAAGCAGCTCCAGAGGGCAGCCCCAGGCCAAGGGGCATGAACATTCTTTCATCAGAAATGTCTGGCTAGGGAGCTCCCCCTGGTCAGAAGCCTCTTCTGATTTGGACAGCTCTCCCCTGTGTAGGGCGAGGGGCACTGTTGATATCCCCAGGCTCGGAGAGGGTTTCCACAAGACTGAGTACCGGCAGGGATTCTTTATGCGTGGGAAATCGGACTAGATAACTTCTAGGGGGTATATGACTCTGGGATGCCGTGGTGAACATAATAATGCCAATGGCAGGGGATCTTAAGCTTGAATGAGCATCAGAATTACCTGCAGGGCTAAACACAGCTTGCCAGGTCTCCTACCCCCGCATACTTTCTGATTCAGGAGGTCTGGGGTGGGCCTTGAGAATTTGCCTTTCTAACAAGTTCCCAGATGTTGCTGATGCTGGACCCAGCACCACACTCTTAGAACCCGGGGTTCAGCAAGATCACTCTGTCCCATATGCTCTAGACTGCAAAGGTTCAAACCCTCATTCCAATGTGTTCCCCAGGGTTTCTGTGCATTTCCAGAGCACTTTTATTTTTATGACCTTTTTTGGTTCAGACCTCTGGAGCAACTCACTGGGCCATACAGACTCTCCTTTTCTACATCACATTGACTCAGGAGAACTCAGCACTTTCCCTTATTTCCTTTGTAGGTGTAGATGACTTCAATGAAGGTTGGGCCAAAGGGGAGTTTCAATCCCAGTCTCCTCCGTGCTGCTCACCAGCACCCTCGGAGTTCTTTCTGCTTCCACCTCCCAGTCCCTGGCATGTGCTACACAGAGCAGTTTAGTTCTTGCTGTTGATGCCTTTTTCTCCCAGGCAAGTCCTCAGGGTCTCATAGCTTACCTCAAGAGACAGGTCAAGGCAGTTCTCTAAACAAAAATCAGTTTCCACCTTACCATAGGTGTCAGCTGTTAGGATAGTAACATTTCACCCCCATTATCTTAAACGTCCTATTCTATCCAAGTCTGTGGACTCCAGCTATTTCAGAGTCAGAAGCAACTTCAGAGATTGTCAGTTCAGATGTTCTTAGCCTGTGGTCCATGGAGTCCTTAGCTAGATTCAGGGGAGCCATGAATTTGGATGGGAGAAAAATGATGTCTTTATTTTTAATAACTGAAATTTTACTAACAGAAATTTCCACTGATTATGAAGGAGGCAACAAACTATAACAGTGTCAGCACTACCTGTGACTCTTCGTCCTCAACAGAAATCACCAGCATTCTCAAATCTCATCTCCACTGTTTCAGATGCCTCAAAATATCATTCGTATGCATCACTGCTTTGAAATTATAGTAGTTATTCGACCCACTGCTAGATCTTGTTATTTAATGCATCAGTATAGAAGCATATATGTGACAATATCTGATTTTGACTTTTTACACGTCGTTTGATGACCATGTTTCAGTATGATTGCTTTTCACTGCACTCCTATGTATTTTAGTTTATACATTAGAAACACTATTCTGAGGGCACTAGAATGCCAAAGAGATCCATGGCACAAAAAGGGTTAAGAACCCTCATCTAGCTCCATGCTTGATTTTACAGAGGGAAACTGAGTCCAAGACAGAGAAGGTTTCTTGCCCACAACTACGCCATTGGCATTTAGCAGGCTGGCTTGGGACTCGAATCTAAAATAGGGAGGAAAAGAAGGGACAGGAGAGCAGCAGGGGCTGGAGAGAAGGGTCTCACCCAATACCATGGCTGGGCACAGCCTACTCAGAGCAGAGGGTGACCCATTCACACAAACTCTTGTGCTGCTGCCTAGCTGACCCTTCTCCAGTTCCTGCCATCGTTGCAGCAGCTCTGAGCGGTATCAGGGCAAAACCATTTCTCATTACAGCAAAGAGGAGTATAATTTTCTGACTTAATAACAATGTTCCCTGGCCAATCCTTGGGTCCTGGATGCTGTGCCATCTGTGCTGTGCTCTAGCGACAACGGATCCAGAAGCTTCTCTTCCAATAGGAGAGTCCCAGTCTCACTCGGCGTTCACTGGGCTGTTCCCCACCCCTTCTGCCTACACCCATCAACATACTTCATGGTTCTGGGCTTTTGCCTGACTCGTGATTTAGAGCTTGCAGAGCACGTCCACACATATCAGTTCACACAAAATGCACACCGTAAGGTTGTGCACCATTGCTAGAGAGGGCTAAGAGCTTTCACTTAGCTCCTTAACAGCACGAAGAAGGAAGGAAGATGTGTTACCAGATCTTCATGACCCAACCTCTTAAAGAAAAAACATGTGGTTGTTCACAATAAGCAGAGGTTTCCCGGTCTCGAGAATGGAGGGTCATCTTTTCTACATGTGGGGCAACTTGGTATTCTCAGGTTCATCTCTCTAAAGATGTGCTCAGATCTTTAAGCTCTGAGTGGTAGAGCTGAGCCAGAACACAGGTTTTCTGTCCAAGAACTTGTTTTGTGCTTTCCTAGAGGTTTGCTCTCTAATTGCTATATGCATGCATTTCTGGTTCACTCATTTATGTTGCTTCAACTTCCTGTTTTAAAAGCCCATTCACATTCCAAAGTAGTTTCCAAAATCATTTGACATCAACTTTGTTTGCTCTTCCCCCTGTATCTCTCTCCATAGTTCACAGGCAAAAGAACAAAAATGAGAACCCCAAACCCCTTCCTTTAGCAGATATTTTGTGAACTTCCAACAGCAGCCCAGGAGGTGGAATTCTTATTTCCTGTAAGATCCTGCTAATTAAAAAATTATTGTTCACAAATAATAGCTACTGTTTATTGTTTGCCATGTTTAAGACACTGTGTTAAGCACCTACATTATCTAATCCCCAATTAATTTACAATGTTTGGAAGTTAGTATTCTCATTTTATAGCTGGAGAAATTGAAATTTAGAGACTTTGAGCTCAGATCTGAGCTTCCTGGGGCATTCGAGCCAGGTGTCTCTGTCTGTCTCTGTTTCTCTCTATATCTCTATCTCTTTCTCCCTCTCTTATTTCTCCCCCCTCCCTTCTTTCATTCCTTCCTTCTTTCCTTCCTCCCCCCCCCAAACACACATACATGTTTTTAAAAAATTATTAAACAATTTTTTGAGGTTGATTGAGTTCATGCCTTTTATGCTTTACTGCTGAAGGGCAGGAATAGGGAGGATTTCAGAGACTGACTTTGGAATAAAGGCCTCACACAACCTCAGAACTGGAAGATCCTCCAGAGGAGTGGTCCTGAAACTTTGCACCAAGCACAGCATCACAGACTCCTAATACAGGCATGTACATTTATTTACAATGATGTACGGCATATATGTGTATGTCGCTGGACTAACATATCTGTACACACAAAAAGTAGAATTTTTATAAGGATGAGGACAAATTTAGAAAGGATTTCTAATATTTTTATTAGAAATAATAAAATTATTATTAATTTTATATAAATAATATTTATATATTATTACTCCCCCACCTTCCATGAGTGTACGCACCGCCTGGACAGGAGCTTGTCTACCCTTCTCCTAAGGTGGAGTTTCCCTTGGGTGGAGACTGCACAAGCCCTCTCCATCATCCCATGCCACAGTCTGCTGCTCAATAGTGCAAATGATCTTCTTGATGTAGTACGCAAAACTGTCTTGGTAGAAATCCACCGCTGCTAGACCTTCGGTGGACATGGAAGAAAACTGCCCATTGATCTTCCATAAACCCCACAGCTTTTGAATCCGTTTGGAACTTGTGAAGGTGAATCTGTGCTGTGTTTCTGAGACCTCCTGGGGTTGTTGTGAAGATCAAGTGATAAAAGGATGCAGAAGTTCCTGATACACAAAGGGCCCTACAAATGTCAAGTAATATTATTAGCTGTGATTTGCATTTATGGAGGAAGGAATGGAGCAAGTAAAATGAGACCCCTTAGACTCGCATAGCGAAAGCCTCTGGGGGCCCAGCCCACCCTGAGGCCAGGGAAGCTTCCTCACAGGAAGGTTTTCCTATAGGGCACCGTCTACAGACCCTCCCCATTTCCCACCTCCCTTTCAGGCATGCAGAGTGAGGGCAGCCTCCTCTGTGAATTTTTTAAATTTTATTTTATTGAAGTGTAATTGATTTACAATGTTGTGTTAATTTCTGCTGTATAGCAAAGTGATTCAGTTATATATACATACCTACATTCTTTTTCATATTCTTTTCTATTATGATTTATGACAGGATATCAAATATAGCTCTCTGCACTCTGCAGTAGGACCTTGCTGTTTGTCCAACCTACATACAACTGTTTGCATCTGCTAATCCCACACTCCCAATCCATCCCTCCCACCCCCCACCCTCCTTGGCAACCTGAAGTCTTTTCTCTCTGTGCCTCCTCTGTGAATTACACCCCCAGGACATGGAGAAGTCAGCCAGCAGTGTGGGGAGGGGGGCGGAATTGACCAGGACAAGAGTAGGAAGAGGCCTTGGCAGGCTTGAAATACTACAGTGAAATTTGTCATAAAATCCATGTGAGTCAGATGAAGAAGGTCTTCTAAGGTGTGTAAATAATTCTTAAAAATGAATCAAGATTTGTTATTGCTGGATTTAGAGATGTGGCTCCCTCCCAACCATTCACTGGCCACTGTGGAATCCTTGAGCCACCTCTGGGCTTGGCACATGTTTTGAGCAAGGCACTGAGGCCAGTCATGAGGACTCAAGAAATTGGAAAAAACCTGTGTCACAGAGTTTGCAAGCATGAAGTGAGATAAACAGGAACATTTTCTATGCAAGAGTACCAGTCCCAGACTTACCTTTCATTTAATTCAGGAAGAAAAATTAAGCTCAGATTGCGTTTTATTTTTGGTTAAATAAATGGGGAATGAATGAATGAAATTTTCTCTGTTTTGAAGATTGGATTCCCTCCATCCCTTGACCTCAGAGTTGCTTCACCTTTGCAGGAACATAGAGGGAGAAATGCTTGCCTTCTGAGAGTCAGGAGACCTGTCTACTCGTCTGAGCCTTGTCCCAAGCCAGTCATGGAAAGCCCTCTGTTCTTTGGCCTCCTCGTCTGTAGAATGGGACCTGGGGGAGGATTTTCTCATCTTATATCAAGGAGTGATGTGATGGGCTGGGGAGGGGGTGGGCTGTGTAATCACATCCCATGAGCTTGGACTGTCACCGAAGGAGTGGGACAGTGTCACAGGCCTATCCTGGGAGGGGGCAGTGCCCTTTAATGTGGGCAGAGGGAATGTTGGTCCCCCAGGGTTCCCCCCACAAGTGTAGTGGGAGCAGCAGTTGAATGGGGCAGTTGGAGAGGGGGCCTCCAGGCAGGAGGGACAGGAAGCCCAACCTGAGGCTTGTGGAGAGAAGGAGACCCAGGCAAGAGCAGGGCCCACCCTCTGAGCCCCATGGCTTCTGACCCCGCCTCCTCTCCTTCCTGTCCTCAGGGCGACAGCGTTGCCTGCCCAGGTAAAGCTCCTCTCTAGAGCGATCAGCCGCCAGTTAGTGTTGGGGGCCCTTGTCTCCACCCTGGAGACAGGCTGTGATGGGAAACACTGCGTCAAACGTGGCTGCCCACGTGGGAGGGAGCAGAGACCTGGGGCCCCCAGAGCACAAGGGCGGCCTGGGGTAGTGCCATTTGGCAGTCCCCTGGTGTTGCTAAAAAAAAAGAGTAGAAATGCCAAGACAGGATCTCCAAATCTGATACACAAAAGCCTACAAGAATAAATGAAGCCCTTTCACACACACACACACACACACACACACACACACACACACACACACACACACCTGTTCGCAATTTAGTCACAGGGTTTATTTTTTAAAAGACCTCGAATTCATGGCACCCTTCGTGTGGTTCACACAGGTGTATGGGAGTTCTCATCTTTCTTCAATCTTTTCAGAGCGTCTCTGTAACTGAGCGGATGCCCTCACCTGGAGACCCCATCACAGGTGACCTTTTAGGGCCATCTGGGGATGAGAGGACTTGAGCAAAGCCCCTGCCCTTCCTGCACCCCAGGCTATATGTGCTCTCACCTGCCCGTGCTTCCTTTTGCCCTCTCTTCCCCACCATCCTCCCTCTCCAACACCAGCCCTAGGTCTGGCTGACCCCATGGATACTAGGGACAGCTGGACTGGACAGACAGGAGAGCAGAGGGGAAGGGGCTGAGGAAAGCTTCCCAGATCTTCTCCTCTGAGCTGAAAGATAGTTAGGGGCTGGAGGAAGGGGCTGTGGGATTTGCAGGGGAGGACATGAGACCATCAGATGTTGGTAATTTTGATGGCTTTAAATTAAGAATGGAGTTGTTAAGAGAGGGACAGGGGCCATAATCTCATATCTGTGAAGGATTTTATGATTAAAAGTGTATCTGCATTTGACTGATGCGGGGGAGTCCTAAGGAAGGATTTCCAATATGGGCACCAAGGGAAACTGAGAATCCAGTTCTCAATCAAGATATCGTTAATTGTTAATTTTCTGGGTTAGAGAGGCAGAAATGGATCATAATGGAGTAAAATGGGTAGGTGTGGAAAATGTTTCTTCTTGAAATGCAGGTATCTTTTGGCTTCCGTCTTTGGAGAGAGACAAGGATAGAGAAAAATGAATCCACTGTAAGGAGAATGGCAGTGCAAATGTGATGATAAATGATAAGTCACCCAGACCCCAGAGTCAGGGAGACATTAAGGAGTGGTGGAGACTGTGGCAAACTAAAGCACATGTGCCCTGCCAAAAAAGGATTGATGGTCCTCTGCGTGAGCTGACTGTAGCTCATGAGTATACAGAGCTCCTCATTTTTTGACAAAAGACAGAGGTCTTTTTTCTCTTAATGAGATTATCTTTTAATTTTTAAATGTTTTCCACAAGTTCAAAAAATTTAAAAAACTGTGCAGGCCAAATAAAACAGACTTGCAAGTTGTATGCAGTCCATGATCTATGAGTTTGTGTCCTCTGCCGTAAAATGAGAACTTCCTGCTTCTGCCTTTTCTGGTCTATTGAAGTCAGGTTAGGAATACCCCACCAGCAAGCAAAGGGATACACCAGGAACACTTTTCCATCTCCTGCCATCTCGCAGATGCTCTGAGTGGAAAATGGCAAGCCAGGGACAGAGTCACGATGGTTGCAGGCGCCCTGGCTTGTGCGTGAGGCTCATCAGCGCCCCCCACCCAACCCACCCCCACCCCATGACTGCCAGCAAGCAGATTTCTTGCTCCAGGCAGCTCCTCACTCCTGGCAAAGGATGGCACGACAGATGGGGATAGAGACGTTAGCCAAAGCAGGCTTCCTGATTTTAAAAGTCTCTTTTTCCCCCTGGGGCTGCCAAATTTAGCAAAGTGCCATTCCAGCTGCGGTGTTTCCAAGTGGTCTTAGGTAATCGTAACTCTGCATTCCCTGTGCAGTGCTCAAGGAGGTTACCTCCCAGCCCTAATTTCCTACGCACTCTGATTACCCAAACCCAGCCAGGGAGGCCTGGTGTCCTGCGTTTGGCATCTTGGAGTCCAGACCCCTTAAGACAAGCTGATGACAGCTTGCTGCCAGGCCTCTTTGCCATTAGAGAAATGAGGACAATAATAGAAGTGATAGGAGGGTTCTCCACAGATGGGGAGGCCCAGCCTCTCAGAAGGAGGATCAGAACTGGAGGCACTGGGGACGTTTAGCCTGCACAAGAGAGGAATCGCACATGGGTTGCTAGGGGTGAGCAGAGGGACACGGCTATTGTCTTCACGGATGTGAGGGCACATAAAGAGGGCATAAATGTGATCTGCACGGACCCTGAGGGCAGAGCAACTGTGGCACGCAAATTGCTTTCAGTTCCACAGAAGGAAAACAATTCATCCCCTGTAGGGCTATTTCTTTAAAAAAGGTTTAACTTTTTATTTTGAAATGATTTCAAATGTATAAAAAGTAATAAGAATGATGCTAAGAAATCCTAACTACTCTTCACTCTGATTTGCAAATTAACATTTTGCCACATTTGCCTTAACATTCTCTCTCTACGCATAATCATTATTTTTCTGAAAAATGTGAGAGTAAATTGCAGACATTTTGCTCCATTACCTCTAAATACTTCAATATGTATTTCCTCAGAATAAGGATGTTCTCTTCCATAATCATAATCATCAAAATTATCAACTATAAAATTGTACAATTATCAACATCAGGAAATCTTACTCTGACATAATAATCTTATGTAACCTACGGTCCATCTTCAAATTTCAATTGTCCCAATAACATCCTAACTTTTTTCCTGGTCCAATACAAGACTGCATATTGCTTTTAGCTGTCACGTCTCTTGAGTTGCCTTTATCCTAGAATGTCTCCTTGCCTTTCTATGTCTTTCATGTTGCTGACAGCTTCAAAAAGCACAGCCAGTGGTTTTGGTTTTGTAGAATGTCCCTTTGGATTTGTCTGATATGTCCTCGTGACCAGATTCAGGTTATCCATTGTTTGCAGAAATACTGCATGAAGGCCGTCTTGAAAAGAATGACTGGGGTCTGTTGCCAAGCTTGTTGAATCACAGTCTGCTTGGCCAGAAGGAAATTCTCACTCAGGACACTGAGTTTGTCATGTCTGATGTCTTCTTGAATTTTTAAAATTCTTGGATTCTGTGATTCTCTCTCCCCCAAATATTTTCAGAACTTGTAGTGAGCTCTTTCTTCATCAGCTAATCGGCTTTCCTACCTCTGCTTTGCTCACTCTAAACTTCTGTGCAGCCCTCAGGGCACTGCAGGCAGGGAAGTGGCCCAGAGGCCGTGGGAAGCTGTGGGCAGGTGTCTGGGCCCACAGCGTGGCTGTTAATGACCCATGCTGTGGCAGTAACAGGGAGGATGGGGATTCTCTGCATACAGGAGCATCCCGAGAGACTCTGCATCCAAGGCTGTGCCTGTGAGCCGATTTCCCTCCTCCAGCTTCTCTGGCCAGAGATGGATTGCGTATATTCAGGGAGCCAATGAGCCATCCAAGGGTGAGAGGCCAATTTCTTTACTTTTCTCAGTCGGAGCGTCCCTGCAGAAGCAGGTGTCAGCCCCCCTGCCCCTCCCCCCACTGTCTTCCTGCAGCAAAGCCCGAGAAGCCAGGAGAGCATGGTGCTTTGGTTACGGGAGCTGTGAAGGGCTTTCTGGTAAACAGACAATCAAAGTCTTGTGGGAGAGGCTCCTGGGGGACTTTGACCCAGGGTTGGGCCTGTGCAGGGGTCAGCAGGCTGCTGTCCACATAAGCAGGAGCAGATCTAAAGCCCTTCACTGCTGTTCCCAGCCTTGTCGCTCTTGACTCTTGCCCAAACCTCATGCACGTGGTTCCCTTAAGAGTCTCACTACGCCCGCACCACGCACCCAATCTCAGCAGAACGTCCCACCTGGGCTTTCCCTCAAACTCTCCTTCTCTCCTCTCCTCCGCTTCTAACCACCCAGCTCTAGCCTCACTTCCAATTAGAAGTCCTCCCTAAACCCATCCTCTTCCCAGACCGTCCTGATCATTCCTTTCGCAGAACTTGGGTAGCACAGGGGATCTGTATTACTCTGTGATGCTGAGTACAGACAGCCCAGTCCCAGGGTTTATATTCTTAAATACATGATTAAATATCACAATGTCATGGGATAATCCCCACATGACCTCTTGATCCCATTCCTTTACCTCCCATAGGTAACCAGCAGCTTGAAATCGGTGTGTATCTTTCTAATTCATTTTTTAAAAAATAAACTTTATTTTTAAAAACAGTATTATATTTACAGGAAAATTGCAGAAATAGTACAGAGGGTTCCTCCTCTTATTAACGTCTTATATTAGTATGATGTATGTGTTATGATTCCATATATGTTACTATTCAACAGTAAAAATGAATGAACTAAGTCCACACATCAACCTATGTGAATATCGTAAATCAAGAGAGAAAAAAAGCAGGTTGCAGGAAAATTTATTCACTCTGATAACCATATGTTAAAGTTCACATACTTGCAAAACAGTAATATATTCATTTACTGTTAAATATGTTCGTAGTAAAATCCCATTTCTCCAAAAAGCCCTGATTCCTTTTATTGCGGAATGGTATTAGAAACCAAGATCTGGGCACCGGGTGTGTTCTGTGTTACTGGGATATATGTATCTTGCTTTCCTCACTTATCAATAAATTGTGGAAACTCAAAAAAAAAAAAATTAAGATCAAGAAGAGAAGCAACATGCTGGTATAAATGTGATTCATTTAACTACAAAGAATTAGTACACAGAGTTTACAAAGAATGTGCAAATAAGTCAATAACAAAAACACAATCAATTAGGAAAGTGGACAAAAGATATAAGCAAGCAATTAATTCACAGTTGAGCCAAAGAAACACATACAAAAATGCTCAACCCTTTGGGCTTCCCTGGTGGCGCAGTGGTTGAGAGTCCGTCTGCCGATGCAGGGGACGTGGGTTCGTGCCCCGGTCCGGGAGGATCCCGCATGCCGCGGAGCGGCTGGGCCCGTGAGCCGTGGCCGCTGAGCCTGCGCGTCCGGAGCCTGTGCTCCGCAACGCGAGAGGCCACAACAGTGAGAGGCCCGCATACCGCAAAAAAAAAAAAAAAAAAAAGCTCAACCTTTGAGTATCAGGGAAGTGTGAATTAAAACCACAATCACAAAAAGAGCTATTTCTCATTCTTCAGATTGGCAATATTAAAAAGCCTGGAAATTGTCTGTCTTAGCATATACGTAGAGCACCATATATAAAAATAAATTCAGAACTCTTAAACTCTGCGGGTGGGAGTATAATTTGTCCGAAGCAATTTGGTGTTATCCGGTCAAATTGAAGATTACCTTACTAACATTGCCAGCAATTCTCTCCCTTAGGTATATACGTGCTCTGAACAAATTCCGCCTGTGGAAGGAGTCACCTACAGAGTGGCTGCCAACTTTGCCTGCTCCCTCCCACCGTCCTCACAAGTTCTCACCTACCTCTGCTAGCCTCTCTTCTCTCATATTCACTGATGTCAACAAAGTTCAATTTATAAACAAACAATCCACAAAGGATAGACTCTCATGCACAAAATATCCTTGTGGCCCCTCTTCAGGAATATTTGTAGCAGCTCTGTTTGTAACATCTTAAAACACCCATCAGTAGGAAAATGGACGAATTGTGTAATATGGATACAGTATGTTACTCCATGACTCATTTATTTTGTAACTAGAAGTTTGTACCTCTTAATCTCCCTCACTATTTCGCTCACCCTTGCCTCCCTCTGGCAAGCATCTGTTTGTTCTCTGTATCTGTGAGTCTGTTGCTATTTTGTTATGTTTGTTCATTTGTTTCGTTTTTTAGATTCCACGTATAAGTGAAATCACATGGTATTTGTCTTTCTCTGTCAACTTATTTCACGTAGCATAATACCCTCTAGGCCCACCCATGTTGTCACAGATGGCAAGATTTCATTAAGTGAAATAGCTGGATGGTATGGTAGTTCTATGTTTAATTTCTTGAGGAAACTTCATACTGTTTTTCGCAGTGGCTGCACCAATTTATATTCTCCCCAACGGTGCATGAGGGCTCCCTTTGCTCCACATCTTCATCAACACTTGTTATTTGTTGTCTTTCTTATGATGGTCATTCTGACAGGTGTGAGGTGATATCACATTGTGGTTTTGATTTGCATTTCCCTGATGGTTAGTGATGTTGAGCATCTTTCCATGTGCCTGTTTGCCATCTGTATGTCTTCTTTGGAAAAATGTCTATTCAGGTTCTCTGCCCATTTTTTAATTGAGTTTTTAGATTGTTTGATGTTGAGTTGTAAGAATTCTTTATTTTAGATATAAACCCCTTACCAGATATATTGTTTGCAAATATCTTCTCCCATTCAATAGGGGTCCTTTTCATTTTGTTGATAGTTTCTTTTGCTGTGCAAAAGATTTAGTTTGATGTAGTCCCACTTGTTTATTTTTTATTTTGTTTCTTTTGCCTGAGGAGATATAACCAAAAAAAATATTGCTAAGGCCGGTGTCAAAGAGAATACTGCCCTTGTTTTCATCTAGGAGTTTTATGGTTTCAGGTCTTATATTTATGTAAGTCTTTAATCCATTCTGAATTTATTTTTATATATGGTGTGAGAAAGTAGTCCAGTTTGATTCTTTTGCATGTTGCAGGCCAGTTTTCCCAACACTATTATTTTATTGAAGAGGCTGTCTTTCCCGCATTGTATGTTCTTGCTCCTCTGTTGTGGATTAATTGACCATATAAGTGTGGGTTTATTTCTAGGCTTTCTATTCTGTTCCACTGATCTATGCATCTGTTTTTGTGCCAGTATCATACTATTTTGATTCCTGTCTCTTTGTGGTATAGCGTGAAATCTGACAGTGTGATGCTTCCAACTTTGTTCTTCTTTCTCAAGATTGTTTTGACTGTTTGGGGTCTTTTGTGTTTCCATACAAATTTTATAATTCTTTATTCTAGTTCTGTGAAAAATGTCATTGGTATTTCGATAAGGATTCTGTTGAATCTGCAGATTGCCTTGGATAGTATGGTCATTTCAATGATGGTAATTCTTCCAATCCATGAGCACGTATATCTTTCCATTTGTTTGTGTCATCTTTCATTTCTTTCATTAATGTCTTGTAGTTTTCTGAGTACAGGTCTTTTAGCTCCTTGGTTAGATTTATTCCTAGGTATTTTATTCTTTTTGACGTAATTGTGAATGGGATTGTTTTCTTAATTTCACTTTCCGATAGTTTGTAGTTAGTGTATAGACGTGCAACAGATTTCTGTATATTAATTTTGTATCCTGCAACTTTACTAAATTCATTGATGAGTTCTAATAGTTTCTTAGTGGCATCTTTAGGAGTCTCTGTATATAGTACCATGTCATCTGCTAAGTGACAGTTTTACTTCTTCCTTTCCAGTTTGGATTTTTTAATTTCTTTTTCTGGTCTGATTACTATAGCTAGGACTTCCAAGGCTGTAATGAATAAAAGTGGCAAGAGTGGGCATCCTTGTCTTGCTCCTGATGTTACTGGAAATGCTTTCAGTTTTACACCATTGAGTATGATGTTAGCTGTGGGCTTTTCACATATGGCCTTTATTATATTGAAGTATGTTTCCTCACTTTGTTGAAAGTTTTTATCATAAATGGGTGTTGAATTCTGTTAGAAGCTTTTTCTGTATCCATTGAGATGATCATATGATTTTTACTTTTAAATTTGTTAATGTGGTGTATCACACTGATTGATATGTGGATATTGAACCACACTTGCATCCCTGAGATTAAATCCCACTTGATCATGGTGTATGATCCTTTTAATGTATTGTTGAATTCGGTTCGCTAATATGTTGTTGAGGATTTTTGCATCTATATTCATTAGTAATATTGATCTATAATTTTCTTTTCTTTTTCTTTTTTTTTTTTTGCGGTACGCGGGCCTCTCACTGTTGCGGCCTCTCCCGTTGCAGAGCACAGGCTCTGGACACGCAGGCTCAGCAGCCATGGCTCACGGGCCCAGCCGCTCCGTGGCATGTGGGATCTTCCCAGACCGGGGCACGAACCCGTGTCCCCTGCATCGGCAGGCGGACTCTCAACCACTGCACCACCAGGGAAGCCCTATAATTGTCTTTTTTTATGGTGTTTGTCTTCTTTTGGTATCAAGGTGATCCTGGCCTCATAAAGCATTCCTCCCTCTTCAATTTTTTAGAAGATATTGAGATAGTTGTTAACTCTTCTTCAAATGTTTGGTAGAATTCACCTGTGAAGTCATCTGGTCTTGGACTTTTGTTTGTTGGGAGTTTTTTGATTACTGATTCAATTTCATTACTGGCAACTGGTCTATTCATATTGTCTGTTTCTTCCTGATTCAGTCTTGGGAGAGTATACATTTCTAAGAATTTGTCAATTTCTTCTAGGTTGTCCATTTTATTGGCGGATATTTGCTCATAGTAGTCTCTTATGATTGTTTGTATTTCTGTGTTGTCAGTTGTAACTTCTCCCTTTTCATTTCTGATTTTATTTATTTGGGCCTGCTTTTTTTCTTGATGAGTTTGGCTCAAGGTTTAACAATTTGTTTATCTTTTCAAAGAACCAGCTTTTAGTTTCACTGATCTTTTTTTCTGTTCTGATCTTTATTATTTCTTTCCCTTTACTAACTTTGGGTTTGTTTGTTCTTCTTTTTCTAGTTCCTCTGGGTGTAAGGTTAGGTTGTTTAGTTGTGATTTTTCTTGTTTCCTGAGGTAGGCTTTTATTGTTATAAACTTCCTTCTTTGAAGTGCTTTTGCTGTGTACCATACATTTCGGATCATTTCATTTTCATTTGTTTCCAGGTATTTTTTATTTCCTCTCTGATTTCTTCAGTGGTCCATTGGTTGTTTAGTAGCGTATTGTTTAGCCTCCAAGAGTTTGCGTTTTTTGCAGTTTTTTCTTGCAGTTTATATCTAGTCTCATAACTTATGGTCAGAAAAGATGCTTGATATGACTTCAATCTTCTAAATTTATTTGGACTTGTTTTGAGACACAGCATGTGATCTATCCTAGAGAATGTTCTATATGCACTTCAGAAGAATGTGATCTGCTGCTTCTGAATGAAATGTTCTGTATGTATACCTATTAAGTCCCTCTGGTGTAATGTATTATTTAAGGCCAGTGTTTCCTTGTTGATTTTCTGTCTGTATGATCTGTCCATTGTTGTAGGTGGAGCGTTAAAGTCCCCTAATGTTATGTGTTACTGTCAATTTTCCCTTTTATGTTTGTTAATATTTGCTTTACGTATTTAGGTGCCCCTATGTTGCTTGCATATATGTCTACAATTTTTATATCTTCTTGTTGGATTGATCCCTTGATCCCGTGTAATGTCTTTCTTTGTCTCTTCTTACAGTCTTTGTTTTAAAGTCTATTTTTCTGATATATGTATTTCTACTCCAGATTTCTTTTCATTTCCATTTGTGTGGAATACCTTTTGCCCCTCACCTTCAGTCACCTTGTGTGTGTGTAGATCTGAATTAGCCAGCATGTATATAGGTCTTATTTAGGTATCCACACTCTATGTCTCTTGATTGGAGCATTTAGCCCATTTATATTTAAAGTAATTATGAATAGGTATGTACTTACTGCCATTTTGTTAACTGTTTAGGGGTTGTTTTTGTAGTTCATTTTTGTTCCCTTCTTTTGCTCTCCTCCATTGTGATTTTTTTTTTTTTTGGGTGGTACGTGGGCCTCTCACTGCTGTGGCCTCTCCCGTTGTGGAGCACAAGCTCCAGACGCGCAGACCCAGTGGCCATGGCTCACGGGCCCAGCTGCTCCGTGGCATGTGGGATCCTCCTGGACCGGGGCATGAACCCGTGTCCCCTGCATCGGCAGGCAGACTCTCAACTACTGCGCCACCAGGGAAGCCCCCCAAAATTACCTCTTTTTTTTTTTTTTTTTGTGGTACGCGGGCCTCTCACTGCCGTGGCCTCTCCCGTTGCGGAGCACAGGCTCCCGACGCACAGGCCCAGCGGCCATGGCTCACGGGCCTAGCCGCTCCACAGCATGTGGGATCTTCCCAGACCGGGGCACGAACCCGCGTCCTCTGCATCGGCAGGCGGACTCCCAACCACTGCGCCACCAGGGAAGCCCAAAATTACCTCTTTTGATTAATGACTTGTCGCTGTTGATGTTTACCTTGGTTGGAGGTAATGCTTATCAGGTTTCTTCGTTGTAAAGTTACTCTTTTTTTTCCCTTTTCCGTATTTACTGTACTCTTGGAAGCACTGTGTCCATTGGATAAAGCTGTTCCTCAAAAGGCTATGGGTTGATAATTCTAACACTGTTAGCATGGTTTTTTTTCATCCTTTTATTTTTCAACACATTTATGTCTTTATATGGAATGGATCTCTCATAAGCAGCATATCACTGGGTATTGCTTTTATATCCAATCTGACAATCTCTGATTTTTAATTGAAGTGTTTACTCCATTTATATTTAATATAATTATTGATTTAATTGTGTTTATGTCTGTCAGCTTGCTATTTGTCTTCTATTTGCTCTTTCTCTATTCCTCTTTGCCTATATTTTTGGGGGGTTAATCTACAATTTATTGCTCCATTTTATTTCCTAGAATGAATTTGTAGCTTTAAGTCTTTATTTGTGTGTGTGTGTGTGTGTGTGTGTGTGTGTGTGTGTGTGTGTGTGTTTTCTAGGGCTAACGCTATGCTATGGCTTTATATTTTCATGTGTGTTATTGTGTGCTTATTTCTCCCTCTTTGAGGAGAGGAGTTGTCTTAGACTTCTCTCATATCATCATTATTCATTCATTCATTTATTCATTTGACATATTGTTATCAAACATCTACTGTGTGCCAGGGACTTCTAAGTGTTAGAAATATAGCTGTGAATCAGACAGATATGAAGCCCACAGTTTGCTTGGGGAAATAGATAAGCAAGTAGGAAGGTTTTCCCAAAGGAGGAAATGTCTGAACTGAGCCTTGAAGGCTGAGCAGTGAAGTGCAAGCTTCTTCAAGTGAAGGGAGTAATGTTAGGTCGTTTCAGGTGGTGGCAGTGGTGACTGCAAAGACCCAGAGGCAGGAGCAACTGGCAATTTGCTCAGGGAGCAGTAAGCCATGTAGCATGGCTGGAGCATCGTGTTAGGTGAAGCAAATGGGGGTGGAATGTGGAGTATGGTGCAGGTTGGCAAGAAGTTTAGGGAGTACCTATTGGATAACTTCTAATTTTTTTCAGGAATATAGAGCTGCATCCATGATATTCATGTCTTTAATATTCACTAATCAAATGATTGAAGAGATTTTGAACAGAATTATTGCCTCTAAAACATGTGCCTTGTCCAGTTGTCTATAATGCCTCAGTTTCCACTTTGGGGGATTTCTCTTTTTGAGGTGAAGACATTTTGATTTTCAAATTCTATTATAAAAAAGAATTATTCCAGAGGACTGCTTTTTGGAATATAATATAAGCAAGGGATTTTCTAAGGTTATTGGAGAAGAGAGTGTGCATCCGTTTACCTATATCTAGACTGCCTCAGATGAGAAAGTGTTACTCATTTTACATATACTGTCCCCCCACCCCGGCTTTATTGAGATAAAATTGGTATATAACATTGTGTAATTTTAAGGTGTACAATGTGTTAATTTGATACATGTATATATTACAAAGTGATTACCACAGTAGCATTAGTTAACTCCTCTATCTACTCACATAATTACTATTTCTTTTTTTATGGTGAGAACATTTAATATTTACTGTTTTAGCAATTTTCAAGTGTATAATACAGTATCATTAACTATAATCACCAAAATGTACATTAGACCCCCCAGATCGTATTCATCTTTTAACTGGAAGTTTGTATCCTTTGACCAATGTTTCCCTGTTTCTCCCCCCACCCCCAGGCCCAAGCCCTGACAACCACTATTCTACTCTCTGTTTCTATGAGTCAGGCATTTTTAGCTTTTCCATATAAGTGATGCCAAAGAGTATTTGTCTTTCTGTGACTTATTTCACTTAGCATAATGTCCTCAAGTTCTATCCATGTTGTCTCATATGGCAGGATTTTCTTCTTTCTCATGGTTGACTAATATTCCATTGTATACACAGTTGACCCTCGAACAAAGCAGGGGTGGGTGGCACTGACACCCCATGCAGTGTAAACTCATGTACAGTTGTCCGTTGGTATCCAAGCGGCATTGGTTCCAGAACCTGGCACAAATATCCAAGTCTGCAGATGCTCAAGTCCCATAGTTAGCCCTCTGTATCTGTGGTTCTGCATCAGTGGATTCAACCAACCCTGGATCATGTAATACTGTAGTTAAAGAAAAGAACTGGATATAAGTGGGCCCACACAGTTCAAACTGATGTTGTTCAAGGGTAAACCATATATACACTGCATCTTCTTTATCCATTCATCCATAGATAGATACTTAGGTTGTTTCCATATCTTCATTATTGTAAAGAAAGCTGCCATGAACGTGAGGGAGGGTGCGGATATTTCTTTGAGGTCCTGATTTCATTTCCTTTGGATATATACCCAGAAGTGGGATTGCTGGATCATAAGGTAGTTCTATTTTTAATTTAATAAGGAACCTCCATACTGTTTTTATAGAGGCTGTACAAATTTACATTCCCACTAACCATGCTCAAAGTTCCCTTTTTTGTATATCTTTGCCAACACTTGTTATGTCTTGTCTTTTTGATGATAGTCATTCTCACAGGTGTGAGTTCTTATGTTCTCATGATTTTGATTTGAATTTCTCTGATGATTAGTTATGTTAGCACTTTTCTTTGTACTTTATGACCACTTGTGTGTCTTTGGAAAAATGTCTATTCAGTTCCTCTGCCCATTTTAAAATTGAATTGTTTTTTGTTTTGTTACTGAGTTCCTTATATATTTTGGATATTAACCACTTAGACATATGATTTTAAAATTTTTTATCCTTTTCCATAGGGTACTTTTTCATTTTGTTGATTGTTTATTTTGCTGTGCAGAAGCTTTTTAGTTTGATGTAGCCTTACTTAATTATTTTTGCTTTTTATTTTGCTTGTGCTTTTGGTGTCATATTAAAAAAATAATTGCTAAGACCAATATTAAGGAAATTTTCCCCTTTTTTTTCTTCTAGGAGTTTTATGGTTTCAGGTCTTATGTTTTAAGTCTTTAATCCATTTTGAGATAAAATTGTGGGTGGTGTAAGATAGGAGAACAATTTTATTCAGTATGTGATTATGCAGTTTTATCAACACTATTTATTGAAGAGATTATCCTTTCCCCCTTGAGTATTCTTGACTCTCTTGTCAAATTTTAGTTGACAGTATATGTGAAGGTTTATTTCTGGGCTCTCAATTATGTTCTATTGGTCTGAGTCTATTCATATGCCAGCACCATACTGTTTTGATTAATAAAGCTTTGCAGCATACTTTGAAATCAGGAAGTGTCATACCTCCAATTTTGTTCTTCTTTCTCAGGATTGCTTTGGCTATTTAGGGTCTTTTGTGGTTTCATACAAATTTTAGGATTGTTTTTTCTATTTCTGTGAAAATTTCCATTGGAATTTTGATAGGGATTGCATTGAATCTATAGATGGCTTTGGGTAGTATGGACATTTTAACAACATTAATTTTTCTGATTCATGAACGCAGGATATCTTTCCATTTGTGTCTTCTTCAATTTCTTTCCTCCAAGTCTTGTAATTTTCAGTGTACAGATCTTTTACCTCCTTGATTAAATTTATTCTTAAGTACTTTTATTGTTTTTGATGTTATTGTGAATAGGATTATTTTCTTTATTTCTTTTTCAGATATTTTGTTTTAGTGTATAGAAACACAACTGGTTTCTATATGCTGATTTTTTTATCCTACAATGTTACTAAATTTGTTGATTAGTGCTAATGGTTCTTTTCGTGGAGTTTTCAGAATTTTCTATATATAAGGTCATATCATCTACAGAGACAATTTTACTTACCAATTTGGACGCCTTTTATTTCCTTTTCTTGCCTAATTGGTATGGCTAGGACTTCCAATACTACGTTGAATAGAAATAGTGAGAGTGGGCATCTTTGTCTTTCTGATCTTAGATGAAAAGCTTTGAAACTTTCTCCACTGAGTGTGATGTTAGGGGTGGGCTTGTCATATATGGTCTTTATTATGCTCAGGTACTTTTCTCCTATAGCTAATTTGTTGAAAGTTTTTATCATGAAAGGATGCTGTATTTTGTTAAATGTTTTTTCTACATCTATTGAGATGATCATATGATTTTATCTTTTATTCTATAAATGTGGTGTATTAATTTATTGATTTGTGTATGTTGAACCATCCTTGCATCCCAGGGATAAATCCCACTTGATAATGATATATAATCCTTTTAATGTGTTGTTGAATTCAGCTTGCTTGTATTTTGTTTATATTATTTGCATCTATATTTATTAGGGAAATTTGCCTGTAGCTCTTTTTTTTTCCTTTCTTGTAGCATCCTTATCTGGCATTTGGGAGTGTTTCCTCCTCTTTAATTTTTTGGAAGAGTTTGAGAAAAACTGTCATTAACTCTTCTTTAAATATTTGGTAGAATTCACTAGTGAAGCCACCTGGTTCTGGGTTTTCTTTGTTGGGAGATTTGTGATTACTGGTTCAATTGCCTTACTCATAATTGGTTTGTTCAGATTTTCTATTTCTTCATGATTCAGTCTTAATAAGTTGTTTGTTTCTATGAATTTATCCATGTTCTCTGTTAGACAATTTGTTGGTATATAATTGTTCATAGTCTTTTATGATCCTTTGTATTTCTGAGGTATCAGTCCTAAGGCCTACTCTTTCTTTCCTCATTTCTTCTTTTCTTAGACTAGTTAAAGGTTTTTCAATTTTATTAAAAAAAAAAAAACTCAGCCTTTGATTTCACTGGTCCTTTCTATTGTTTTTCAATATTGTATTTCATTTATTTCTGCTCTGATACTTATTATTTCTTTCATTCTGCTAAATTTATTAGGCTTAGTTTGTTCTTTTTTTAGTTCCTTGAGGTGTAAAGTTAGATTGTTTATTTGAGTTTTTTCTTAATGTAGACATTTATCACTATAAACTTTTACCTTGGAACTGTTTCTGCTGCATCCCATAGGTTTTGGTATGTTTTGTTTCCATTTTCATTTGTTTCAAGATATTTTTTATTTCCCTTTTGATTTCTTCTTTGACCCATTGGTTGTTCAGCAGTGTATTGTTTAATTTCCACATATTTGTAATTATTTTCAGCTTTCCTTCTGCTATTGATTTCTACTTTCACACCACAGTGGTCAGAAAAGATACTTGATATGATGTTAATCTTCTCAAATTTGCTAAGTCTTGTTTTGTGACCTATCATGATCTATCCTGGAGAATGTTCCATGTGTACTTGAGGAGAATGTGTGTTATACTGCTGTTAATTGAAATGTTCTATATATGTTTGTTAGGTCCATTTGATCTAAAAGATAGTTCAAGTCCAATGTTTCCTTATTGATGTTTTGTCTGGATGGTTTATTTAATGTTGAAAGTGGGGTACTGAAGTCCCGTACTAATATTATATTATTATTCATTTCTCTCTTCACATCTGTTAGTATTAATATATTTAGGTGCTCCAATATTAAGGATATATATATATCCCCAGTATAATTATTATATCTTCTTAATAAAATTACACCTTTATCATTATGTAATAACCTTTATCTCTTCATATATTTTTTGGCCAAAAACCTATTTTTTCTGATATTAGTATAACTATTCAGCTCTTTTGGTTTCTACTCTCATGGAATATCATTTTACATCCCTTCACTTTAAGCCTACATGTGTCCTTAAAGCTGAAATAAGTCTCTTGTAGGCAGCATATAGTTGGGTCTTGTTTTTTCAAATCCATCCAGCCACTCTATGCTTCTTGAGTGGAGAATTTAATCCATTTACATTTAGAGTAGCTATTGATACATAATGACTTTCTAGTACCATCTTATTGTCCTCTGGCTGTTTTGTAGTTCTCTTGTTCCTTTCTTCCTCTCTTGCTGGCTTCTTTTGTGAACTGATGATTTTTTGTAATGTTATGATGTGATTCTTTTCTCTTCATCTTTTGTGAATCTACCATAGGTTTTTGCTTTGTGGTTACCATGAGCTTACATAAAACATCTTACAGATATAATAGTCTACTTTATGCTGATAACAACTTAAGTTTTATCAGCATTTACCATTTTATTTCCCCCCTTGTGTTTTTGATGTCATAATTTACCTCTTTTATACTGTGTATTCATTAACAAATTATTTCAGCTATAGCTTTTTTTTAATACTCTTGTCCTTTAGCTTTTACACTAGAATTGAATGGTTAACACATTACCATATTATATTAGTATCATATTCTGAATTTGATTATATACTTTTTACCAGTATGCTGTATATTTTCATATGTTTTCAGAATACTAATTGGTATCCTTTAATTTTAGCCTGAAGAACTCCTTTTAACGTTTCTTGTAAGGTAGGTCTAGTGGTGATGAAGTCCTTCAGCTTTTGTCTGGAAAAAATTTATCTCTCCTTTATTTGCGACTAGTATCTTTGCCAGATAGAGTATTCTTGGTTGGCATTTTTTTCTTTCAGTGCTTTGAATATACCATCCCACCCTCTCCTGACCTATAAGGTTTCTGCTGAGAAATCTGCTAATACCTTTATGGGGATTTCCTTGTACGTAACAAGCTTCTTTCCTCTTGCTGCTTTTTAGATTCTCTTTGTATTTGATTTTTGACAGTTTTATTAAAATGTGTCTTAGAGAGGATCTCTTTAAATTCAGTTTGTTTGGTGACCTATTTGCTTCATGAAATGGGATATCAAAATCTCTAGTATTTGAGAAGTTCTCAGTCATTATTTCTTTAAATTAGTTTTCTAGCCCCTTTTCCCTCTCTTCTCCTTCTGGAACTCCAATAATTTGCAAATTGTTTCCTTTGGTGGTATTCCACATATTATGTATGCTTTCTTCACTCTTTTTCCTTTGTTCTCCTCTGTCTGGATAATTTCAAAGTTCTTGTCTTCTAACTCACAGGTTCTTCCTCCTGTTGATACTCTCTATTACAGTTTTCATTTTATTTGTTGTATTCTTCAGATCCAGCATGATTTTTTGGTTCTTTTTAATGATTCCTATCTCTTTGTTAGACTTTTCATATGCATTTGAAGTAGTAGTCACCTCCTCCAGTCTTTACTAACTGCCTTTGGGAGAGAAATACCTTCTGTCAGCCCTGCTAGGGACACTGAGGTTTTCTCAGACGTTCTGTGGATTCCCCTGCAAAATTGCTCTTGTTGGACAGGGATCAGGGAAGCACAAATGAGGTATGTCTTAGTCATGAATCTGATGTCACTACTACATATACTCTTGAGTAAGTCCCTTTGTCTCTCTGGGCCTTTGTTTCCTCTTCTGTTCAATGAGGAGTTTATAAAAGATTGCATTTGAGGATATTTCTAATTCTGACATGCCATAGGTTTATCAGCCATTAAAACCTCAATGGGAATTCGTTTATTTTATGTTTATAGCCATGAAAAATTCCAGAGAGAATTCGTAAGATGGGGACCCATGTATATATAATAGTGAGGCTTCTGGTTGCAAGTGACAGAAACCAACTTGGTATACTTAGGTTAAAAAAGAGAATTTATTGATAGGATATGGGGAGCAGAATGTCATAGAACTCTAGGGCGAGAATAGAGCTGTGTATCAGGGAAGAACTGGAACTAGAAAACCTTCAGGAATCATTCTTTTTTCTTTTCATTTAGGTGATTGGTGAATGGGGTGGTTGGTTTGTGGACTGGACGGGCACTCCCAAAAGTGTCCTCTCTACCTGGATTGTTGGTTTCCCTTTGTGGCAGTGGTCACAGAAGTGGGGAGAATGTGGGCTTGTTCAGATATGCCTCGTCCTGAGAGGTGGTCTCGTTGAAGTTCTCTGATCCTTGGGTGTGGGGACATGGGAACGTGGATGCACAAGCTTGGGTATCTGAAAGAATAAGAGAGAAAAAAAGGGTTTGTATGTGTGACAAACTTCATTCTGGGTCACAACAAGGCAAAAAATCCACCATCTTGGGGTTCTTTTGCCAGGCTGGGACTCAGTCTTGGTCATGGGCTGGCTCCTGGTAGAATACCTGTAACAGGCTTTTCTGCTCCCAGTCAACCCAAAATGGGAAAGAAGAGGAACAGAATGTCTTTGCTAATAAGGAAAGCTCTTAGTGGAGTTGAGGGAGTTGTGGGGTCTCTGGCCACGCTCTCCCATGAATGTGGAGGGTTGATTGGTGAAACCAGGTCTGAGTGGTCAGAGAAAAGGAGCTGGTCTGGGTGGAGTAGGGGCTGCCTGATCTCATTCCAGAGAATCTTCTCATCTCCTCATCTCCCTGCTGTAGAGTGAAGGTCCCAAAGCCAGGAACCCAGGGCTCTAGACTGCCATCAAGATGGTGGGTGATGGCCCCTGCCTTATCTCTGATCTGGACTGGCGAGGCCAGCAGAGATCATTTTCAGAGAGATATGACCCCAGCTTGAAGACCATGATTCCAGTGAGACTCTATGCAAGGTAAGCCAGGAGGAGGATTGGAGGGAGGTCCTGGGCAGAACTTCTAGGAATCATTTCCAGCCCATCAGGAGAGTGGACCCTGACCCTGTTCCCCATGCTGCTGGTCTATATGCTTGTCTTTTTGTCTTTCCATCCATCCATCCATCCATCCATTTTTTTCATTTATTGACCATTCACTTCATGAATCCTCCTGTCCTTTGGTGAAAGGGAGACAATAAAAAATGTTTAAGAGAGCTTTCCATGTGCCAGGACCTGTTCAGGTGCTTTACAAACATCTTCTCATTCACTCTTCACAACCACCCTGGAGGTGTCATGATTATCTTTATCTGATGGGTGAGTAAGTGAGACACAGCAAGGTTAAATAACTTGCACAAATTTAATCAGGTAGATTTTGCTTTGTAACAAACTGCCTCTACATTTAGTAGCCTGAAACAATTGCCATTTATTTACCTTACAATTTTATGGGTGGGTCAGCAACTTGGGCTAAGCCTAGTTGGGTGATTCATCTGGTCTTGACCAGGCTTTCTTATGCATCTGCTGGTCAACAAGATGGTTATGCTTCTGGGGGTTGACTGGCTGGGGGAAGGTGGGCCACATGGGCTATGAACCTCGAACAAGCTAACCTGCCCTCGATCACATAGTAATGCAGTAGGTGGCCAAGAGGATGAGATGAAGCATATAGGCCTTCTTGAGACTCAGGCTCAGAACCGGTACACCATTTCTTTCACTGCATTCTATTGGCCAAAGCAAGTCACAAGTCAGCACAGATTCAAGGTGTGGAGAAATGTCTTGAAGGATGGAGCTCCAAGGGTCTGGGATACAGGTGAGGAGAGAGAATTGGGTCAGTTTTGAACCACAGAATAAGAACCCAGGCAGGCTGATTTCCAAGCTCACATGCTTAACTATAGCATCATATTATAATATATATGTATTCTTAACATTACATTAACTATAACATTATAGAAAGCTGCCTTTTCTACATGAGAAGTGCCCTATAGCCTGCCCTCTGAGCAGCAGAAGGTCAAGTAGCATCTTTATAATGAGGTGATACAGCACTGCTCTCTCCTAGAGTCCATGGACCAAAGATACACCTGTGAGCCCTCTAAGGTGAGAGGTGAAGGTTGAAAAGTGAGGGCTTGGTGTACCATCCTTAGCCCCATGCAGAAGAGCTCTAACTACCCACCGTTTTGGCTCAATTTACAATTTCTTTGTGGAGAGGAAATGTGGGATAGTGCTTAAGAGAATGATGGGACCCTGGAGTCAGCAAGCATTGGGTTTGAATCCCTACTTCACCACTGACCAGCTATAAGATTTTGGGCAAGTACCCTAACCTCTTTGTGCCTTGATGTTCTTGTCTATGAAATGGGATCATAATATTTCTCAACTACCTATCTCACTGAGCTGTTGTTAGGATTATATGAGGTAATGCATGACTTCATCATTAAAGTTACTCTCTAGGAAATATTTACTATGCACCAGGCACATAGTACCTTATTAATATTATCTTAGCTTGGGTTCTCCCAAAAGCAGAGGCTGAATCAAAATCTTGGATGCAGGTAGCTTATTTGGGAGGTGATTTCAAGAAGCAGGAGGGAAGATTTAGGGAGAGTGAGGCAGGGAAGGAGAACATGGGGTGTGTCATCAGTGTCACTGCTGTAGACATGGGGACTGGATTCTACTAGGTCCCTCCGAGAAGTGTACAATTTTCCACCCATAGGATGGGCGGTGGGAGCATTTGTCCGTGGGCTCCTGTACTCCATTAGTTAGGTTTTCTTCTTGGGGACATTAGCCCCTTGCAATTCTGGGCTGCACTTATACTCTGAGAAGACCCCAAACCCAGTAGTGAGAAGAGGTACAGGATACCTGTGAGATGGGATGCTGTCAGCATGAGTCTGAGCTGCACAGCACTGTCCTCCACATCTGAGATCGGAGGTGGATGTGACAAAGATTCTTAACCACTGCGCCACCAGGGACTGTGACTCAGGGCATCTTGACAGCATCTGCTACAAATACCAAGCTCTTTCAGGGCCTGGAATATAACAAACACTCAGCAATTAGTAGATAACACTCTTGTGTCTCTGACTCTCATTCCATCATAGATGGCTAGTTCCTCAAGGGCAGAAACATATCTCTTCCTCCTTCTTCATTGTTTCTTCCTTTTCTTCTTCCTCCTCTACTTCCCTTTCTCTTTTCTCCCTCCTTTTACCTCCCCTGTCCTCCTTATTTATCTGCTAGCTAATATTTATGTAGCAGCTTACATGTATTAATCCTCACAATAAACCATAAGTTTGCCTCTAGCTCTTGCCTCCTTGCAGCCTCACCTCTACTTTGGCACACTGTACTCTGACCCTCCCCATCCTCCTGAGAGCAAAAGCCAGGCATCCAACTCCTCTGGTGATCAGCTACTGGGTCTCCATTTCCTCATGCCAAATGGAGCAGGTACCCTCTTTCCCATGGGGTGGTCACTGGTAGATATTCAACAACTGGCTCACTAAAAAATTCCCTGGTCCATAGCATTTATCACTTTTTTGGTGTAAATTCTCCTACCATGGCTGATTTCAACGTGATGTCACTGAGCGCAAAGTTGGGAACAGACGTACGGTAATAGAGCCCTATCCTCTATGGTATTTCCCCCACAGACACCACAGACTTATATAATCTAAAGAACAAATACGAGTAAAATCTAGTAAAATAATCTTGGAAGCTATGAGTTTTGAGTATTGATTGCCTTTGTCTTTAAGATAATTTACTTACATTTATGTAATTTAATTTTTAATATAGGCTGTGTTTAAGAACTGACTTGCAGAATTCCTAAAAATCGAACAATCAGCTCTTGCAAGCTGGTAGGAGCTGGCCCAGCACACCGCTGCTCATGGGGCAGATGATGTGAGTCACAGGTCTGAGCGTGGCTGTGGTTAGCACTGTAGTTAAGAATTCCAGCCGGGGACTCAAGGCAATGACCCCAACAACCTGGAACACCGAGTGTTTCGCTTGTTTTAGGCTGGCACCCAACCCTGTGGATGACGCAGGGCTGCTCTCCTTTCCCACATTCTCTTGGCTCACGCCAGTGATGATGAGAGGCTACAAGCGCACGCTGACTGTGGACACCCTGCCCCCACTGTCACCGTATGACTCATTCGACATCAATGGCAAAAGGTACCAGGATTTGTCTGGGTCACATCTAGAGAGGAGCCCACTTTGGGAAGGGACCCGTGAGTCCTTGTGTGTGCTCCCATTTCCCTTTGCGGAAATCAGCACCCACTGGTTTGGTGGCTGTTCTCATGGCTTATCTCTGAGATGAGGGCTGGGCTGACTGACCTTCGTGGCCTAGTCTCTGGGGAGGTGAGTACTGGGGAGGTTTGGTAGGGAGAATGGACTTCTTGAGAGCCTGAGGCTTCAGGACCATTCTGACAGGGCCATTGGCTATTTTGTAGGAGCACCGCATCGGGGCAAGAGTGGCCGGAATCTCACTTTGCTCTGTGCTGGATGGACACCACCTGGGCTGCTTCCAGGCATGGTGTTGTATTTCCCTTTAAAAATTGTCATTGGACTTTTAAAGAAATTTTTTATTTTATATTGGAGTATAGTTGATTAACAATGTTGTGTTAGTTTCAGGTGTTACAGCAAAGTGATTCAGTTATACATATACATGTATCTATTCTTTTTCAAATTCTTTTCCCATTTAGGCTATTACAGAATATTGTGAGCTTTTATATTACAAACTATGTTTAGGTTGAACCAAATTAAAACTTCCAATATTTGACAATTTTGACTTGCAAAAACATGTATTTCATTGATTCAACCTAATTCAGATTCATTATAGAAATGTTAAAGTAACAGAAGTTTAAGCAGTGGAAGTATCCCCACCGTACTCCAGCCCCACTCCCCAGAGGTCAGCACTGTTAAATGCTGGCGTGCAACTGTCCTGGATTTTTTCTACTCAGATTAAACACACCCTGTGTTACCATCTTCTGCAGATCAATACCTCTTCTTCTTCCTCCTTACTCACAGGTCATCTTTTTTTCTTTGAACAAAAACTGAAGCATACTATCTCATGGTTAACCATTTTGCTATTTTCAGTGAAGAGTTTATGAAGATTTTTCCATTTTTCCACAGCCCAGAACCTCAACTTCATTCTTTCTAACGGCTGCATTGAACTTCAAGGTTCAGGTCTTAAACAATGGGGAAGATCTCATCGCCCTCTCTCTGCATTTCTTTCTTCTGGAATTCTCCTTCTCTTTGGCCTCATATGCTTGAAGGGCTGGGAGTTATAATCATGCTCTTGCAATTGCTCCTACAATTGTGCATCCCCTCATCTGTGTCCTGCAGAAATCTCTGTCAGTAGTAGTTTCCAAAATCTATAGTCTGGAGAAAGTTGCCAGGGAGCACGGAGAGAAAGGGCCTGGACCAGTGCCTGTGGACCAGGTTTTCCTTCTACCTCTCTGTCGGTTTTTAATGTTGCCTTCCATCTACCCAACATCAACTTAGATCCTCTTCCCTTCTGTGCTAATGTTCTCCTCCAAAGGCTGACCCACCAAACACATGTTGACAACCTTAATAACACTATCTTCGGTCCATGCCTCTCCTCCAGACTCTGAGTTCATACACCCAGCATCCGACTGGACTTGGATGATTCACAAGGATCCTATATCTAAAGCTGCGTTCTTTTTTTTGTTTGTTTTGTTTTTGTTTTTGTTTTGTTTCTTTTACGGTACGTGGGCCTCTCACCATCGTGGCCGCTCCCGTTGTGGAGCACAGGCTCCGGACGTGCAGGCCCAGCGGCCATGGCTCACGGGCCCAGCCGCTCTGCGGCATGTGGGATCTTCCTGGACCGGGGCACGAACCCGCGTCCCCTGCATCGGCAGGCGGACTCTCAACAACTGAGCCACCAGGGAAGCCCTAAAGCTGCATTCTTGATCTTCAGCTCCACCTGACGATGTTCCCTCTTCCCCCTTTCCCCATCTCTGTGAACTCTATTCCCACAGTTGGTCAAGTCAGAAAACTGGGGCCCCTGATCCCCCTTCTCCTTTTCTCCCACATCTAATTCATCAGTAAGTCCTGTTGTCTCCCCTGACCACATTTCCCTAAATCCAGTGTCAAGCCACTGCCACCTCCCACCTGGATGCCGATGGTCTCCCACTGTGGTCTCCCTGCTTCCATCTTTACTCCCCACCCCCATAACCCACTACTCTCACAGCAGCCAGATGTTCTTTTAGATATGTAAAATGATCTTGTCATGTTGGCTTAAAAGCCTGCAGTGGCTTCCTTTGCAATCTAATCTCCTTCGTGAGGACCGTGAGATCCCATGAGATCTGGCCCTGCCTTGCCTCCCCGTGTCCCCACACGCCTGTCACACTGGCCTCCTTTCAGATCTTTGAAATGGACAAGCTCCTCCTTGCCCTGGAGAAGATTTTTTTCTTGGTTTCTCTGTTGCCTCAGTGTTTTTATCACAACCAGTATTGTGCCAGAGACAGGCAGGAGGAGGAAATCAAGGCCCGGAAAGAGCCCAAATGCCAGATACCAGATTGTGCTGTGTCAGGGCTCTGCCCGCTGCCTCGCTTATGTCCCATCCACCCTCCAAAAGAAGGGAAAACAAATGCTATTCTTCTGACTCCACCACTGCCAGGGATGGGGGTTGTGCTAAGAATTCTTGCAAACTTTTTTCCATCAGAGTAGCTTTGACCAGCAAGTGGTAATGTAAACCTTTTTCCTTCTTCCTGTTCTTTCATCACAGATTTCGAACCCTTTGGGATGAAGAGGTAGAAAAGATGGGTCCCGAGAAAGCCTCTCTGGGCCGAGTGGTCTGGAAATTCCAGAGGACGCATGTTTTGATGGATATCGTGGCCAATATCCTGTGCATTATCACGGCAGCCATAGGGCCGGTGAGCGCACTGGCCCTTCTTCTGCCTTGTCTCCCAGGTCCCCAGACTGACAAGGAATGTCATTAGTTACTTCCTCTACGATCTGGTGGGTTTAGTACGTTGCTGTTATCTTTGTGCTTCTTGGGGGTGAATTTTCATAAAGCTAATCCTTTTTGTCAAGCACAGCAGCAGCCGCTGAAATTAATTTAAAAGTTTGCCTCATAAAGTCAGCTTGCTGACATTATCTGAGGCCTCCTGTACCTACCTTGACCCCCAGCAGCACTCTTCTCTCTTCACCGCGCTGTTCTACAGATGACTCTCATTCACCAAATCCTCCAGCCGACCCAGAGCACCTCCAGGAAGGTCTGGGTTGGCATCAGCCTGTGCACAGCCCTTTTCATCACCGAGTTTACCAAAGTTCTCTTTTGGGCCCTTGCCTGGGCCATAAATTACTGCACGGTGATCTGGTTGAAGGTGGCCATCTCCACCCTGGTTTTCGAAAACCTGGTGTCATTCAAGACGCTGACACACATCTCTGTTGGTGAGGTAAGTTGGTCCAGAAGGAGTTTAACTTTAAGAAACTAAATTCCGAGTTTTCTGAATATGTGTGAGATGTGCTTCCTGGATGGAATATCTGCCCCACTTTTGGTTGTCAATATCTTGCCCATCATGTCCCATCTCCTTGCCTAGTGAAGTGGTGGAGACTCAAAACACCAGAAGAATTCAGAGAAAGGAGAGCTCCATTCAAGCTGGAGAATTTGGAAAGGCTTCCCTGTTCCAGTTGGAACAGGGCTTAGGGGTGACCTCATCCAATCCCTTTGACCGTCAGTCAGGACACTGAAGCAGTACAGAGAACACTACAGCATTTAACAAAATTGATTGACTAATGGATCTGATGATTCCAACTGTGTAGTATTTGGGATGCCAAGTCCCAATAAAGACCATGCCTGTTGGACTTCAGAGTTGACATTTTCTTAAGCCCTTAATCCTTAGCAATAAAATCTTCACTCTTTACACAAGAACATTTCCCTGGCCAAGGGAACCCTAGGTGGTGTGAGGTAAGGGAAAAGACTTGTTTCTTTCTTACACTTGCTCTTTCAGTTTGTTCAAAATATTCTATATCAATTATGATTAGATTCAGTTGCATATAACCGAAAACCCCCCCAAACAGTGGCTTAAACAGGATGGATTTATTTCACTCTGTGTAAAAGGAGTCTGGAAGAGGATGATCCGGGGCTGGAGTGGGGACTTCCAGGCTTTTCTATTGTTCTTCATCACTACCTCAGCACATGGCTCCCATAATGGTTCAGGATGGAAGCTGCAGGTCCAGCCATCCCAACCATATTTCAGAGAGCCGGTAGGAGGAAGGAGACTTCCAAGTTGAGTTGGCTCCCTGTAAGAATTCACCCCCAAAGTTCCATTCAGCACTTTGGCTTATACCTCATTGCCCTTAACATAATTACATGGTCACCATGCTTCCACAAAGAAGGCTGGGAAATGTGGTCCTTTTGCTGGGCCCATAGATGCCCTGATTAAGCAGGGTTGTACTAATAAGGAAGAAGGAGATAGAGCTATCAGGTAGGCAGCTGGCAAGCTCGCCGGCATGTTCTCAGGTGATACTTAAGCCTTTCTTCATTGGGATTCTCAGTTCTAAAAGACAGGCCTCTCCAAAGTCATACTAAAATGAGACCCACGAAACTCACCCTGTTGGTCCTCTGACAATTCTCTCCACCTATGTCAGTTTTTCTCTTCCTTCCTCAGACCCCCTCAGCCATTCCGAAAGCCTTCAGTTGAGGAAATGTTTAGGTGGCCCTTCCAAAGGCTGAACCCATGTGCTTTCTTTCCAGGTGCTCAATATACTATCAAGTGATAGTTATTCTTTGTTTGAAGCTGCCTTGTTTTGTCCCTTGCCAGCCACCATCCTTATCCTAATGGCTGTCTGTGTGGTGTACGCCTTTTTCATTGTGGGGCCCACAGCTCTCGTCGGGATATCCGTGTGTGTGCTATTCATCCCCATCCAGGTAATGGCAGGTCTCTGCTGTTGTACTTCACACACACTCTCACTGAAGTGGACTTTGTGTCCAGGGCCTGGCCCTGAAGCCTGGGCCCGTACTTTGAGCTCACAGACAGTACAGTTTTTATACAACTTGAATTTGAATACCCTGGGGAAGGGGAGCATGCTTCTTCAGTTTGTCAAAGTCCCCAGCACTTTCCTTGCATCCTGGCAATTCACGCATTGGCCTCATCTGCCCTGACCCCAGTCGTGTCCCCCAGAGCACGTCAGCCACAACTCAAGGGAAGGATTCAGCTGAGAATCTCGGGCCTGACACTTACACTCCCATCCCTGGATTTTTAGGCCAACTGCAACTCAGCAATTCTCTGAACCCACTGTTTGTACCTCGATTTCAGATGTTTATGGCTAAGCTCAAGTCAGCTTTTCTATGATCAGCAATTTCAGTGACAGATAAGCGAGTTCAGACGATGAATGAGTTCCTGACCTGCATCAAGGTGATTAAAATGTACACCCGGGAGAAATCTTTTACGAACGCCATCCCAGGTAAGATGAGCAGTTGCTGAAAGAACCACTTACCCTGTAGAATGTGCTCTTCTAAGGGGTTCTTAAGGGTCCTGGGGCCTGGCATTCTGAAAGTTGGCTGAAGCGACCCCCGAGCTGATCTGTAGGCTTTTCAAAAAATTACAGAGATTTTAGAATAGACTCAGGCATCTCTTCTGCTGAACCCAAGGGCTCAGCAGGTGAGCGACATATGGTTTAGCCATACTGAGGTCAGTGAATCCTTGTACTGGCCAGTTACCTTTCACAAAAATAGTCCACTAAAACATTACGAGCAGGAGAAGAGCTGGCTCAGCCTATTTCCTTGACTGGGAAGATGTCCACATGGACACACGCACACACTAACACTTACACACATGTCCCCTCCTCGCCGGCAGCAGCCTCTGTCTCACTGACATGACATGCTTTGGGTAGATAAGAGAATGCATATATAGCTCTTTTGTTTTAAAAACGATATAAAGACTATTTCAATCAAATAAAAATGCAGATCTAATCGCAGGAATAGTTACATAATTGCTGACATAGACTCAGGTGGTTGACCGGTTAATGATTTGAACCACCGTTACAACTAACTCTCTGGATCCACAATTACACTTTTAGACCAGCATGTAATTGGGCCCGAAGCTGTGTATCCACATTTTAGGAAGTGGCTTTAGAAAATCTGCTTTTGAGACTGCCAAAGGAAGTGCCCCCAGGTTGGGATGCTGGCAGCCCTATTGTACCCTCTTTGAAGACACAGAAATACTTCCTCACACACTGAACTCACTTTAATACAATTTATTTGATGTGATTAAATTTGATTCCATTTGACATCATTCAATTTAAAACTCAATTTAATTCAAGTCAGTTTAACTCAATAAATACGTACCAAGTTCCTACTATGTGCAAGGCCATGGGAGTCACACAAAATAATTAGGAAAAGTGTCCCTAGTTTTAAAATTGAGGGAGGATGAGTCAACTAAGCTCAGAAATAGCTATTAGTTTGCTGGCTCTACTTCTAGAATATATCTGGAATCTTTCTGCTTCTCTTCATTCTACCGTCACCCTAGTCCAAGCAATATCCTCTCCCTTCCAGCCTATGGCAAGAACTTCTAGATGCAACCCCTGCTTTCCTCCTTCCCCTGAAACACACGATGCACTCAGCAGCCAGAGTGACCTTTTAAAAATGTCAGTCAGATCTTATCTCTCCCCTGCTGAACAAGCTTTAGTGGCCTCTTATCACACTTAGGTTTTTTTCAAGTTTAGGTCTTTTGGATGAAGTCCAGATTCCTTCCGATGGGCTATTAGATCTAGCACAGTCGGGGCCCTGCTGACCTCCTGATCTCATCACATCTTATCCCAGGCCTTGATACCTCAGCTTGAGCCACAGAAGCTTTCTGTTTTTAGAACAAGATCCACACCCATTCATGCCTCAGGATCTCTGCCGTTGCTGTTCCCTCTGCCTGGAATGTCTTCTGCTAAGATGTTCATGCTGACTTTGTCTTAACTTTGGGTCTCCTGAAGTCAATGTCACTGACTCAAGAGGCCTTCTTTTTGGCGGTACGCAGGCCTCTCACCGCTGTGGCCTCTCCCGTCGCGGAGCACAGGCTCCGGACGCGCAGGCTCAGCGGCCATGGTTCACGGGCCCAGCCGCTCCGTGGCATGTGGGATCTTCCCGGACCGGGGCACGAACTCTCAACCACTGCGCCACCAGGGAAGCCCTCAAGAGGCCTTCTTGACCACAGTCTCAAGCAGGTCCAGTCCCAATTCACCTCTTAATCACTTCATCCTGTTCATTTCTCTCATATCACCCAACACAGTTTGTAATTATCTTATTTACTTGTTTGTTTCTTTGTTGTCTATCGCCCCTACTGGAAGAGCCGAGACCCTGTTTGTCCCTATATTCCCCAGCACCCAGCACAGCCCCTGGCATATAGCAGACATCAGGTTAAAATGTGCTGAATGAGTGAACATGGGAATTAATTATAGGATAAAATGGGTAAAATGCCACAAAAGAAACTGAGGGGAGCTCCACGGGTGTGAGAGATGAGCCTCCTGGCAGAGGTGGCGTTTTAGACAGGCCCTGAAGGATAGCAGGGCGTGGAGGGAAGGAGGTGGCTGGTGTTCTTGAGGGGAAGGGTGTGTGGACAGCATGCTTTGGATCCCAGCCTCTTAAGAGGCAAGTCACTTAACCTGCTAAGCCTTTCCTCTACTGTCAGAAGGGCATAATGATGGCTTCTGCCGTGTCACACTGTGGTGAGAGCAGCCGAGGGAGAGCGTGCCCGTGCAGGGTTCAGCCCAGCACCTGATCTGTAGGCAGCACTCAGCGAGAAGGGCTGTGACACCATGTTGCTGATGTGAAAGGGTTTTTGCAGAGGACGCTGGGATTCCCATTAAGGACTCTTTAAACAGCAGGGGAGGGAAGCTTGAATTTTATGTGTGAGTGGTGCGGAGTCATGGCCTCATCTGGACTTACGGAAGGGAGATGTGCTCTTGGGTTTTTGCAGCTGTTCCTGAGACAAAAAGGGCAGGGGCCTCAATCTGGCAGTCTTCAGGCTGGCATATGTGTTTTGTTTGGCCCCTACAGTACTTTAACTTTTTCAATTAGTTCCCAACATTTAAGAGTAGGGAGATGTCTCATAAAATTCCACATCTCAGACTTCAAAACAGTCTGGTGAGCCTTGGGACATCCTCGCTCTGGTATTGCTCTCTGCCCACTCCCTTCATTTACCTTACTTGCCTGACCCCTGTAGGCATCTGAGTGTATGACTCCTGACACACAGAGAATCAGATCAGGAGGGACCTTGGAAACCATCCAGCAATGGCAGCTGACATGTACTGAACCCCCAGTACATGCTGGCATTGTGCTCTGGGCTGTCTGTGCAGGAGAACAGGGCAGGAGTAATATGTTTCTTTTTTTTTTAATTGAAGTATAGTTGGTTTACAATGTTGTATTAGTTTCAGGTGTACAGTAAAGTGATTCAGTTATACATATATATATTATATATGTATGTATATAATATATATATATGTTCTTTTTCAGATTCTTTTCCATTATAGGTTACAAGGTATTGAGTATTGTTCCCTGTGCTCTACAGTAAATCCTTGTTGTTTATCTATTTTATATATAGTAGTGTGTATCTGTTAATCCTAGACTCCTAATTTATCCCTCCCCCTGCCCCTTCCCCTTCGGTATCTATACTTTATTCTCTATGTCTGTGAGTCTCTTTCTGTTTCCTAGATAAGTTCATTTGTATTACTTTTTTAGATTCCACATATAAGTGCTATCATATGATATTTGTCTTTCTCTGTCTGACTTACTTCACTTAGTATGATAATCTCTAGGTCCACCCTTGTTGCTGCAAATGGCAATATTTCATTCATTTTTATGGCTGAGGAGTATTCCATTGAGTAATACGTTTCTTAATGCTGGTGCTTGACAAGCAAAATAAGACCACCGTGGACTGCTTCTATTTCACAGATATAAGGAAGAGGGAAAGGAGATTACTGGAAAAAGCTGGATTTGTCCAAAGTGGAAACTCAACGCTGGCCCCCACTGCATCCACCGTAGCCATTGTACTGATATTCACCTGCCACATCCTCCTGAGATGAAAGCTCACTGCCCCAGTGGTAAGCACCTCTTTAGAGCTGGCCTCTTCTGTACCCAACTCTGCAAGTGCCAGGTGGGTAGCTCCTCTGGCACTGGCATCAGAACACCCAATCACGGTGAGCCAGAAAACAGCAGAATTCCACCCTGACTTCTAAAACAAGTACTTGAGCTGACTGGGAGCCGAGGAGAGCTTAGTAGCAACTCTTATTCAGTCTACAGCAGGGCAGGGGTAGTAGTTAATGCTGGAACACAATTTTTCATTTGGACATGGAAACCAAAGGAGCCCTTGGCTATTTTATTCTTATTTATCCATAGATACGTCAAGAAGAGAGTTGGTGAAAGTTCTCCGGGTTGGAGGGGTGTCAGTATTGGGAGAGGCAGTGTGGTGTCCGGATCAGGGTCCCCCTTGTTTAAAGTCCGACTCCACACTTGCTAGCTATGACTTACAGCAATTCATGGAACCTCTCTTGTCTCGGTTTTATTATCTGTAAATGGGGTGATGACGGTCCCTATCGTAATGAGGATGGACGCTGTCTTCCACAAAGCACTCGGTCAGCACCTCGAATGCGGTAAATGCTGTATAAGTTGCTGCTGTTCTCATTAGCCTTATGCTCACCCAGGCCAGGCATATTCAGGCTGAAAGCCTCAGAAGGAGAATTGGAGTGAACGTGAGGGGCTCAGGACCTGAGCTAGAGAGGAAATGGCCCCTGACTGAAATAAAGAAACAAACATTTCAGATATTAAAGCAGCGTCTGAAGGGCAAGTGGTTGGAAGAAAGAACGTAAAGGCAAGAAAAAGAGAGAGAGAGAATGAAATTAAAAAGGAGAGGTATGCTCACCAGAAAAGAATTGCACCAAAAATCAGGGATCTGGAGGGGAGGGTGGAGGGACGTTTGAGAAGGCAGGATCCTCTTCTGGGGCATTCGTTGTGGCGCTGTCAATCCAATTACTGCCCCGTGTTTCTTTGGGAGATACTTAAATTTTCTTAGTTTCTTCACACACATTTTTCTCTCACACACTCTGGGCACTTGAACATAGCCATGAACCGAAAGCCAAAATGAACAGCAATGGTTGATGTACAGAATGAATGCTACTGGATTATAGTGGCTGCTGTCTACCACCCCAAACCAAAAAAAAATTTTTTTCCCAGAACACACCAAGCAAATTAATTTGAAACCAAATTGAGTGCACATTGTTAATATTTTTTAAAACGATGATTTAGAAGAAATCTAGACCAAGAACAAATTCCCTGAATGCGAGGCTCGTATTCTTTGGCCTAAGAATCCCTTTCAGTCTCCTGCTCTGCCAGAGCCACATGAGTAGGAGGTCAGCCCTGAGGAGCTGTCACATCAGGCAGCCCGGGGGCTCTGCTAACCAGGGCCTGGGTTTCTTGAGCCAAGAGTGCTCTAGGACCTGGGGGAGCTGAATTCTCTTTGGGGATGTATTTTGGACCAGATGTGATGAAGGGAGCATCTTTCATCATCCTCTTAATGAACTACCTAGGATTAGTTGAAGCCTAGGGGCCCTGTCCATGGAGCCCATTCAACAGCAGGAAGGATCACTTCAGATTTGTCGATGGAAGTTGTGTTTTTAATTTCTTAGATGGGTGGTTAGGGAGAGGCTGCTAATTACAAGGACAGATGAGAAGATGAAAGCTGAAAGAGATGAGATCATGCCCCCTGTGGGGCACCCACAGAGCAAGGAAACTTGTCTTCATTGAGGCTATATGATATTATCCACCCACCAGGCAGGGCTCAGTGGGGAAGGCCCTAGTGAAGGGGGGTCATTGTTCATTGTTTTGGAAATGACAGTGGAACCAAGGCTCTCAAATTGGTCCCTTATGTGTGTGTGGAGGCAGGGCATGGAGACCAGACCCTGAGGGCAGGAGAACCAGCAACCAGCCTTGGCCAGGCACATAATTCTAGGGAGCTTCCACCTTCAACACTGGTCTCTGTGTGGTATGTAAAAGGATGCTCTATCTCTGAAGGGTTAGATGCCTCTGAAGCAACAGAGAGAAGGGGATAATTTAGGAAAAATCTGCATAGGTTTTTTTTTTCACGGTACGCGGGCCTCTCACTGTGTGGCCTCTCCCGTTGCAGAGCACAGGCTCCGGACGCTCAGGCTTAGCGGCCATGGCTCATGGGCCCAGCCGCTCCGTGGCATGTGGAATCTTCCCGGACCGGGGCACGAACCCGTGTACCCTGCATCGGCAGGCGGACTCTCAACCACTGCGCCACCAGGGAAGCCCTGCATAGGTTTTTGAATGAATGGTCTAGACCAAATAAGGATATTGTATGGATGGAGATTTCCAAAGGCCCTCAATTAGAGGCCCTTTTCAGACCTTATCCTCTGGATTGACAGAGATAAGGGGATAAGTTTCCCACCATTTGGGTGAAAATCCAAACGCAAAATAGTTTAAGATGTTAATACCTTCAATTTGCCAACCCATGATTTCTGAGCCATGAAATGAGAAAATTTTTCCTCTGAGAATCCCAACTGTGCTACTGTTTCTCATCTCAGGAAATTTAATCCCCATGGACTTAATGGTTCAAAGCCAAGGCAACATCCCATCCTGAATTCTATACCTCTCTTTTGTTCTTCAGGCATTTAGTGTGATTGCCATGTTTAATGTAATGGAGTTTTCAATTGCAATCTTACCTTTCTCGGTCATTGGCTGAAGCCAGTGTCTCTCTAAGGAGAATGAAGATATAACTAACACTGGGTGAGCAGGGAAGAAAATTCTCATTTTGGGGCAGGAAAATTCCCAGATAAGGGGAGGCTGTGTCAACCCATTGGAGGGCTGGGTCACTGGTTTGGTGGGTGTTGGGAGAAGACCCTCCATTCAGTGTTGGATACACAAATATGCATCAAGCAGGATATAGGCAGAGTATTATAGGTGGCCTGCCCTTTTAGTAAAAATGAGATGGGGTCTCCACCCAGGGAGATTATGTTCCTGACCCTCAACTCTTTCTCCAAGCCATAACTCTTAACTCGTTCCAGGAGTGGAGTTCAGTTTGCACTGAACCATCTCCCCTTTGCCTACCTAGTTTGTCCTAGGATGTGTGTGGTGACAGAAGTGATGAAGACGGTGGCGGGGAGAGACACCATATTTATACACTCATTTAGTCATTTTATTTATTCATTCATCAAAGATTTACTGTGTGAGTCCCAAACAGGATCAACACAAAGAGAACCACACAAAGACACATTGTAATTAAAATGGCAAAAATTAAAGATAAAGAGAGACTATTAAAAGCAGCAAGGGAAAGCAACAAGTTACATACAAGGAAACTCCCATAAGGCTATCAGCTGACTTCAGCAGAAACTCTGCAGGTCAGAAGGGAGTGGCACGATATATTTTAAGTGATGAAAGGGGAAAAACTACAACCAAGAATACTCTACACCACACGACTCTCATTCAGATTTGATGGAGAGTTCAAAACTTTACAGACAAGCAAAAGCTAAAAGAGTTCAGAACCATCAAACCAGCTTTACAAGAAATGTTAAAGGGACTTCTCTAAGCTAGAAAGAAAAGAACACAACTAGAAACATGAAAATCACAAAAGGAAAAAGTTTATCAGTAAGGGCAAATATACAGTAAAGGTAGTTAATCAACTATGTATAAAATTGGTAGGAAGGTTAAAAGACAAAAGTAGTAAAATCATCTAAATCCACAATATATAGTTAAGGGATAACAAAACAAATTGATGTAAAATATGGAAAAACAGTACTTGTGGGGGAAGAGAGTAAAAACTCAGGGTTGTTAAAATGCATTTGAAATTAGGAGATCAGCAACTTAAAATAATCGTGTATATATATGTATAGATTGCTATATATAAACCTCATGGTAACCACAAACCATACATTTATAATAGATAAACACACACACAAAAAAAGAAAGGAATCCAAACATAACACTAAAGATAGTCATCAAATCACAAAGGAAGAGAGCAAAAGAAGAAAAGAACAAAAAAGAACTACAAGAACAACCCCAAGACAATTAACAAAATAACAATAACTACCCATTATTACTTTAAATGTAAATAGACTAAATGCTCCAACCAAAAGACATAGAGTGGCTGGATGGATATGAAAACAAAACCGATATACATGCTGCCTGCAAGAGACTCACTTCAGATCTAAAGACACACACAGATTGAAAGTGAGGGGATGGAAAAGACATTCCATGCAGATGGAAATCGAAAGAAAGTTGGAGTAGCAATACTTATATCAGAAAAAATAGACTTTAAAACAAAGACTGTTACAAGAAACAAAGGCATTACATAATGATCAAAGGATCGATCCAAGAAGAAAATATAACAATTATAAATACATATGCACTCAACATAGGACCCACTTAAATACATAAAGCAAATATTAACAGATATAAAGGGAGAAATTGACAGTAGCACAGCAAAGGAAAGCATTGGCAAAACGAAAAGACAACCTACTGAATGGGAGAAAATATTTGCAAATGATGTGACTGATAAGGGGTTAATATCCAACATATATAAACAGCTCATACAACTCAACATCAAAAACCCAAACAACCCAATTAGAAATGGGCAAAAGAACTGAATAGAAATTTTTCCAAAGAGGAAATGCAGATGCCAACAGGCACATGAAAAGATGCTCAACATCGCTAATCATCAGGGAAATACAAATGAAAACCACAATGAGATATCACCTCACACCTGCCAGAATGTCTATCATCAAAAAGAACACAAATTACAAATGTCAGGGAGGATGTGGAAAAAAGAGAACCCTCGTATGCTGTTGGTAGAAGGTAAATTTGTGCAGTCACTATGGAAAACAACACTGTGGAGGTTCCTCAAAAAACTAAAAATAGAACTACCATATGACCCAACAATTACTCTCTGGGGTATATATCTGAAGAAAACAGAACACTAATTTGAAAAGATACATGCACCACAATGTTCATAGCAGCATTATTTACAAAAGCCAAGATACGGAAGGAACCTAAGTGTCCGTTGAGAGATGAATGGATAAGGAAGATGGTGGTACATATACACAATAGAATATTACTCAGCCACAAAAAGAATGAAATTTTGCCATTTGTATGAATGTGGATGGACTTGGAGGGCATTATGCTAAGTGAAATAAGTCAGACAAAGAAAGACAAATACTGAATGATATCATGTATATGTGAAGTCTAAAAAAGAAAGCAAAATACCCTGAATATAACAAAAAGGAAACAAACTCATAGATATAAAGAACAAACTAGTGGTTACCAGTGGGGAGAGGGAAGGGGAAGGGGCACGATAGGAACAGGGGATTAAGCGGTACAAACTGTTATGTATAAAATAAATAAGCTACAAGGATATATTGTACAGCACAGGAATATAGCCAATATTTTATAATAACTTTAAATGGAGTATACTCTATAAAAACTTTGAATCACTATGTTGTGTATGTGAGACTAATATTGTAAATCAACTATATCTCAATTAAAAAAAGATTTACTGTATGCTTCCTATATGCAAGGCACTGTGGAAAATGCAAATATAAGGAGAGAGTCTTTACTCTTAAGAGCCTCCAGTCTAGTACAGGACCAGGTATCCCAGTAATTGCTATATATAGTAAGGGTGAAAGTGATGTGTAGGAAGGGCAGATAAAGTGGTTTTGAAGTTGAGGCAAGGAAAGGAAAAGGAGAAGCACATGTCAGTCAAGAGAACAGTGCGTTCAGACCTCTGTGAATTGATTGGAAGATCTTATTTACTCACGTCTGAAATGTGGATGTCATTTTAAGCATCCTAGGTGCCTGTATCCCTCTTCTCCCTTACCATCCACATTTAACCAATCAAGAATCCTGTTGGGACTTCCCTGGTGGTGCAGTGGTTAAGAATCCTCCTGCCAATGCAGGGGACACGGGTTCGAGCCCTAGTCCGGGAGGATCCCACATGCCGCAGAGCAACTAAGCCCGTGCACCACAGCTACTGAGCCTGCGCTCTAGAGCCCTTGAGCCACAACTTCTGAGCCAGTGTGCCACAACTACTGAAGCCCATGTGCCTAGAGCCTGTGCTCCGCAACAAGAGAAACCACTACAATGAGAAGCCTGTGCACTGCAACGAAGAGTGGCCCCTACTCGACACAACTAGAGAAAGCCTGCACACAGCAACGAAGACCCAATGTGGCCAAAAATTTAAAAAAACAAAAAAAGAATGACACAAATAATAGTTAAAAAAAAAAAAAAGATCCTGTTGACTCACCTCCTGATCACTGTATTCCTTCAATTTTAAGAGGCACCATTTATGAGACTGGATTGGAAGGTGCACTGTTGAGTTATTACATTTTGAACAAAACACAGAGTTAACCTCATGACATTAATTGTCTAACGATACCCAATATCTTAGACTAGAGGAACAATGCTATTTCTTGACTCCACAACCTCCACTCTGTCCCTAGTGTCATCACCTTCATTCAAGACTTCATAGTCTCTCATCTGAACTATCACAGTGACTGAAGAACCAATTGTCTTTTTCCAATGTTGTCCTTTTCAAATACATATTGCACTGTTAATTGAGCTTTAAAATATTTGTCTGATCACTGACATTAACCTGCTTGAAATCCTTGTCCTTCACTCTCCAGGACTGAGCCTGAGTCCCCCATCAGCACGTCCTCAGTTATGTCTCCACTTCATTTCTTATCCCCTTCCTACCTTGAGCTCTGGCCCTCGGTTATACGGAACTTCTCATCTTACACCTCTCATCCCCCCAAACCATGCTATTGCCTGTTTTTGCTCATGCTGTGCCCTCTACTAGAAAGCTCTCCTCCCCTAAGCCCTCCCTCATCTTTGCCTGTACAGCACTGTACAGACTCAGCTCAGGCATCAATTACATGGGCCTCCAGGATGCGGAGCCAAGTGTCCCATCCCCGGCAGTTACAGGGCTTTGTCCCTGTCACGTTTCACTGAAATGATCTGTGCATGTTCCCATCTCCGCCTGGACTGCAGTCTCTTCAAGGACAGGAAGCATGCCTTATGACTAATATTTGCATTTCTGTCGTTTACCCCAGAATCTGGCACAGAGTAGGCATTTGGCAGGTGTTTTGTTGAACTGAGCTGAGTGGGGACTTAGGAAGAAGACACAGCAGAGACAGAACATGTGACCTTGGTTTCATAAGCATTAGTGTCAAGCAGTGAAGCCAACCACCCAAAGACTGGCAAAAGCTGGCCATCTTGGGCATAAGGGTAAATTGTAGCTGGGATCAGCATTCTGCAATGTGGGTGACCCAGATAGGCCTTGTGGTTAAAAAGGCATCGGTTCTACATAGTATGAGCTAATAGACTATTTTTGCTGCAGCTTCTCCTGGGGGAATATCTTCAGAATACCTTTCCTGGATGTCCCAGGTAGAATTCCCAAGATTATGATTTGGGGTCATTAGAAGATATACTGGGATGATTCTTGCAAATGGATGACGTCTGCCAAGTTAATTTTGTTTCTTTACTCTTAGAAAATTCTCATAGCTAAAAGCCCCCCATCTTACATCACCCAACCAGAAGAGCCAGATACAGTCTTGCTTTTAGCAAATGCCACCTTGACATGGGAGCAAGAAACCAGGGGGAAAAGTGACCTAAAGACAGTGCAGAACAAGAAGAAGCATCTTTTAAGAAACAGAGGCCAGAGGCATACAGTCTGAGTCCATCAGGTCAGGGAGTCACCAGTGCCCAGGAGCAACGTGGCAGCCCCAAATCGGTTCTACACAATATAAGCTTTGTGGTGAGAAAGGTGGGTGTGTGTTCCAAAGGTGTGGCCTCCATCCTTCTTCCTTGTGTCACATGACCATGGCCTTCTCAAGGCTGAATATAATTCAGTTTGAGCAGGAGGTCGTGGTGGGATGTCTCCATTTCTCCCCAAATTTTAAAGCTATGCAAATAAACCCTGGAGACATCTCTTCAAGCTGAGAGAATACTGTTGTCTTAGTGGTTGTATTAGTGCCAATCTTCAAATTCCACAGGAGTTGAGAGCCAGTTGCCGTGTTTAATGGACAATCCATTTCAGGTGGCTAGACTCAAACTGACTAGCTTTCATAAATCTTTTCAGATTTGTTCTTAATTTCACGTTGGAGTCTAATAATAGATTATAATAGCTGACAGTTATGAGCAATTTCTATTTACGAGGCACATAATTAACTCATTTATCTACCCCAATAACCTTATGAGGTGCGTGTATAGCTGCCCCACTTTATGACTGAGGAACCAGAGGCACAGCGGGTTAAATAACTCGTCCAAGTCATACAGCTCGAAAGTGGCAGAAGAGGGCTTCACACCCAGGGTGCCTGGTGCCACCATCTGCTCTTAACCACCAAGCGACACTGCTCTTGTAAAAAGCAAAATGAGTGCCACAAGCAGCCTAGGAACAGAAGCCAGCCAGATTCTGCTGATTGCTCCCCTCCCCTCGGGATTGGGGGGTAGAGTCCTTAGAGCAGCTCTGCATTTGGGGAATGTTTGACCTTCCCTTGCATGTGGTTTTCTTGCCCTGGGTACTCGTCAGCCCACAGCCCGATGGCAGTGTTGATTTTGCTGCAAAGGGCTCAGCATTAATCTCGTGCCTAGTATTTTAATCTCCCATCTTGTTGACTCACCCTTTCCCCATGTGAGCACTATAGAGGGAGAGGTTCTCATGTATTATGTGACGCTAGGCTCCGTAACTGGTGTAGAGTGATACCTCGTAGCTAACAAGGCTCTCTGCACATATTCATTGGAAATGATATTTGGTTGGCTGAGTGCAATTGAGCTTGGCTCTCAGTGAAGTCTTGCTGTGTGCAGCCCACTTGCTTTCTCATCACTCTTCCCCGCCTATGACGTGCAGCACCCAGATCACTTCAACCATGCCTTCAGCGTTGCTCCAGAGAGGACTCAGTGAACTGCTCTCGTGTTGTAAAGAAGCCTCCTCTTAGCCCTTCAATCGCTTTCCTCCTTCTCAGTACGTTGGTGGCTCATGACTTGTCGTCAAGGACATGGTCAAACAGTTTGTGAAATAAGGTGAAGACAAAGGGTGCAGCACAATATCTTGGGGATTAGGGCTATGCCTCTCTAGCCTGGTGGACCCGGGTTCCAGTCCCAGCCGCTCACCAGCCGCATGGCCTTAAGCATATTGCCTAACCTCTTCAAGCCAGTTTCTTTACCTGCTCCATGGGTATTTTAATAATAGTACCCACTTCACAAGGTGGATGGGAGGACGGAAAGACACATCACGCACAAATGCTAAGTCCCCACGGACAGGAGCTATTGCTGTTGCCTTTTTCCTCTAACAATCATGTCCAGCTTAAGTGCTGCCCTTAAATGTCCTAAACTCAAGGCATCTATGTTTTTCCAAATTTAGTTCTAAGATTCCATTAGACCATAGCCTCCTTGAGGTCAGGGCACGTATCTGTGAACTTGTTCACAGTCGTGTGGCCTTACACTGAGCCCAGAGCCCGGCACAGAGTAGGTTTCCAATAATGTTTTCCAAATAATCAGAAACTCAGGGGTGCAGGCCTCATGGATTTCCTGCTGAAGACAAGGATGAATCTAGAAGGCTTAGATCTGGCCACAAGTAGTGGACAGGACTCAACAAAGAGCCAAATGTCTAGGGAAGCTGGATCCATCCCTGTGTCTCTTTGTCCCAAAGTCTTCATAATGCCCCGGTTCCTTGTAGCCCTTTTGGTGGAATTAAAATGGATCCGCTTCACTTACCTGCAGCGCCAGTGACAGTAAAGGCAGGGACTGCGTCTACCTTGATCACTGCTTTATTGCCAGTGCCTAGTGCAGTATCTGGCGCTCAGTAAAGACTTCTCCAAGGGCTGAATGATGACAGGCAACAACCCTCTTGTGCTGGGGGTAGCAGGCAGGCGAGGGGCCCTCTGGTCTAGCTCAGGTGGGAAAGAAGCCACATTTGGCCCCGTGCTGGGCATCTTTGCTCTGAGGCATCACTGGGAGCAGGTCTCAGTGAGAATGTTCTAGATGTTCCAACTGCTGCATTGCAATATCTGCTTGAACACAAGAGTGGTCTCGCCTCAGAGTCTCCACATGGACTCCTATTCTGCCAGCTGTGCCCCCCCCCATAACTACACGGCTCACTCCCTTGCCCCCTCCGGGTCTTACTCAGACATCACCTGTAGCAGGTACTGTCAGTGACCCATCCGTGTGGCCTGGCCATCTTCCAGCTGCCAGATCTGCATCTGTGTGCCTGAGGGCCCTCCCCACCACCCTCAGTAAGCCAAGACGTCAACAGCCGAGGGAGCAGCTCTCAAACACTGACTGTTGGCTATTTAACCTGACTCCCTCAGCCATTGGGGGGACAAAGCCAGGCTCAGTTTCTGCAATTCCTTGAGTTTCCCAGCAGCATTGAGCTTCATTTGCCTCCTGTGGGAGCTGACCTAAGAGCACTCCCTTGATGGGCCACCTTCTTCCTCCTGTACCATACCCCTCCCCCACCGGGTGTTTTCTGCAGCTCCCCAGCAAGCTACCTTCATTCAATTCCTTGCTTTGGGGTCTCCTTCTGGGAGAGCTCAAGCTAAGAGGTCCACGTGTCCAGTAAGGCTCCCCGGCCCCATCTCCTCGCTGCTTTATCTGCTTCCATGGCATGTATCTGACATACTCCATATTTTACTTACTTATCTTGTTTACTGTCTCCCCAACTAAAACATAAGCTCCGTGCGGGCAGACCCAGACTTTTGACTGTGAGGTTCTTTGCTGTATTTGCTATTGCTGGTGTTCAGCACAGCACCTGGCACAAAGCAGGCTTTAGCAATGATTTGTTAGCTGAATTGATAAATCTGCAGCTGTAGAAAAATCCATGAAGCCAACACGCTGGAACAGCATAACTGCTCAGTAATTTCAGACCGAGTTGTGATGGAGGAAGGATGCTTTAAGAGGACTTTTAAAAAGCACCCGGCCTTCTGTACTTGCAGGCTGTCACAGTCCCTCTGGGCTGTGCAGCCTCTGACGTCCATTAGATTTCCTTTCCTGGAGTTGGCACAGGACCACCCTCGGTTCAGGGCCTGTGTGTCCCAGAGCAGTGCAAGGCCGTTCTGCACCGGTGCTTATACATGACTTCTAGAAGCCCTCTGGGTGCTGTGCTGGGTTGTGCAGACTGAGGCTCCTGCCTCCTATGAGGCCGTGTATCAGTGTTGGGGGGTGAGGCTGCAACTACCACCTCACAGAGCCAGCAGTGCCCCACTGGTCCCTGCCTGGCCTGGCCAGTGCAGTTTGGTGGTGACCCTCTAAGAACTCGGAGAATGACTGTCTTTTTTCTGTTTCTCTGGTAGGGGAAGGTCTTGGGCATCTGTGGGAATGTTGGAAGTGGAAAGAGCTCCCTCCTTGCAGCTCTCCTAGGACAGGTAAGCTGTGTGCTGAGCGTTGTGATGATGGAGTGGTTCCCTGCTGGCCACGTTTGGGGCCCTGGGCTCGGCCGCACTGGACTCTGTGCTCATAGTTAACGATGATGCCCAGGAGGTCAATGCACTTGGCAGTTCCAGGCCCATGGCAGGCAGGGCCGGGCCTTCCACGCACTCTCCCCGGTTTGCCTCCTGAGGACATGAGTTAAGCAGTGATAGCTTCCTTGCCTGGAGCTCCATCTTGGTCAAAGGAAGCAATGGATCATTAAATCCATGGTTTTCTCATGACATGCTTGGCCTGTGCTAAATAGAAAGGCCGGCCAGGCAGCTTGGCGGGAAAAACCCAGGAACCTGCGACTCTCGGTGACTTTAGATCCATCTCCATTTCCCCAGTGTCTGCCCTGAGCAGCTGTTCCTCAATGGGGGAGGGGCTTAATGAATGTGTGAACCAGAGCACACCTCGCGGTAGCAAGGGAGGGCGGGTGCACTTTCCTCCTTTGTCTGCTACTTCTAGCTGCTTGACCCCAGGGAAATGGCCAAGCCATTCACCGTATCCACGGTAAATGAATAGTTCACAGTTGCCAAGGCTTCTCATTCCAAATGAATGAGAAATTTTCTGGGGAAAGAAATTAAGTTCTCTTTCTCTCCACTCTGTGTTCCTAAAGGGAAGTTTGGACACCTGGGATTGCCTTTGCCTGCAATAGAGACAGGGGGATGCTAGGCTCAGAAGAGCCCCTCCAGACCAGGGTGACTCATTCTGGCCTCAGCTGACTCATTTGTAGAAAGAGTGAAAACTCCTTCCCTGCTTGAAGGCGGAGGCAGGGGCTGAGTTAGGTGAGCTGTGGCGGTCCCTCAGGCTCCGGGATTCAGCGTGAGTGCCTTTGATAACCTAGAGTCGGTAGGGGCATTACAGGTGACCCAGCCCAATTCTCCACCTAATAACATGAGTCCTTTCCACCGAATCCTATAAGAGATGAGTCAACCTATGCTCAGATGCCTCCAGTGATGGGGAACTCATTATCTCTTTAGAGAGATTTGAGGTATATGGGAGTGAAATTTGCCTCCTTTTAACTTCTACCCTATGGTCTGCTCCTGTGGAATGTCCCAGAGAAAACAGAATCCATCTCCCATGTGACAGTGGTGGGATCAGTCCCCTCACGTGGTCACTTGGGAGGCCCCTCACATGGTCACTGGGTTAAGTGAGTGGGCTCTGGACGGCATGGTTTCACCAGCTATCTCAGTCTCATGAGCATGGATAAGTCACTTAACCTCTCTGAGCCCTGGTTGGCTCATCTGTAAAATGGGGCTAAGGATGTTGTGATGAAGACTAAATGAGATAACTGATATAACAGTAGTTACAGGACAATTCCCAGCACCAGCCACAGTGATTAGCATTTTATATGCACTTAACACAGTGCCTGGCATACACCCTATTCATTTTAGCTGTTATTATCATAGTTGCTGTCGTTGTTGTCATTGTTATTATCATTCTCTCCTCCAAGTCTAATGTTCTCTATCCCTTAGACCATTCCTGAGGAGGAATGGGGTCACATCCCTCGGCCACCTTGGCTATCGTCCTTGGCTGTCCCCAACACACTGCCACTGGCCCATGAGCACCAGCCCTGAGCACCACGGCCTGCCTCATACACCCTTTCCTGACAGCTACAAACATGGCACCACCACTAGCCTCTCCCGTTATCTGCTGAGGCTCACCATGAAGGGCTATCTTAAATGAACGTGGGTACTCAGGGTCACAGACCGGAGCCCATGCATGTTTCTTAATTGGATTCCTCATTGTTTTGAAAGTTCAGAAGTTCTACATGAAACTAGACTTTCCAACTCCTCTTGAAAAATTAGAAACTCGCCACAGCAGGCTTGCATCCTTGCTTGGCACCAACTGTGCGATGGAGTCAAGGTTGCTTCCTTAGGATGGGGCATGCCAGGGCCACCATCCACAGCAGTGCAGGCTGTGCCCTCTCCCTGGGGGCCTGGCTGAGGAGGGTGGACTCTAGCCAGTGCACCTGGGGGAAGAGGGAGCCTTTGTGATGGGTCTGCTCAGAAAGCATTTCATCCTAGCTGCACAAAGGTGCACGTGTGCCAGCAGCAGCCTTGCAGCCTGTGCTCTCCAGAGCACAGGGCTCACCTCTGCCCCTTCTGGAACATGCCCACCTGGCCTCTCGCAGATGTTTGACTTTGAGACCCTTGGTCTGCACAGCCGGGCTTTGCAGTGTGTGGCAAGACAGCTTGTCACCCTCAGTGCTCATACAGTAAGTGGGTGGCAAGTGTGCAACGGCCCCCCCCGCCCCCGCCCCGAGGAGAAGGTGGCAAGGCCTGGCTCCTGAAGGTTCTCTGGTGTTGTTGCTCCAGATGCAGTTACAACAAGGGCTCGTGGCCTTCAACGAGACTCTGGCCTACGTTTCCCAGCAAGCATGGATCTTTCAGGGAAATGTGAGAGAAAACATATTATTTGGAGAAAAGTATGATCACCAAAGGTAATATTAACTTTGAAAGCATGAGGCGTTTTAGTATTTGGTATATAATCTGCTACAGATGCTGATGGCATTGGTAATGATTGCTAACTGGGTTTCTTTAACGAGTTCTGATTAAACATTTGTCAGATCCAAATGGATGTTGCTTTTTCTCTTCCTGATCCAAGAGTTCAGGAGAGGTGCCTTCTGCAGACCTGTGATCACGCTCTCAGAAACGTACGGAATCGCCACTCAGTCCCAGTGCAGAGTAGCATATGTTCTGAGGTTCTCTGTAACAGTGCATATGGTGTCTGACTGGAGGAAGAGGAATCTGGCAAGTTTGCTTGAGGCCAAGTAACAAGAACTTTCCTTGAAATTGAGTGCAGCAGGTATGCAATTAGTCAGCCCTGAAACTATTAATTGACACCAGTTTTCAGGATATATCACTGCTGATGTCCTCAAAACGACCTAATGGAATGAAAACAAAGTTCAAGTCATAATTTTTGAATTCACTTTGGACCATTGTATTTAAGCTCTGGAAATAGCTTCCTAAGGTTCTTTGCCGAGTTTGGTGTGCTGCCATGTACATTCTCTCGTTAGAGCCCCATAACCACCCATTTAAGGGAGGTCCTGGCATCATATCCCCATTTTACAGATGAAGAGGTTGAGGCCCAGAGAGGAGAGCTGACCTGCCAAAGGTCAAAGCTATTAAATGTCAGAGGAACTGCAGGCCAGCATCATTTGTTCCCACTGGAACTGCCTGACAGCCCCCTCAAGTGCCATGATGCTGAAGGAAAGACAAATGGAGTTGGTTTTACATATCTGGCTGTCAGCTCTTTAACTGTGGTCTGGATTTTCACATCTTATTGCCTGAACCCACAAACTCTATCCTTACTGACGACATCGGCCAGCATGTGGGTTCTCAGCAAGAGATCTGTTGCTTCCCCTCCTTTTTCCTGGCCACGACATCCTGTCATAAGAGGCTCAGTCAGGGAGTCCTTGGCACCAGCCAAACTGTTCTGCTCAGCATCTCCTGGACTGCCTTTGCCTGTGCCTCCTCCCAGCCCTGCCTGGAATGGCTTCTCTTTCGCCAGAAGCAGACTGGAGGGAGGGATTCCTGTCTTTTATTATTAGGACATCAGAGAGCAAATATTTACCAAATACCTGCAAGACACAGGACTATGCAGGACCATGTGGGCCAGCAGAGTGGCTCAGATGTAACTTTGCCCTTGAGGTGCTCAAGTCTGTAAAGGGTTGTAGGAGATGCATAACGGGCCAAGGAGGAATGTGCTAAGGGCAGGAGACTGTGGTGGACCGTTCAGAGGCAGCAGAGGTCACAAGAGGGAAGAGAGGGTGGCGCTTGAACTGGGCTTGAAGGATGGACTGAGCACCTTCCTATGTGGCATCTCTAGCAGGGGTTCTACTCCTGGGGTGGATATTGAGACTCTCAGGACCACAGGAAGCAGGAGGGTGGGGGGAAGTTTAAGATGGGGGTGGAGCTGGCAAGAAGATGAAGGTGCGCTGAGCAGTCTGAATCTCATAGTCAAAGATTGGCAAAGGTGATAACATTAATTATAACCACTGCTGATGGAAAATTTGCACACGACAGCATGCTCTTGGCTTGATATGTGTGTTCCCACTTCTCACAACCCAATGAGAGTTATTAGCCTATTGTGTAGAGTAGAGAGTGAAGATCAGGGAGGTACAGTCATTTGTTCGAGGTTACCCAGATGGATTCAAGCCCAGGTTGTTCTGATTCCAAAGCTACTGGTCTTAACCACCAGGCACACCAGCCCTAAAGTTGACACATGGGCACAATGCTCAGGGCGTCAAGAGCTGCCAGGACGTAGTGCGCCACCTGCCGGATAGCTACCTGTGACCTGCCTGCTCACTCTAAGCTGGCACCACCCACAGGCTTCTCCTCGTCTACTAGTGGTCTTGCGGCCTCTGGGAGGCCTCCTCCAGCCACCTCAGCCCTCATTGGTGACTCCCTGCTCTGACTCCCACGAGCAATTTTCCCTTCAGGTGTTTCATGTGCACTGATTTCATCTTTCTCGAATGGTGGGAAGCCTGTGAGCAGAGGGGCCCTCCCAAGTCAACTCTGCATCAGGTAAGCAGGGCAGAGGTCAAGGGGAAGCTGCCCTTGGACATCAAAGACCAAGCAATCAGCCACCTCCTCGCCCGTCCATGGCACCAGCTCACCTTTGGAGCAACCTAGGGCTGCATGGACGTGGGGTCTTTCTCACCGTGCTGACTTCTAGCTTTCCACCCACAGGTATCAGCACACGATTCGTGTCTGTGCCCTTCAGGTGGACCTGAGCACCCCACCTTACGGACACTTGACTGAGGTGAGTCAAACCCAGAGCTCAGCCCCACAGCGGCTCATGGCAGATCAACCGCCAGGTCCTATGGGCTGAAGCTCTGCAGGCACCAGCTCCTTCATATCCGTGTGCCCCAGAGGACAGAAAGATCCCAGGAAATGTGGGGAAAGTCAGGTTCTACCGTTCTGCATTCTCCACCTGGGTCCTTTCTTGGGAGATACCACAATGGATGTGACACCAACTCCACTTGTGCTGGGCTCAGCCTGTTCACTCTTGGTGTCACTTCCAATTTGCCTGTCGTCTCAGGGAAGGTTTCTGGTGAAAGGTGCTTCCTCACCTCCTGGGCCAGCTCTGTCATCCTAAGACAGAGGCCAAGGGTACAGCATGGTGGCTGGAGGCTCGAGGGCCCCTTCCTGCCTCACTGGCCCTGCCCGCCCAGGAGTATAAGGGTCATCTCCAAACATTGCCCCCCAGGGTTTTGTTTAAAGGGCTGGCTGGGTCCTGGGCTGAGCCTGCCAACTCAGGTGACCCAGGGGAGTCACCGGGCCACCTTCTGTCTTCCCATCCCAGTGTACCCTCTGCACAGTCTTCCCACTCTGCACAGGAGCCCAAAGAATGAGGCATCCTGAAGAAAGCCCAGTTCAGAGCACATTGTCATTCTCTGCTGGTACCTCCGTGTGCCTGCATCAAAGAAATGGCCGTCACAGCCACTGCAGCCCTGGCCTTCCTGCCAGGGTTTGCTTCCACCCACCCCTACCTGCCTGCCTAGGTGTGCGCTCACCTTCCACGCTCTAGACCTCTGCTTCTGCCAGTTGCCACCCTTCAAGTTCCCACCCCAAATCCATACCCTTGAGGAAGACTTTCCCCAGACCCAGAGTCTAAAGTAATTTGCCCCAAAGTACTTAGTTTATGCTTCTCAGTTGGCACTTGTTAAATTCTTCTTTGTGCCATTATTATGTGTATAACTAGCAACCGCCCCCGCCCCCCCCACACCGCTAAGATGCTAGTTCCCAGTAGACAGGGGAATTTTCTGGTCCCACTTCATGTGTCCAGCCCCAGTGCTCAGCACAACACCTGGCTGAACTCCCGGAGGCTCACTTTGGGGTCCATTGGATAGAATCACCTGAAGTAGGCAACCTAAGCTTTTCATCTTTCCAACAAATGTTTATTGAGCACCTGCTCTGGGCCAGGTGTGGTGCCAGGCCTTAGGGATGTAATGACAAAAAAGGCTGACATGTCTGTTATCTTCATGGAGCTTAGACTTGCCTAGTGGGGGCGGGAAGTTGATCCACAGGTAAACAAAGAGAGACCCCTTGTCCCTCTTCTCCCAGACAGTTTTCCTTCCTGTTCACTTGTCCACTTGCCCAGAGCTTCCTACTCAACAATGCCCCTTGGTGTTAGTGGTCAAGATGTAGCCCCTCCCTACAGGATTGCACTGGGATGGGGCTGTTGTGAGCCAGGTACCCCTCACTCAACACCGGAAGGAACTTTTCCCTATTTGCCACTGCCCATCAGGCTTCCTGCAGAAGTGGACCTTTCCACTTTCCAGGGTAACTGGTGTGGCCAGGGGGTTCCTGTAAAGGGGTGATGAGCAGTCTGAAGAAGAATCTAGAGAAGCTTCAGGAAGTTCCTGGTCCCCAAGGACTGCAGGGTGGGGAATGGGGTCCAGCGATGGACAGTAAGTAAGTAGCATTGCCCTTGTCTGCAGATCGGGGAGCAGGGCCTCAACCTCTCTGGGGGACAGAGGCAGAGGATCAGCCTGGCCCGAGCCATCTACTTGAACCATGAGATCTACCTGCTGGATGACCCGCTGTCGGCCGTGGACGCCCACATGGGAAAGCACATCTTTGAGGAGTGCATTGAGAAGGCGCTCAGGGGGAAGAGCTGGTGACCCACCAGCTGCAGGTGACTAGGACCAGCAGGACCCGTGAGGTCATGAAATGGGCACGGTACTTGATGCTCACAGAGTCTCTTCTTCTGCCTAAACCTGTTGCCCTCACCTGGACCAGGTCAGGGAAGGGGAGAGGTGCACAGGAGACACCGTGACCGTCCCCGGCCATCCTGGCTCGCACCTGGCCCTGCCTGCTCCTCTCTGTGCACGGCTTCCGTTGCCCTACCTTTGGGCTCAAGGGGCCAAGACCTTTCCTCCATCAGAGGGAGATTCTCCAGCTCTGGACCACTGACCCCTACCTGTGGGGTGAACACAGGGCAGCTTCTCCAGCTCTGGACCACTGACGGTGGGGAGATGGGAAGTCGGGTAGGAACATTTAGACCAACCTTTCCTCCCGCAAGGGCTGGGCAGGCCTGAGGTGGCAGGAGATGACAGATCCCTTGATGAGAGGTCCAGATACCCCTGGCACCACTCCCCAGGGGAAAAAGGCTGGAGACCAGGACTTCAGAACTAAGGCAAGAAGCTTCTCCCTGCCCAGAGCCACGCTCTCAGGCTTAGGAACATGAATATTGCCCAGGAAGGGGACTGACTGAATCCCCTGAATGAGCTTGGGAATTTGGCAGGGTGGGGACAATTCTTACAATGTCAGCCCCATGTAAAGGGTTCTGGATGCCTGGTGGGAATCCAGGACCCCTCTCTACCCTGAGATAAGCCAGGTTACCCCTGTCCTACAGTGACTCCCCAGAGATGTGCTCTGTGTGTGGGTGTACGTGTGCATGCACATGCGTGTGCATCCCCTGCAGGAGGAGAGAGCCCACAGGACTGGCCTGTAATGAGAGGTCAATTGGAACAGAGGCAGCAGAAGTCCTGTCTTCTGACTCTCCTGCCACCTGTGGAGAAATGTTAAACTAGGGGTAAGAGGCAGAACTCTCAGCCTTTGCAAAGGTAAGTCAAGCTGGGATGGGAGCTGGCAGCAAATGAAGTTGCCATGGCTACAGTATGCTGTAGCCAGCATCTTTAGCCTCCTCTGTCAGTGGCCAGAAGGGCTGGCCAAAGAGGAAAAAGTTTCTTCAAGACCCAGGAAAACCAGGCCTTCCTATACCTGTGGCTTTGCCCCCAGCCTCTGCCTCTGTTTGCTGAGGGCTAGAGACCTCAGAATAAGCTCCAAGCATCTGAATTTTGCATGTGGGGATTGCTCAGGTTTCCTCTGAGTGGCATCTGTCACCTCCAGGAAGCATCCAGCTGGGCTGGTGCAGACAAGACCTCCTCGTTCCTCTGCTGGGCAAGGGACCAGGGTGAGGAGAAGGTTGGATTTCTTCTGGGCCCCCATGAGGTGACTGGGAACGGGCTCTCGCCCATCTAGGGTGCTAAATATGGTGACCACAGCTCTGCAGTGCAAGGGTCCCGTCCCTGGAGACCATGTGTAGCAGGGAGGGCTGTCCTCCTGGAGTCCTGGGGGTGCACAGGGAGACTCCCGGCACCTGATGGATGTGGGTCAGAGCTGTCTTTGCAGGAGTCCTCACGGGGGGAGAATGTGACCTTGGCCCTGGCCCAATCTCTGAACCTCACTCACCAGCGGTATGAACTCAGGCAAGAACCCAGGAGGCCTCAGAGACTCTATTTTTCACCAAGGTCATTTCATCTTACTTTTTGTGTGTTGAAAAATACAGGTAGCCACCAGATGGCACTGGAGTCTCAGTCTGCCCATCAGTTGTTGGGGAGGAGGCACTCAGAGCCCGGACCTGGAGCCTGTGGGCTTTTCCAGAACATTTCTCGGGCTGCTTTTACTCTGGGGCCCGCGGGCAATCTGTATGCTTCCCGGTGCTCAGGCTGGACGATTGCCCTTCTATTACTTGAGGAAACAAATGAAATGAGGCCGCTGGCCTGCCACTGAAATCCAACCCAGGGCCAGATTTCGTGAGCTTGCAGAACAAAGCTGCTCAGATCACACCTAATCTCACTGGAGAGAACTGGGAACTTGCTGGCCAGAGGGGCTGCACCAGGAACTTCGGGGGCTGGAATGTGTGCCCCTACATCTGTGCCTCAGTTTCCACATCTGAGAAATGGGCTGATAATAATGCGACCTGCTTTCTTCACTGGGTTGTGGGAGACTGAGAGATAGGAGACGAGATCGGTCTTTGAAAGTTAGAAGATGCTGTGCAAAGGTGAGAGGTGATTTTCAGGAAAATGGCTCTGTCAGAAAGTGTCTCAACCGGACATTAAAAGCCAGACTGTCCCTTCTTGGGCTGTCTGGGAAAGTGGACAGGGCAGATAGTACAAAGGAAGCAGGAAGGCTGGAGCTGTCCAAAGCCAAGCGAAACTGCTGTCATTTGGCCTTTTGGGCACCACCCTCTTCCCCCCAAACCCAATCAGATGCACAAGGACCAAATGCAGCTACTTCTTTCAGGGTTTCAATCAAGAGCATCAAAGGTAGATTTGACCTCTGGTGAACCCCAAAGCACAGGGGAAAGGCCTGTATTTCAAGGCCCTGTTTTGGCTGAACGATCTTAGATCTCACAGCATCTTGTCCACCTCTAAGAGGGTCTTCCTGCCCCTAGATGGGCTGACCCTATGGGGAGAGCTTGGTCTCATTCCAAAATGAAAGGAAACTCCTCTTAGCAGCTCTTTGATTTCAGGCATGATATGGAAATGAAGGGAACTCAAATTAGAAAAACAGAAGTGCTTTGGGCAAAATGTAGGATGCTATCATGAAATGCGGCTATATTTTTATTGTACAGATAAAGCTGGTGTAAACTCCTCAGGTCAGGTAGTGTGGCCTGGAGGCCGGAGACTGCACGGTAGGCTACATCACCTGTAGCCTAAATGAGGATGATGAGGTGGGCTTGTAATGTTACAGCAGAGGGAAGCCATCTCTGAGGTCATATTTCCCCTCTCCACCAAACCTTGGCTGCAGTGACTTTGTCAATTTCATACTCCCAGGTCTCCATGACGAGATTTCTTAGCACAGCAGCTCAGGTAGGAAGCAATGGCAAAGGAAGGCTCAATATGCTTCACAGTGGCAACCAAAGGTCTCTTTTATACTCACGAGACCCGTGGGCACTAAATCAGTGCTTCTCAACTGGGGGCCATTCTGCCTCCTAGCCGGCACTGGGCAATGTCTGGAAACACTTTTGCTTGTCACACCTGGGGGAGGAGGTGCTCCTGACATCTAGTGGGTAGAAGCCAGGGAGGCTGCTAAATATCCTACAATGCACAGGTCAGTCCCCACCCCACCCCACCCCCCAACAAAGAATTATATGGCCCTCAATGTCAGTGGTGCCAAGGTTGAGAACCCCTGGACCAGATGAGCCTGGGACACTGCTGAATGGGAGTCTGGCACGGCTCTCTTCTCTCTCTTCCAAGGCAGAAGCTCGTTGTAGATTGCTTTAATATCTCTGCAGTTCCTGGAGTGTTGTGACCAAGTCATCTTGTTGGAAGATGGAGAGATCTGTGAAAAGGGAACAGTTAATGGAGGAGAGAGGACTCTATGCAAAACTGATTCACAACCTCTGAGGGTTGCAATTCAAGTTAAAACTCTTCGGCCTTGGGTGCAAAAGATTGGGTACCTTCCCTCATGATTTCTGGCCTGGAGAAGTTCTTTCATTTCATTTTCAGAGCAATTTCATTTTGTCTCCAGGATCCTGAGCACATTTATGATGCAGCAGTGGTGGAAGGCCTTAAGGAGAGCCCTGCTGAGAGAGATGAAGAAACTGGTGCAATCAGAGTTCCAATCACGCCTCTCTTATCACCCATGGCTCACGAGTGGACACAGATCTCTCCTTATTTCTCACCCTAGTTTTGGCTCCAGAGATGAGAAACATGATGGAAAAGAACCTGAAACAGAATCAGAGTTTGTAGACATAAAAGGTATTTACCTTTCATTCCCTCAGTTACATACTCTTAACTATGTGTTGGGCACCTACCATTGGGGACAGAGAAGCGTAGGCACACTGTATGTCCTTTGGGGCAGCTAGAATTATGTGGTTCACTATAGTGTGAGCCTCGGGGCTCAACTGCCAGAGTCCAAATTCTGGCTCAACCACTTACTAGTTTTATGACTTTGAAGCAAGGTACTTGGCCACTCTGAACCTTAGCTCCTTAATCCATAAAATGGGGGAAATAAGAGTACCAACTTCATAGGTTCTTGCAAAGATTACATTAGAAACTGTACATAGAATGAATAACACAGTGCCGACATGTAGCAACCCTCGGTAGTTGTTGTTATAATGACGATGATGCTGATGAGTAGTTGGAAAGATCAAAGCAATGCACAGAGATTAATTACACGCAAAAGTGCACACAGGAGATGTTTCCCAGTCTTTATGGGGAGCATTGAGAAAGCATTGTGCAACCGTGAAGAGACTGAGGTGGGATAAGGTTATTCATTCTTTCCACAAAGGGACTCAACATTCTACTATGTGCCAGGCACTAAGCTAGGCTGGGAAGAGAAAGAAAATATGCCCCTGTCCTCGGAATCTTTTGGTCTGGTGGGAGCCACCTGCAAGAGGATAATCATGGGAAACTGTGATAAGAGTAATGGGGAGCGGGGGTGGGAGTGAGAAGTCAGGGAAGGCTTCACAGAGGAGGTGAACTTTGGACTGGTCCTTTAAGCATATGTAGGAGCTTGCCAGGGACACTCTGGTGACAAGGAGGGGAAAGGGGAGGACTTGGGCTCGAGGGCATCAGGCAATTCCAGGAAGGCAGAGAGGAGAGATGTGGGAGATAAACTTGGTGAGCTGTCTCTCCTCCTTAGACTCTGTTGCCTTCCATCCCTTTATCCAGTCAACATTTGTTGAGCACCTACTCTGTGCCCTGCCCCTCACTGGGCACTGAGAGGGCAGAGATCAAAATACCCCTAGCTCAAAGTGCCCACAGCAAGATCCCTCAAAAATGTGTAGCTGAAGAAAACCCTTAGCATATTTGATCAAATTTAAGATGCCATCCATTTTGAGAGCACCATCATTTTATGTAGCACTAAGAAAAGTCTCTGCCAATTAGATGATATGGCATACTACCGAATGGGACACATCCTGATTTCAGAGATGCTAAAATGCAGGGAAAAAATGTGAGTCTTCTTATCGATGAAAGTTGGCACCATTAATGGTGCTTGTGACAAATGTGTGCCCATTTGGAAAGACAATATATTTTTATCACTCTGGAGGCGGCCAAGGCTGAAGTCGGGGGGGCCTGTAGTCTCTTCCACGCTTTCCCAGGGAAGCTCCAGGCTGCTCAGGATTTGGGGTCCTGTGGGGAGAGTAAATCCTGCCCCTATTCTCCTCCTCATGCCCCTTCTCTGGAGAGGAAAGGGAAAGTGTGAAATTAAATGCCCTGAGAGCTATAGGAAGGGAAGGGTTGAAGGTGACAGCCCACTGGGCTGGCATGAGGGCATTTTCCAGGGGCAGCGAAGGTGAGCAGAGCATCAGCAGCCTGGCTGACTGGGCGGGGGCTGCAAGGGGATCTGACAGTTCCTCTTACGCTCTAGGGTGCCATTCGTTAGGCTCTGCCGACCCATCGAGGTGACCCCCTCACGCTGCAGCCCCAGAGGGAGACACAATGAGTGAAAGTCAGGCTGAACATTTCAAAGAAGCGCGAGGGTTCCCAGGCAGAGAGGATAATGGCAGCTCTATTCATGGCGGCGCCTTTGAGATGGGACAGTTCTCCTTGCCAGGGCAGGATGCAGACAGCCCTGCGAAGGGGGGCCCCCTTGTCTGGCTCTATTTATCTCTGTTTACAAGAGCCAGGTATAACTACAGCGTGCTGCTTCGGAGCGGACATTTTCATGCTCCTCTGTGTAGGAGAGGGAAGAGATGTGCATTCAACCCTGGCTTCTGGGAGCTCTTAGGCAGCCTCCCTGCACCTCTGAAAGCTGTTTCAATGAGAGCTTGACGGTCATTTGCCCTCACCCTTTGGAAAATGGAGAGGACTTGGGACAGCCACGTGGAGGGAATCAGCAACCCACCTGGGAGGATGCCCCAGGTTTCTTCTCATGGTGTGAGCTCCATGGTAGCTGCCTTCTTGTTGGCCCTGTAGTAGATGGTGCGGGTGCCCTTAGCACTTCTGCGCACACAACCCAACACCCAGCTGCCATACCTGCATCCCTTTGCCTGGGGCTCTCTCATAGCTGCCAGCTGCAGGTCAAGGTAGAAGTGCTGGGAAATTAGCCCCTGGGGAGAGCCCTCACCCAACAGCCAACGGGAGTTTGTGTAGAAACATCCCAGATCCCGCTGATCACGAGAAAGACCTCTGAGTTGTAGTTCTGTCCCAGCCTGAGATTTCTCTGTGCTGGGTTAAGCTCCCATCGCCCATGGGTGCTGCTGCCTTGATGAGACACCTTTTATTGTTGCCTTCCTTTCCCTGTACCCTTTAGCTCTGGAGTAAACTGCATGCGTTCACATCCTCTTCTTAGGATCTGCTTCTGCAGAACTAGATCAAGACAACCCCTGTCTCCCCAGGGCTGAGCACATAGTAGGTGCTTAATAAATATATTTCTCAAAACACTGAAAATCACCTGCCTCACAGGGCTGTAATGAGGACCAAATAAAACAAAATGAGCAAAAAGTATGTTGGAAATTTCAAAGCATAGGGTTAGTGGAAGAAAGGATGGCAGTTGGCCCTAGCGGTGGCCGGGAGTGGGCGGGAGGGGGCCTGCCCCGCGGGGAGCGCCGCAGGACTTGTGTTTGTCCCCACGGTTCCTCTGCACCAGCTCATCCAGACTGAGTCCCCCCGGGGAGGAACCGTGACCTGGAAAACTTATCACACGTACATTAAGGCTTCTGGAGGTTCGGTAGAAAACAACAGGTTTCTTGATTTAATTTGCATTAAAAAATTCTTTCTTAAACTGTTGGGTTCATGTTTTATGGTTTCTTTAACAATTACTCTCTTTATGCTAGGGTCATTTATCAGTGCTTTTATTCTTTCCTCCTAAAAATCTAAAGTCTGATAAAACAGCCTTTTAAATGGAATCATCCTTTATCTCCATTAAAGCTGCCAGATTCCCTTTATTGAATCTGAGTGAGCAGCAGCATGACCCAGCTATGGTTCTTGTGTAACCTCGCTCTCTGATCGCTGAGGACAGCAGCCACCCACTCGTTGCCTGTCTTCAGTGCGAGAGTCATCTCCACGAGCAAAACATACCTGAGAGTTTCATTCCTTGTCTCCCCTCAGGGATTTTGTTTGTTTTAAAATACTGAGTCATATCTATTAAAGTGAATAGTGAGGTTTGTTTGTTTTTTTAATATGTTGACAATTTGGACCCGTGTTCCAACCAGGTGGAACAGATGTTCCCATTGGGGGGTTCAGGGACCTAACACTCAGACTTGTCACATCAGCCTAGAAAGTGGTTCCCGGGGTAGAGGCCATTTTCCTACAGGCTTTGATTTTCCCACCAGGGTTGGACCCAAGGAAGAGGAGGCCCCGACAGCCCCCTGGCGTCTGTAACCCCTGGCCCTCTATCCTCCCCCGCAGGGTACTTCCTCTCTCCGTGGTCTCTCTTCCTCGTGATGATCCGCAGCTCCGTCTTCAGCAACGTGTGGCTGGGTGTCTGGTTAAACAAAGGCTCACAGCTGAGTTCCCTTTTGGCTTTGGGAAATGCTGAGTCAGTTCCTAATGGAGAGTCTGAACACCATACAATGAGCCTTCCACAGCCCTCTCCACGAGGCTGAGGGCAGCTGCTTACACTACACAACTCAACTCCTGAAATCCCTCTTGATTTTTCAAGACAAGCGGGGCATCCAAATTTGTATGTGCCACCTTCAAATGTTAAAGGATTGGCTAAAAAGCTTGTGCCAGGCAAGTGCAGCATGGCTGGAGTCGTGCACATGCAGGATAGGGTCAGTTCTGCAACCTCTGTCGTAAGGCACCTCTGAGGAGTGTCTGGGAAGGGCTGGGGAAGCCTAACACAGATTTCTGTCTTCTTGCCTCTGAAGAGGAACTGGCATCTTGTCATGGACACTGTCTGGTGTCAGAGAGTTCTACCTGGCTCTGCTCCCCTACAGGAATAAGACATGCAAAAGTCAGACTGGGTCCCTGGATGTGCTGTAGGGCCATTGGGGGGCCTCTCTCTGCCTCCCCAGCTCTCATCTAGGCCAAGCCCCTCCTGGGAAGGACAGATAAATCTGCTCTCCCTCAAGCTTGCTGGAAACTCTCCCAGATTTTGGCCTATGGTTTCAAAGCTTTCCTGGAGCCCCGGGAAATGCTGTGGGGTTGCCTGCCCATCCTCCAAGATTACATTTGGGTACAGTTCTGTTTCTGTGACAACCAAAGGGAGGAGGTCCTGGGAAGACATGGGCAGGGGAGAGGATGCGATTGCCCTACTGGAATTTGGCATAGCTCCCTGAGACCAGTCCCAAGGGGAGAAGCCAAGGGGTGGCCTTCTCTGTGCAAAAAGAGAGCCATCTCTGGAATGTCCCCCAGATACCTGCTTGCTCATGAAGAGCCCTTTCCTTGGAGAACCCAAGGGGTGAGTCAGAGCAGAGCCTCTCCCTACACGTGGTGCTTCTCCAGTAGGCCAGTGCCATTCTAATTGGGCAGCAGCAATGATGGCTGACCCACGCATTGGCGCCACCACCAGACACTGTGGGCATAGCCCACAGCGCAGCGAAACCTCCTCTTCAAGATGGTCCTTTGGTCAGTTAGCTCCCCAGGGATGCTTTTGCTTTTATGGATGTTCATCCAGCCTCTGGTTTCCATTTCCGCTATTGCTGTAATAAGCAAAATGGCATTTAGAAGAAAGATGCTTGTTCGCTCCCCAAAGGCAGTCTTGACTTTTAGCACATGGCTCAGAGAAAAGCAAAACTGCCACTTTTTCAGGAGGAGGAGATGGCCTCCCTCCAGAAATGCAGGCGAAAACACGTGTTCTCCTCGTGCAGGATGGAGTGTGGTCTCCTTGAATCCTCCCAGAGTCCTTGGCTCATCAGGCTCCCTCCTCCCCACCGCCGACTTCAGGGCAGTGGACCAGCGCCCTCCTAGGCGCACCCTGAGAAAAGGAAAGGCAGAGGGCCCTGGGGGGGGGGCTGGCCCATCATACAGAGAAGCTCCTGAGTCTCCCCGAAGGCCTGGTGGTTTCTGCCATCAGGTCTCTGATTCCCTGGCCTGTCTGGGCTGCCTGAGTGTTGCTCGGCCAGCATATGGAACCCAGATATTGTTGCTTCTGTGATTTTCCTGGCCCAGCATCACCTCTGGTCTCCTGAGGTGCAGTTGATTTCTGAGATGACTGCCCTGTACAAATCTGGTTTGTCTGCTCTGCTTTTCTCGCTGACTGTGCTGAGCCTCGTCAGCCAGGGGCCCTTGGGGGCCCAGCGGCCCAGCAGGAGGACCCTTGCAAAGCTCAGGAGTCCCCACAGGGAACTGACTTGATTTTACCACCTGACTCATTCTTAACAAGTATGCACTCCTTTTTAGTTTCTTCTCCCTGGAAAGATTCTCTGAAAAATTCCCATTCTTTTGACAGTTGATCAATTCTTGGTGCCTCTTGTTTTCCTCCCAAGATGACATGTGGGCCTCACGGCGTCATGAGCACGTGTGAGGTGGGCCCGGTGCCGGCAGACACCAGGCCGAGGGTGTACCAGTGGGCGTATGCAGGGAGCATGGTGTCCGTGCTGGTGTTTGGTATCACCCAAGGCTTCACTTTCACCAAGACCACGCTGATGGCATCCTTCTCACTGCACGACCGAGTGTTTGACAAGGTACAGGCTCCCCATCTTCCGCCCCAGGGGCTGCATGTGCATCGGTATATCAGTCAGTGGGGTTTATTCATCACCTGCGATGTGCCAGACACTGTGCTCAGCTCTGGGGTGGACACTGCTCACGGAGCTTATAGTCGAGTCTGGGAAGAGTCTCCCAGTATCTAATTATCAACTACAAAGGCAAACTTCAGGGAGCTGTGGGTGTGTCATGGGCCCAGGCAGGGCTGGGGGTGAAGGTGTGAGTGGTCAGGAAGGTCTCCCTGGGACACTGCCCTGGAGCAGACGTGTGCAGGCCCAGAGGGCATCTCCTGCTCCAAGGAGCTCTGAGGACATCAGGCCCCCTCTTCATTCCGCTGTTGCCATGGAGGGCCCTGGCCGGAGCACACAGGTGTGTCCCCCATCCCACCCTGCCACACACACACTTGGCCTTTTATTGCCCTGGGCAAAAAATCCCTCCCTCCTCCAAGGAGGCTGAACCCCTCCAGGGTCACTCTCATCCACGGTGGTGGCGAGAAAGGGCCGCATTCTTGCTTTCCCAGGACGGCCTGGCACATCGTGTCGGCCCCCAGAAAAAACCTCAGGCCTGGCTCGCGATCCCAGCCCCAGGGAGCGCCGGACGGGGCAGGGGTGGGGGTCACCAAACAGGCACCTAGCCCCTGACCCTCCATCATCGCCCACAGATCCTGGAGAGCCCGATGAGTCTCTTTGACAGGACTCCCTCCGGCCGGCTAATGAACCGCTTCTCCGAGGACACGAACGAGCTGGATGTGAGGCTGCCGTTCCATGCCGAGAACTTCCTGCAGCAGTTTTTTATGGTGCTGTTTATCCTCGTGATACTGGCTGCTGTGTTTCCTGCTGTCCTTTTAGTCCTGGCCGGCCTGGCTGTAGGCTTCTTCATTCTTTTACGGTAGGTCAGTGCACGATTTAAAAAGGAGCACACGAAACCTATGCATATTTGGTTAACCCTGTGCAGTGACCCGGTAGTATCCGGTGGTACTGAGTCCTTGCTGTCTTCTCTGAATGGTGGAGCACGTTGATTTTTGGTGATGTGCTAAGTGCTCGGCATACATCTGGCATTTGAGCCTCAGAGCAACGCTGAGGGGTGGATATGGCTGGGAGATTAAGTCACTGGTCCCAGGCCAGGAAATGAGCGACCGTGGTTGCTGTCTACCTGCTGTTATGTTCTTAACCACTGGGCTTTGCCATTCCTGCTGCTGGAGGATAGAGGAGGCCAGTCTCTCCGAGCTTTGAGAAATAGCCCCACCTGGCCACTGATGTGGTGAGAGAAAGGCCTTGGCTGGTTGGCACTGAGGGGTCCCCGTGCCCACCTTCACACCCACCCTGGGGGAGAGCAGGAGGGCAGCATCGGTCCCAGCTTTCCAGGAAACCCAGCTCCTCAGGCCCTCCCTCGCCCTGGGCGAGCTGGAGTTCTCATCGGGTAGCCTGCTGGGTATTGCGTGAGGGCTAAGGATTGGAAATCAGTTGAAATTTGCAACAGGGTCCCGGCTCTGTTGCCAAACTAGCTGGAGGACCTTGGAGAAGTCGGAGGAACGCTGCAGGCCTCAGTCTCCTTCTCTCTAAAATGGTAATCATCGAAACATGCGCCTCGCCTGTTCTGCAAGGGTTCTCAGAGGATCAATAAGTGTCTTGTAAATTAGAAATGGGACACAATATTATGCAAACTTTGAGTTTCTATAAAACTCAACGAAATGTTTATCACGTTCCTAAATGTGCCCAGCCCTGGTCTGGACACGGAGGGTCTTGAAGAGGGTGCCCAGATTGCAAGGATCCAGCCCACAAATCGTAGACCCACGTCCACCTGTAAGCAGGAACATCACACTCAGAGCTGAGTTTTAGAAATATTGCTGTGGCCATTGCACAGTGTGGAGGGTGGATGAAGCTACAGAAAGACCGAGACAAGCCTATAGGATTGGAGACTCTTGCAGTATAGAATCTGAGTGAGAACTGAGACGTAGGCAGCAGCAGTCAGGCCAGAAAAGAGGTGGATTCGGGAGCCATTTCGCAGATAGTCCGTTGGGGTTGGGGGATGGGAGAGGCCAAGGATGAGTCCAAGACGGGGAGTGCTGTGAAGACAGATATGAGTGATACAGGAGGAGACGCAGTTGGGGGTGATCAAGATTCCCGGTTTGATTTTGGATGCTTCAAGGTTGTGGATCAAGTCCACAGATGATGCCACAGACAGTGCAGAATGTGCGTGTAGGGATGCATGGTCAGAGAGCCTGACTCCACATCCTTGGCTGAAGCTGGCGTCGCCATGGGAACTAGCACATGTGCCCTGGGAGTTGGGGGAGCTGGGCTCTCGCTTCAGTCTCCCACTGCCTCCTTTGTGACTCTGAGAAAGGACACACGGGCCTCAGTGTCCAGATCAAGAGTTTATTGCAGCGACCAAATACAAATAATTTCTGCAAGTCCTTTACAAACCATAACAGGTCCTGGGTGCCACTTCTTAAAATGGATTCCTTGGGCTGGTGTTTGTTTTTGTAATCTGTGTGTTTGTCTGACCATTGTTCCTGTCTGTTCTCCCCTCTGTGCTGTTGACTTACTTAGTAAAAGGTTTTTCTCTGCCCTGCACCCCTACTTCTTGCTACAAGACAGGCCAGATCAGGCTGATCCAGACTGAGTTACCCAATGTTTCCAACTAACTCACTTGAGCTCTGAATGAGGTTTCCCTTCCTCTCTCCTGGGTGAGTGTCAGCTGAGTCTGGAGTCCAGATCAGATTCGCTGTCACGGGCCAGCTGCCAACGTGCGTGCCGAGGGCAGTGGTCTCGCACTCACCGGGGCCCTGGGGGAGTTACATCCCATGGAGCATTTGGTTTTAAAATCAGCTCCTGAGGTGACAACGTTCAAATGTTGTTCAAAATTACCTTTGAAAATGTCTTTAGAAGATCGCATATTGGCAGTTGACACACCAGATCCAGATTTTCCTTCACAATTGGAACAGATCCCTTTTTCTTTGGTCGGGTACCCAGAAGTAGCTGGCTTGTATTTAGGGGCTGCACTGTGTGAAAAACACTAGTCTTCAAAGAAGAGAGTCACAGCTCGTGCCGCGAGACACTCACGCTGCAAGAAGCCTTCAGAACTGAGACCACAGGAAGGAGTGGCTCAAATTTCTGAGACCCCACCCTCACACACAGGGATGGGCCCCCCAAGAGGAGAATGGCGGGCTAGCCCCTCCTCCCTGGTTAGATAGCATCGTCCGTCTTAAATTTGTCTTGAGTGCCCAGCTGGATTTGAGCTGAGGGGAGTACTGGGAGACCCCATTTGGGGCCCTCCGGGCCACTCTTGGTTTTCCCAAAGCATTTTTTTTTTTTTTTTTGCGGTACGCGGGCCTCTCACTGTTGTGGCCTCTCCCGTCGCGGAGCACAGGCTCCGGACGCGCAGGCTCAGTGGCCATGGCTCACGGGCCCAGCCGCTCCGCGGCATGTGGGATCTTCCCGGACCGGGGCACGAACCCACGTCCCCTGCATCGGCAGGCAGACTCTCAACCACTAAGCCACCAGGGAAGCCCCCCGCAGCATTTTTCACAGAGGACTCCAGGAGCTCAAGAAGGTCGAGAGTGTCAGCCGGTCCCCCCGGTTCTCCCACGTAGCCTCGTCCACGAAGGGTCTGGGAACCATCCACGCCTACAACAAGAGGGAGGACTGCGTCAGCAAGTAAGTCCTGGGCAGGGCCTGCCCCAGGGCTTCCGCTCCCTGTCAGCCCCAGCGGGAGGCCCAGAAACGCTGGCTGCTCTGGCTCTGAGGAGGGAAGTCTGGGTGGCGCGGCCTGACTGTGGACGGAGAGCTGGTAGAACGGAGGAGGTGCCCCTCACACACTAGGCTTTTCTCCCCAGTGTCCGAGGTCCCCAAAGACTCGACCTCATCCAATGACAACCTCAGTACAGGGTTTTACATGTTTTATTTTTTTCTCCCTAAAAGTAAAATGTGTTCAGTTCAGGAAAATAGGAGAAAACAGAAAGAAAAAAAAAAAAATCACCCATGGGCCCCCAACCCAAATCCTATTAATATTTTTGTGTATTTCCTTCCAGTCTTTTCTTTTTTTCTATTTCTGAAGTATTTACAATCATTTTTGTCTTGTTTTATTTTTAAATAGCATTTTTCATGTTATTACATATTCCTTGTAAAAGTCATTTTTAAAGACCACATTACATCTCACTTCGTAGATGGACCAGTTTTCTTCTTTTTAAAATGTCGGGACTAGATTAATAAATTTCTCTGGAGTCCTCCAGCTCCAAACTTCTAAAACACCGTATAATTACATATAATTAGTGTGTATCAATCACAGTAGGCTCACTGTGGTAACAAACAACTACAAATTTTAGGGGCTTAACACAATACATATTTATTCTTCCTCAAGCCACACCTGAATGAGGGTCCATGGGGCAGGGGTAGGGGATTCTGCTCCACACTCAGGTACACGTTCTCTCTCCATCTGGGGCTTTTCCATCCTGAGGGCCTTGGGGACCTTTCCAGAATCCTCTGGTCTAACTGGAAGGTAAGAGGAGAGATGTGGGTAGAGGACCCCAATGAAGGCACTCATCATTTCTGCACACTCATTGGCCAGGGTTCAGTCACATGGGTGCACCTAACTGCAAAGGAGGCTGGGAAATGTAGTCCAGCTGTGGCCACAGGAGGAAAAGAAAATGGAATTTGGTGAATCTATAGCGTCTCTGCCACATACATGGTTTTTCTCCACCCTCATCCTTTCCCTCCTTAAAATCCTAACACACACTTCAAAGTTTGTGTCTCTCTCTCCCCACCACCCACGATCTCAGTGTGGACCTGGCACCCCGGCCTGTCTTTAGTTCAGTCAGCAGCTAGCCCTGTTACTGGCGTGACCTGAACATCATCTGTCAAGAGTCCTGCATCACACATCCACCCTTCCAGTGTCCTGGTCATGGGTCATTCATCAACTCACAACAAACTGAACAGATTCAATCCTTGTCTTCCTGCAGATTCTCCCCCAAGGTTTCCAAAACGATCCTATAGGAGAGCTGAGCCCTATGCCATTGATGGGCTTTCCCCTCTTTTAATCCTTTCGTTCCTTTCATGGAGTTTCCAGAGGGCTTGGGCTTCTCACTTGCACTGCTTCTGTGAACAGACAAAAATGCTACAGCACTAAAAAAAGGTTCGAGGTCAAATTCCAATTTGATCCCTGCCAGTGATTCTGTTTCTGCACAACCTAACCAACCACACACGTAAGACCGCAGGTGACTCCTAAGTCACTTAAGCTGTCAGTTGAATTTGTAGGCTTTATAGAGACATGGTAGAAAGACCAAAGTGTTTGGAAGAATATTTTAACTAAGCTCTGGGAAAAATTAGTTGGAGTGGAAACAGAGAGGAGGGTGCTACATGGCCCAGCCTGGGTAGTCAGAGGGGCTTCCAGCCAGAATCCTTTGAGGAGGTTTAGAACAGGATGGAGCAGCAATGCCTGAGGACGTCGTGACTGCACCAATGGAGGAATCTCAACTCTTTAGGGGTTTAAGCATGGAAAGTTTTTATTTTTATTCTAATAATTTCTACCAGTTGTTCTGATGAAGCCCCTTTCCCAGTAAGTCAGGGGAACCTTCAGTGGCAATTGTGATTAATGTCCCTTCTGGTCAATGGTTAGCTCAGTCCAGTTAAAACTTCAATCTTGAAGGTACTCAGGTCACAGCCCCCCACCCTCCATCTGCTCAGAGGCTTGGCGTGGGCATGCTGGGCTGCTCTATGTGTCAGGCAAGGGGGCAGGGTCACTGTTGGGAAGCACCCAGTCTTTTCTTTTAAACACTCTCTCCCTTTTCCCTGAGCCTGGTTCTCTGAGGCTGGTGCAGGGGGATGGAGGTGGGGAAGGACACATTCTCAGGTGACCACCCTGTCCAGGTCATTCTCCTTTCTGCTGCTGATTTCTTCTGGTCCAGCTCCCGGTACAGATAAGGTGTGGCAGGGGAGAGCCCCCAACGGGACCCAGGTCCCCAGCTGCTCTGCTGGGCACTGCCGATGGGCAGGCTCTGGCGGGTCCTCCCGTGAGCTCCGCCTGGCAGCCTCACATGCCATCTTCCCTCTGCACCCCAACTCTAGGAACTGCAGGAACGGGCAGGACCCACCTTCCGTACATCTGGGGACCGAGCAGCTCCGGGGCTGGGTCTCGCCTTCATCCCTCGGCAGTGTCACGTCTCTGTCGCTCTGCCCTGTGCTCCTTCTCCTCTTTGGCTCAGGGGACACGCAGCAGGTGTACAAGATGTCAGCTTTCTTTTTTTTCCTCCACCTTTATAAACAATTGCCTTGACTCTTCTTTCCCTGAACTGGGGAGGAGAACCAATCCAGCACCCTCTTTTCCTTCCTCTGCCATCACAAACATTGAGATCTCCTCACCTCCCACCCTGTATAGATCAAAGGGATCAACGGTCATTTCCACAGGGCCTTTGGAGGGTGGCTACCTCCAAGACAGCGGTCCTTTGGAGATACACTGTGAGGTTCTCAGCCCCTTTTGTTCTCAGCTGTGGGTTCCAGTTGCCAGTTCTGGGAAAGACAGAAAGAGCCCACTCAGCACCATATGCTACTGCCATGTAGGATTTCTCAAAATATGTGCAAATCAAAGATGCCCATGGCAGCAGATTTTAAAGAGTATGAAGATATGCTCATCTTTGTAAGAGATTCCCATATAAAAATGCATTGGGGGCTTCCCTGGTGGCGCAGTGGTTGACAGTCCATCTGTTGATGCAGGGGACGAGGGTTCGTGCCCCGGTCCGGGAAGATCCCACATGCCACGGAGCAGCTGGGCCCGTGAGCCATGGCCGGTGAGCCTGCGCGTCCGGAGCCTGTGCTGTGCAACGGGAGAGGCCACAACAGTGAGAGGCCCACGTACCACAAAAAAAAGAATACATTGGCCCTTGAGTAAAAATTCCTCTCACCCTATTTCTCCAGTAGCCCTAACCTTAAGTCTATGGAAGCACAGCCTGACCTCCTGTTTTGTCTGATTTCTTAATTTTAGGTTTCAGATGCTAAATGATGAAAACTGCAGCCATCTCCTATACTTTAACTGTGCTCTCAGGTGGTTTGCTCTAAGGATGGACATCCTCATGAACATCATCACCTTCATTGTGGCCTTGTTGGTGACCCTGAGTTTCTCCTCAATCAGTGCTTCATCCAAAGGCTTGTCATTGTCTTACATCATCCAGGTAACACCTAGTGTAAGGCTGGGCCTGGCCTGGAGGCTCTGGCATAGAGTGTATCAGGGAAGATGGACATAACAGAAAACCCAACTCAACGGGTTTAAACAGTAAGGAGAGCTCAGTGGTGAAGTTCACATCATTCAAAGGTCTGGTGGCTGTATGGGCTTCAGGCACAGCTGGATCACGGCCCCTGGGTTTGTCCTCCTCCTGGGATGACTTTCTTCGTGGCTGTGCAATGGTGACTGGCAGCCTCTGGGGGCTATAGCAGGAAGGAAGCAGGAGAAAAACGTTTCCTGCCCCAGCCACTGAACAAAAGCCCTATGTTTTACTTTCACTGGATTAATTGAGGCATCCCCAAACTAATTTGTGGCTCGATGGGATGCGGATGACTGGCTTAGGCCAAAGGATGGAGTCATACCCCATGCTGCTCTCATGTCACACACCGCTGCCCCACAATGGGGAGAGGGAAAGGAATGCTGGGGGGCAGCCATGATGTCCATGACAAATAATCGCCCACTTCTCTTTTTGGTTGCTTTGGTGTTTTTCTTTTGAAAAATAAGAATAACAGGGAAACAATAATAATAGGGAATAATAATGATAATAGGGAAACACATGTCATTTTAGGCACTGTTGTAAGTTCTTTACATAAATTAACTCATTTATCCCCACAATAACCCATGAGGTAGGGATGCCATAATCCCGGTTTTACAGGTGAGGAGACTGAGGTCCAGAAAGACTTGTCAGAATCACACACCGGCATGTGCGAGAGCCAGGATTTGAATCCACGTCATCTGGGTCTGATACCAATCTGAGTCTGCATCTGCTCCTCGTTACATACCTCACACCTCTGTCTTTGGAAGCTGTTCCCATGCATTCCTTATCCTCGGTGCTCTGACATTCCAGGACAGTGAGTCTGAGTGGGGGTCTGTTTCCACTTATTCTGTTCAAGGCTGGGAACAGAATAAAGTCAAATCTCTCTTCAAGTGGAAAAATTTCTCCTTTTCCTCCTTTATTCCTTTTTCTCCTCTTGATAATTTCCTTGTCTCCTTTCCCTTTGTTTTCCTTTTCTGTCACTCATATTGGTTGAATATTGGTTGAATATTGGTTTTCTTGCATCAGTCCTCTGTGTTTCCTTTCTTTCATCTCAAAGTTTCCATGTTCTTGTTTTTTTATCTTTATTCTGGGAATTTTCCTTTGCTTTGTCATTCGGCCATTCTCTTGAATTTGAAGATCATATGTTCGTATACTTAATTTCCACAAACTCTTTCTTATTCTCTGAGTTTTTAAGCAAATCATTTTAAAATGGGTGCACCATATTTTTAATCTCTCTGAGGATATTAATTAGGGCTCCTCACCTTTCTTAAACTCTCCTTTCTTATTTGACTGATACCTGTTTTTTCCAGGATCAGGTTTTTTGTTTGTTTGTTTGTTCATCTGGTTCTTGCTCTTTCATGCCATTGGTTTTGTTCATATGTCTCTTGATCCATTTGTGGTTAAGACTGAGAAACTTGGTTGGATTTTCATGTTTTCATCTGCCTTTGTATATGCCTTGGTAGGTCTCCCCTTGATGGGACGTTTTATAACTATGGATAGGTGGGTTGGACTTTTCCACAGGCTGGCTTCACTTCAGGAAAGCAGCCAGAGAGCTGGCCTTCAGACACCCAAAGGCTAGATTTAAAGAGATTTTATCTAGGATACTAATCTGGGAGCCCCATTTATCTCCAAGTCATTTATCCACTTTCTTTAGGGAAGTGTGTGTGTGTGTGTGCGTGTGTGTGTGTGCGTGTGTGTGTGTGCGTGTGCGTGCGCGTGCGTGTGCGTGTGTGTGTGTGTGTTTTGGCCCAGGGATAAATTGCCCAGCTACCTCTGGTTGGGAGGAAGATGAGGAGGGGCAGGAAATGGGCCCAACGGGAGTAGCTGTCTATAAGCCACCTCAGTCTGTCTCTTTGTGGACCCCTTCTCTTACCTGGAGCCTCTCTGACTTCTGCTGGACAGAAGGTTCTGGAAGCCCCTGCAGCACACTCTGCCTCCATCCTATCAAAAGGCTTTCATCCTCTTTCCATCTTCCAGAAATGTGTAACTCTCTCCTTCAATGATATCTCTTGATATCTCTTCCCAAGCCCCTTGCTGTTACAGTCTATTCCTTTTTGCAATCTCTGTGCTATCATTTTAATAATGTTTTGGAAAGGAAGAGGAACAAATATATGCTCAGGACTCTATGTTAAGTGAGGGAAATGAGTTTTCCTTGGGTAGTCATTTTTCTTCATTGATGGATGATTTTTTTTTCTTTTTTTCTTTTTTGCGGTACGCGGGCCTCTCACTGTTGTGGCCTCTCCCGTTGCGAAGCACGGGCTCCGGACGCGCAGGCTCAGCGGCCATGGCTCACGGGCCCAGCCACTCCGCGGCATGTGGGATCTTCCTGGACCGGGGCACGAACCCGTGTCCCCTGCATCGGCAGGCGGACTCTCAACCACTGCACCACCAGGGAAGCCCTGATGGATGATTTTACTTGTTGTTACCTAGTAAAATATTAAACAGATGATGTTGAATAGATTCCCTTACTTGGTCCAAGTGAAATGGCTTTCCTCAACTGAGGTTATGCTCTTGGGATATATCACCAGCTTTCTGTGAGATTGTTTTTAAACATTCCTGTGAGGCTGGAGAATTTGTACACCTCAAGATCTGCGGGGTGTTTCCCCTCCAGCTGGCTTTGTGCTTTATTGAGCATTAGCCCCCCTTTGGAGAATACGGAAAATCCAGCTGACAGAGCTTCCCTTGAGAACAGAGGAGACTCCCTAGGTGGATGAGAAATTGGTGTGAAGTCCCACAGAGCAGAAAGTGAGTGCAAAGTAACATCACATAACATCACAGACGAGGAGGAGCACTTCCTGGGGCCAGCACTGTGCTGATAAGGGAATTCTAAGCCCATGGAGGGCTGCCCGGGGCCCTGAGAAGCTGATACCCTTGAACTTAACAAAATACTTATATGCCCTTCTCAAGAGCAGAGTTCATTCATTCACTCAGCAGACGTGTCCACTGAGCACCTGCCAGGAGCCGGAACCATGCCAGCTGCTGTGGGTTCAGCAGTGAACAAGCTGGACAGATCTCTGCACTCATGGAGCTTACATGCTAGTGGGATATAAAGGGATATAAAGTGGGATGGAATAAATAAGTGCGCAAGTAAATAAATAAGGAGACTTCAGAAACTGTTGAACTGTTTTGAAGATAATGAAGCAGGGTAATTGACTGTAAGTGGGGAAGCAGCATTAGACCCCATATAGTCAAGGGAAGGCCTCTGCCGGGAGGTGACACCTGAATTTGATAAAGAAGGAGCCAAGGAAGTGCTTCAGTCTAAGGGGCCAGGGAAGGCTGGGGGTAGGCAGGAGACTGGTGCCTTTGGGGAACTCAGAAGCTCCTGCGGCCTGAGCAGGGTGGTGGAGAATATGATATGAGGGGTCGGCGGGGCTCCGTCAGCCGTGGGCAGGGGTGTCACCTGTCTTCTAAGAAAGGCTTTCTCGCCTGCAGCACTGTGGACATTTGGGCCAGATAATCCTTTTTGACAGGGGCTGTTCTGTGTGTTGCAGGATGTCAGCAGTCTTCCTGATCTCTAACCAGGAGATGCCAGTAGAATCTCCCGCCTCCAAGGTCGTGACAACCTAAAATGTCTCTAGACATTGCCAAATGTCCCAGGAACGGGGTGCCTAATCACCCCGGCTGAAAGCCAGTGCCCTAAGAGAAATGGGAAGCCAGTGGCATGTGTAAAGCTGGGAGGCAGCAAGGGAGGCCCACTGAGGTGAGCTCTAGGAGGGTCTGGACCCACACTGCTCTCACCTCATCCACCTGCTCAGGACACACTGCCTCCTTCCTGTTAAGGCCACTTGCTGCTACCCAGAGTTTGCTTGGCAGACTCTTATCATGAATGCTTCAGCACACACCGTCTTCTTAATCACCCCAACTAAGGTAACGCCCCAGCCCAGCCCTAGCCCCTCTTTCACATCTTACCAGATAACTGACATTCTTAGGGTTCCTTGACATTGCCTGTGTCTCATCCCGCCGGCCCACTAGAATGCAAGCCCTGGGGCTTCAGGGGTCTTGTCTATCACATTCACCCCTGGGAAACCAGCCCCAACTGTGCCGGCACCCAGTCACTGCTCACCTAGTGAAGACCTGGTCCTTCCTCCAGCCCACTAGCCCACCCTGCGACTGAGGCAGGTGCTGTTGGTGGCCCCCCTTCCAGGGCAGGCCAGCTGGCCTCCCACTGCTGTGGGAAGGTGCTCAGTTCAAGGCTGAGGCAGGTTGCACCTGCGGTATGGGGAGTCCTCCCAGCGCCTCAGCAATGCCTGCAGGGAGTTAGGGGAGATGGAGCCGCATCCTCGGGACAAGTCAGGTGTGTTCCGTGCGGACTCCCAGGACCCCCAGGGGCGTCAAGCTTCAGTTGCCCACAGTGAAGCCTATCCGGACTCTCCTCCTCTGTGCCTCAGTTCTCCCAGCTCCTACTGGGACTTTTTGGGTCCACCTCCTGGAGGTGTTTCCTAGGGCTGCTGTAACAAATTATAAACTAGTGGCTTAAAACCAGAGAAATGTATTCTCTTGTGGTCCTGGAAGTTGGAAGTCTAGAATCAAGGTGTCTGTAGGGCCATGTTCCCTTGGAAAGCTCTAGGGGAGAATCTGTTCCTTGTCCCTCCCGGCATCTGGTGGCTGTTGGCTTCCTGGGCTTGTAGCTGCATCCCTCCAATCTCTGTCCTGTCTTCATGTCTCCTCCTCCTCTGTCTCTTATATGGACACTTGTTGGATTTAGGATCCACCCAGGTAACCCAGCTTGATCTCAAGGTCCTTAATTACACCTGCAAAGACCCTTTTCCTAATGAGGTAGGATTCAAGGGTCCCAGGGATTTGAATGTGGAATATCTTTGGGGGGGACCTCCATTCAACCTGCTTGCCCTCAAATCTCAGGGTTGGCTTCTGGGAGATCCTGGCCTAAGGTGGGTGACCTTAGCAGGCCACCGTCTAAGCCTAGAGTTTCTCATGTCCGAAGCAAGCAGATGGGCTTGATGGTTTCCTTCCACTTCTGATACCTGTGGTGATTGGGTTTCAGGTGCTTCCAGGATGCAGGTGGGGTAATCGGGGAGGGCACAGAGGTGCAGGACCCTACCAGGTGGCCGCAAGTGCTGGGTTTCCAGCAGTGCGGAGGCCCTGGGAGAATTCCTGCTCACAGCAGTTCCCCACCCCTCCAACCAAGAAGCTTGTGCCTGAGCGGTGCTGTGGTGGGATGACTCTGCCCATCTGGAGTGCCAGAGAGAATATAATTACCATTTGTTTCTAAATACAAAGGAAGTGTTTAAAGGCAAAACACCCCAACAGGAGTGTCTTTACATCTGGACACTTGGCTGGGAACGCAGGCCTGCTTTTGGTGTGGTCCTGAGTAAGACGGGAAGGGTGACTCACAAGCCGGCCCTGAAGGCAGACAGGGCTCTGACTGTGGCTGTTTGTCGCCCCCTCCACAGCTGAGTGGGCTGCTCCAAGTGTGCCTGCGGACAGGGATGGAGACCCAGGCCAAGTTCACCTCCGTGGAGCTGCTCAGGGAGTACATTTCGGTAAGAAATCAGTGCAAGAGGAGGAGCCAGTTAACTCTGGCAGAATTTAGGTATTTGATCTTTTCACATGTGAAAGGGATCTCTTTAAAAATTGAAATCAGACCACAACCCCTTTTCTTAACACCCATATTTACAATATAGTCTAAAGTCCTTGATGATGAGGGAGAGGTTCTTTTCAAAAAAATTTCCTCAAGGGCTGTTCCTGTACACAGAAGAGAGAATTCAGTGGCTTACTTTAGTTTCTAAAAATTAATACTTACTTGACTAAAATTGTAAATTGAAAAAAACTGTCTTCTTCTTCTTTAAAAGCTTTTCTGTTCCCCTTACAAATCCTGCTATTCTTTGAAAAGCAGTCTTGCCAATTCAAGCAATCACTTTTAAGGGCCTTTGAACAGCATTTGGCCCCTTTTAATTAAATACTTTAAAACATTTTAAGCTGCATTTTAAAATTTAATGCATTCCATTTCCTTTTTAAGTACCTTGATAATCTGATTTAACAAACAAACCTTCCTGAGGTTATATAAATCTAATAAATTAAACTTATAAATATGGTGAGCTTTAAGTTCTCATGACAGTCCCAATGCTGTATATAAACAGTAAGTTTTTAAACTTAAAACCATGTTAAAATAAGTTATTCAATTTTACATTTTAAATTAGAATCACAAGCCTGAATGTTGTTAACATTATGAATACTTAAAGCACCAAATATGCAGATTCCATAAACTAAAAATACTACTATTCCAATCATGCTTCTCTTAAATATTATTATTACTAATTCTAAATCTTCTAGGGATTAAAAATACTCACTGTCTAGGAATACAATTATTTTCTCAGCTAATTGTGGTTGCCTTTCGACCAGCGATGTGGGCTGGTCAGCCACCCTAATGGGGAACACGGGAGCTCTATTTCTCCTGGTTAACAGGTACTTGATAATTCAGAGGAGGGGTTAGTCTTATAATGCAGTCAAGTTGCTCTCCTCCTTAACTGGAGGAAATTTGCATTTCTTGGGCTCTTATAAAACTTTAATTCCTTTTCCATGTAACTCTGAACTTGACACCCGGTGCTACTGTCATCTTCCTGCTTCTAACACCACAGTGACTCTTGCAGATAATGAAATTGTATCTGATTGAATTCTGCAAATCTCAAGGCTTGGTCTGGATTTGTCACACAGCTTCAAGGTCACACTGCTGACACTTGCCCAGGCTCACAAGGCCCAGTATGAGCTGCCACTTACAGTCATGCATTCTATTCACTAAGCTCTAGCCACATGACTTTTCTTTCTGTTCCTCAAAGTCCCCACACTCATTCTGGCCTCAGGGCTTTTGCACTAGCTGTCTACTCTGCCTGGAATGAATCTTCCTGTAGCTGACATCTTCTCAGCATTCCAGGTCTCAGCTCGAATGTCACATCCTCACAGATGCCTTCCTCAACACTTAAGTAACTTTTACTCCTCCTACCCTTCCACCCCACACATTGTGTGTTCTATTACAATACTCTGTTTTATTGTCTTCATTTCTCATCTCTTTTCTTGTTTATTGTCTGACTTCCCCACTGCAATGTGAGTTTCTGGAGTGCAGTGGCCTTATTGGTCTAGTTCACCAGCATGAATACCAGTACCTAGAATTGTGTGAATGAATGAATGAATGAAATGAATGGAAAAGCAAATGACTATTAACCCATCATTTGTTATTCTGCTTTTCAGACCTGTGTGCCTGAATGCACTCACCCCCTCAAAGTAGGGACCTGTTCCCTCGACTGGCCCAGCCGTGGGGAGATAACATTCAGAGACTATCAGATGAGATACAGAAACAACACTCCCCTCGTTCTCAACGGGCTGAACTTGAACATCCAGAGCAGGCAGACAGTTGGGACTGTTGGAAGAGCAGGTTCTGGTGAGGACAAGCTCTGATTGTGTTTCTTTCAGGTTGTTTTCTTTGCATTTCCACTGGGCATGCTAGTTAAATCACACCAGAGGGTGATGTGCATGCGTGGAGGATTGGGTTTTTTTTCCCTGACATCTCTTTACTGTAAATTAGGATTTCAGGTTGGATGGATGTGTGGAGTTAGAAGTAAACACACATCAGTTTTTGAATTAATTAAGTGAGAATCATTCTGGTGAGATGAGGCCCAGAGGATGAGTCATGTGTTAATAGCCCCTGCAGGGATGGACCGGTTAACTGTATTAGGGTAGCTGAGTGCCCCTGCAGAGTGGGATTTCTGTCTGCACAAGGCCATTTTCATTGCATTAAAAATTCCCTTGATTAGATAGATACTCAGGTATGATGAAATACAAACTGATGTTTGATGTGCTGCTGTTGCATTTATCGTTCCCAGGCAAGTCATCCTTAAGAATGGCCTTGTTTCGTCTGGTGGAGCCCGCCAGTGGCACAATCCTCATTGATGGCATGGATATCTATACTGTTGGTTTGGAAGACCTCAGAACCAAGCTGACTGTGATCCCCCAGGATCCTGTCCTGTTTGTAGGTACAGTAAGGTAGCTGTTTTTGATCGTTGCACATCCCTAGTTTTGGATAGTGAAATCAGACCAGCAAGAGCTTTGTGAAGCGCCTGTGCCGTGGCTGGCCTGGGGCTGTCCTATCCTGAGATGCTTACAAGCCTTGGGAGGAGCTGAGGACTAGGGACCTGAACATTACTTGTGTTTCATAAACTACATCACAAATACGCAAGATGCTTATGTGCAGGGTGAGCAGACATCCCAGTTGGCCCTGAGAGCCCTGATTTATGCCTGTTTCAGCATCCTACCAGGTTTAGCAGTGGCCACTCCCTAAATTACCCCAGTTTGCACAATCAAATAAATGGTTATTCTACGTATGTAGCTATCCTTTCGGAAGTACGTCAATTCATTCCCACTAAGAAGTGAACAGAAACTGCTCAAGTCCAAGAACAGTAGGGTTGCAACTTCTACAGGGCTCAAGATCTGTTGTCAAGGCACAAGGAGAAAACCACCGTTACTCACTTACCCCAGTGTAGTGGCTGCCCCTCTAACAAGAGGGACATTTCCCCCATTGAGCACCAAATGAAGTAGGGGGCTGTATTGAGAGTTGAATGAAAAGGACCTTCCGCATCTTGAAATGCTAGACTCACACCCTGCATGTAAGGTGCTCACCCTCTGCAAGGCCCGGGAGCTTCAGATAAAGCTCTTGCCTCTGAAGGCAGAACGAACACACCGGGAGGTGGAATTGCTCACTGCCTCTCTCTCTGCCAAGAATTTGCATGAGGTCAGATCCGCTCTGCTGCACACGGCCATGGAGAGGACCAAATGTGTCTCCCCGGTGCCTCGCTCGGGGCTATCTCTTGGCAGGGTTGGTGGTCTGCCCGCCTTGGTGGTTTCTGCTGCATCCCAGAGTCATGGGTCCTTGGTCTCTCGGCCTGAGGTTGGTATTTCATGAACCACTGCCCTGGACTAAGCACTGCTCTTGTTGCTGTGGTGTCATCACACACCATCTCCTGCTCTCCCCCTCATGCTGTGGAAAACATGCTCTCCCATTCTCTCGGCCTCAGAAATTCAGCTTCCTCTCCTTTCCTTCATTGCAGGTACAACTTGGATCCCTTTGAGAGTCACAGTGATGAGATGCTCTGGCAGGTTCTGGAGAGAACATTCATGAGAGACACAGTAGGTCTCTGGGGCTGTCCGGGATGGGTCCGATTCCCAGCACCAGTGCCCCAGACACCTGGCTTAGGTTTAGATTTGGCCAGTTGTTTGTTGGCACCACATATGTCAATCCTAATTACTCCTTGTTAAAAGCAACAATAAACAGTATTTATTAGGCCACTGCAATGATTCAGTCAAGAGCACTACTTGCATTATCTCAGTTGGTCCCAACTACAACCCTCTGAGGTTGGTACTCCTACCCCTACTTTTAGAGATGCAGAAACTAAGACTCAGGGTAGTCAGGTGTGAGTAGCAGAATGGAGACTTGACCCCAAGCCCATCTGACTCTAGACCAGAGGAAGTGCCCTACTGCTCTGCCAACAGCCTCATTTGCTTATTGAAGCAGATAAACTCTGGGAAGGTGAGAGGGCATGGCATGGAATGAACCATTTGTGAGGTGCAACCCTGTCCTATAAGAGCTGCAGCTGGGGTCAGCAGGTGAGCGTGGCCACCTCTGCAGCCCAGAGGGAATTTTTTTCCCCAGGACTTGGTACCAAGGTGAGCATCGCCCAAAGCCACTTTGACTTGTCCTGCTAGATAAATCAGACCCTGTCTTTACCTTTCCTTGATGACCAGAAAACTCCATCCCATCTCCATTTTATGCATAGAAATAAAGATCCTGAAAGCCATTTACACCTGTTTGTGTTTCTCTGGAGCCATGTGTGCATCATCTTTTGGCGAGGTGTCCGCGGGGCTCTATGAATCACACTGTGATTTTAAATTATTAATGACTGCCTACTCCTTGGTCTTTCCCTGGTGCCTGTTCGCAATATTGAAATGATTGTTGTTTTGCACTTTCTTTTCCGCAGTAAAATAAAGCCAGCCGATAAATGCAAGAGAAGGGGGCAATCAATATGGAGGATACAGGACAATTTTATAGATCATCAGCACAATATGGCATTCTCTGTGTTCTACAGACAATGAAACTCCCAGAAAAATTATAGGCAGAAGTCACAGAAAATGGAGAAAACTTCTCAGTAGGGGAACGTCAGCTGCTTTGTATGGCCTGAGCGCTTCTCCATAATTCAAAAGTAAGGAAACAACGCGGAAAATGGATTGGTCCAATTTTGGATATTTCCTGCAGCGCCACTCAAGCTGGGAGGTGGAGCCAGGCGTTTGTCTTTCAATAAAGAGAGAGCAATTGGGCCATTTAAAAACCAATCACTTTTTCTTAAGACAAAGTTGTGAGGGGAAAAAATTGAAAAATAACAGCCATTTACAGCAGTAGCACCTGTCTCCCCTGGGCCTTTCCCTGGGAGGTCTTGCTTAGGTATCATCTCTGTCCTCCTAAGTGGTTTGGGTTTGAGAAATCTGCCTCTCAACTTTTTCCCTTTGTCCCTGAATGATTCTGAGGCCTGATAAACAGTACTCAAGATACTAAAGAAGGCCTTCAGAATGCCAGGATATAAGGACTGTAAAATTTATACTCATTTTTCTTAGTGACTTAGCCATCTTTGCTTACTGATTTCAGAGAAGGGATTGCTGTTGCTTTAGAAATCCCATTCTCTGAACCCTGATCAAAGTGTAACCCATCGTGTGTGCTCTCTACATGTGTTAACGACAGGGAAGGGAGCAAGCATGCATTCAGTCCTGACTGTGGCACTACACAGTACTGAGTGGTTGATGTGTTGTCCTTGCATTTTGTATTCATGATAAGGTGTAACCCCCTTTTACAGACAAAGAAATGGAGCCTTGGGGAAGTCAAGTAATTTAGCCAAAGTCAAGCAGAGTTAGAGCTGAACTCAAGCCCTCTGACTGGCAAACCAGCTCTGTGGCAGGCAGAATAATGCCCCCCCCCCCCCACGCAATGATGCCCATGTCCTGATGCCCGGAATCTGTGAACATGTTACCTTACCTGGGAAAAAGGGGCTTTGCAGATGTGATTAAGTCAAGGATCTTGAGATGGGGAGATTATCCTGGATTACCTTGGTGGGCCCAGTGTAATTACACAAGTCTTTATAAGGGGAGGAAAGAGAGTCAGAAAGAAAGAAGAAATGCAACGATGGAAGTAAAGGTTAGAGTGATGCCAGAAAGAGGCCACGAGCCAAGGAATGCAGGCAGTCTCCAGAAGCTGGAAAAGGCAAGAAAACCTTCTTCTCTTGAGCCTGCAAAAGAAATGCAGTCCTGACAAGACCTTGGCTTTCTTCTCTTGAGCCTGAAAAAGAAATGCACTCCTGACAAGACCTTGGCTTTAGGATTTCTGATCTCCAGAACTGTAAGATAATAAATTTGTGTTGTTTTGAGCCTCTAATTTGTGCTAATTTGTTATAGCAGCAGTAGGAAACGTAACAAGTACTGTTATTATATCTCATGCTAACTCATGTAGTACAGTAGATAAAGACCATGGGGCATTTCTTCTTACTGGTTTGTAGGATTAGAATAAACCATTCACAAAAAGGGGAGTAAAGAATATACAACCTTGTTTCTCCAGCAAGTCCCTCTGAGGAACATGAAGGTGGTGCGATACGACTTTTATTCTCTTGTTCTTTTTCTAACTTTCTGAGATGGATACTTAGCTCATTACTTTTCAGCCCTTCTTTTTTAATAAATTGAGGTAAGACTATAAGTTTCCCTCTAGGTATAGCTTTGGCTTGGTGTGACTTTCGCAATGCTCCTTCCTCAACAGATCATTCTCCTTGATGAAGCCACTGCCTCCATGGACTCTAAGACTGGTACTCTTGTTCAGAGCACCATCAAAGATGCCTTCAAAGACTGCACTGTGTTGACCATTGCCCACCGCCTCAACACGGTCCTCAACTTTGACTGCGTCCTGGTCCTGGAAAATGGGAAGGTGCAGGAAGTTGGCGTCACCTCTCCAGAGGCTTCAGTGGCTTGGGCTCTGTGGTGGGTGGATATTTTCTGACAATTTCAGCTCTCCTTCTCTGACTTTCAGGTGGTCGAGTTTGATAAGCCTGAAGTCCTTGCTGAGAAGCCAAATTCTGCGTTTGCGATGTTACTAGCAGCAGAAAACAAAGTCTAACTATAAAGGTCCCCATAGGGGCCACATCAGCTGATTTTAGAGGAAGAGGAGGCTGTGTGAGATGAGTCAGATGTGCCTGCAGGGGGAGGGGCCGTTATCTCAGGGGGCAGCTCTGGTCCACCATCCCTCCCACACCTGGAGCACAGGCAGAGCTGGGGTGGAGGCTGTTTCCTTGCCTCGCCCAGCACATGCCTCCTGACCTCACTTGGAGGGCATGGGTCTGGTCCTAGATGATGAACAGAGGCAGAAGAAGCTTGTGGGTTAAAAAACTGCCCCTCACCTTCTAAAACCCTAACTATCCCTCATGTGTCCTTATCATTACCACCTCAGTGCCTGGGAATGGAACCATTGTAACTTTCAGTTAAAAACTGGTCAAACAGAATGGAAAAATGCCTAAGGATGGACTTTGTAAAGGTTTCCTGCCTTGTTATCAGAAGGGAAAAGAGCAGAGTTTTCTTCCTGCTTAACTCCCATTCACATCTATTTGGACACATGTTACTGTGTTACTGACTGTGTGACAAGCAGTAACTACACAGATCTGTAGCATGAAAGATTGATTACAGTGTTTGGTGAATTTTTTTTTTAAATAATCATATTGTATGTCCCATTTGCTCTATTAGAATAACCAGGGAAACAAAATGTTGGAGTTTTTCTGTAAATTACATTTTTATATCTTCTATATTGGTCATTAAAATGCAGTAGGAAATTAAACTACCCTGAAATGTTGCCTTGCAATTATTTTGCTGAAGATATTCCAGTTTCTGTACTATTTACTCTCACAGACCCTCTTTGCTTTCTCCATTGACTCAGTAACAAACCTCCACAGCGTTTCCCAAATAAAACCTTTCCTTCCAGCCTCAAAGTTTGCTATGACGGAGGCAGTAAAGACATAGTCCCAGCAGCCCAGGAGTGAGTGGCATGGGGCAGCCTTGGCCAGTGAAGCCCCCGCCCCAACCCTTCTTAGTCTTGGTTCCATCCTTCACCCTATCCATCCAAACATGGAGGAAGGCAAGCCTGGCACATAGTACTCAAGAATGAGTGACATGAGTGCATGACACCATGATGAACTCATCCTGGCAGGTACCTGCCATCTCCCTACTCCCAGGGTATATTTACATGTTAAGGGTTTAATCAGGAGAGGCTGAGATTTAGGGCACACAAGCCATCCACTAGCATCTCAAAGGCTGGGTTTGTGGCGTGTGCTTCCAACAAATCAGTCTCCAGCTCTCCTCTGGCCAGGCCTGGGCAGGTGTCTGCAGGACCAGAGGTGAAGCAGGCACCGCTGGCTGCAAGTAGAGCTCCCCGTCTGGTGACCGTTAAGGCCCTGGCTAAGGTAGCTGGGCAGCAATTCTGCCATCAGCAGAGGGCACAGAGCAAGAAGGATGTGGTTGAAAAGGCCACGAGTGAGGGGGCTCCGTTCACGGCAGCTCCATGCCAAGTTCAGATCTCCCTGTGAAGGGACACAGTGTATCTTAGAATGGTTCACTGTCCTGACCTGATTCTTGCCTCATCACAGTATGTGAGGCTGATCTGAGGTCTTCAAATCCGCATCCACTGGGCTCTGGAGCAGCTACTCCAGGCTGAGTGTGGCCTTCACGTTGATGGATGGATGTCCAGTGACTCCCCGTGTGGCAAGCAGACCAGGCAGTCTGTACTGCTCGTGGAAATCCATGCCAGCTGTGTGATGGAGGAGGATGCTTTGTTTTCTACCAACTCAGCACCAGCCAGACAATCAGTCTATGATTTCAGGAAGGTGTTTCCAGGAGAGCAGGAGGGCGCCAAGGCTCCAAAGATCCCTGTGGCTCATTCAGATGCACTAAAATATAAATCATCTCCTGCTGCTTGTTTTTGCCTGTGCTCCCCTTGGCTTGTACTGTCCAGAAGAGAATACCAATCCTGACTCACCCCTGTGATGTGCCAGGCACAGTGATAAGCATTTTTACATGAGTAATTTCATTGACTCTTCACCTCACAGCAGGAGATGGACGCTTTTATTATTCCCATCTTCCAGAGGTAGAAACTGAGGCTCACTGAGGTTAGTAACTTAGCTATAGATGTACAAAAGGAAAACTCAGAGGCAGGATTTGAACCCTAACCAGTCTGACTCTAGCACCCTGCTCCTAACCCCTCCACAAGAGCCCCTCATGCCCATCCCGCTCATCCTGTAGCAGGGACAGTGATGGTTGTCAGTATGGCACCCAGCAAAGAGTGACTTCCGGAGGGATGATTATTGCTTGCATGTGCAATGACATGGATTGGTCTCAGGGAGCCCTCCCCTCCCACCCCTATTATCGCTGAAATGTTGGTCAGGGAGAAAGTATGTTGAATAATAATAACCAATGTTTAGCCAGTACAGGCAGACCTCGGAGATTCTGCAGGTTTGGTTCCAGACCATGGCAATAAAGCAAATATTGCAATAAAGTGAGTCACACATTTTTTTTGGTTTCCCAGCACACATTAAATTTATATTTGCACTACACCGTAGTCCACCAAATGTGCAAGAGCATTATGTCTAAAACAAAGTACATGTCTTAATGAAAAAATATTTTATTACTAAAAAATGCTAACCATCATGCAAGCCTTCAGTGAATCATAGTAACATAAAAGTCACTGATCACAGATCACTATAACAAATACAGTAATAATGAAAATTTTGAAATATTGTGAGAATTACCAAAGTGTGACAAAGAGACAAGAAGTGAGCAAATGCCGTTGGACAAATAGCACTGAGAGACTTGCTCGAGGCAGGGCTGCCACAGACCCTGGATTTGTAAAAAACGCAGTATCTGTCAAGTGCAATAAGGCAAAGAGCAATCAGGTGCGGTGTGCCTGTAGCCCTCAAAACACAGACTGAGTTCACTGAATCCTCACCACACCGCTGTGGGGAAAGTATCAGTGTTACCTTCATATTACGGATGATGGCACTGAGGCACTGACAGCCCCTGGACCAGCGTCACACAGAGAGTGAAATCTGAATCCAGGCAGGCTGGTGCTGGAATGTGTGCTCTGCTGGAAACCTGAGACTCTCCAGGTGAGAAAGAGTCCAGTGTTCAGAGCTGTAAAGCCTGTGTCAGGATTAGGCTCAGTTATGCTGTGGTAACAAACAGCCTCACAGCTCGATGGTTTATTTCCCGTTCACATGACGTGTCCACCATGGGTCATCTGTGCCTGTGCTGTTTATCTTCTTCATTCTCTAGCCCAGGCTGGCAGAGCAATCAGAAGTGCCACGTGCCACCTCACCACATTTCATGGGCAACAAGTCACCTGGCCATTCCTGAGTTCAACAGGGAGGTGAGGCATGTACTCCACCTGCAGGGGTTGGGGGGGGCATGACAAGGCACATAGTCAAGCTTGTCCCTGCAGGGAGTTATATAATCCACCTCTTGGGAGGGACAGCAGATATTTTGAACAACATTACAACCTACCACAGCCTGGGTTTGGGTGTTAATTTTGGCACTGAGTGGCTGTGTGATCTGGGGAAAGTAGCTTGCTCTCTCTGAGCCTCCATTCCCTCATCTGTAAATTTTGGGGGTTTGGACTCAGTTCTTTTCAGTCTTGACTTTCAATACAGGAGGAATAAAAAGGAGATATGGGGGCTTCCCTGGTGGCGCAGTGGTTGAGTGTCCTCCTGCCGATGCAGGGGACACGGGTTCGTGCCCCGGTCCGGGAGGATCCCACATGCCGCGGAGCGGCTGGGCCCGTGAGCCATGGCCGCTGAGCCTGCGCGTCTGGAGCCTGTGCTCCGCAATGGGAGAGGCCACAACAGTGAGAGGCCCGCGTACCGTAAAACTGGAATTTGGACTTCCGAGGGGATTATAGTGAACCCTAAATGTAATTAAACATTTTTGTAAATGTTAAATTTGTAAATAACTAGAACAAGGTTTAACTGAGTTCTGACTCTTCCTTTAGTGTCTACTTTGATGCTCATTAGGACATTAGAAGGACTTTGACATTTTTATTCTCACTTTATTTGGTGCCCCGGTTTTGCTGTCTTCTCTTAATCTGCCTGTCTATTAGGTGATCATACGTTCAATGTTATGACTTAGAACTTCTCAAATATCCTTTATTAGGTGCCAGCAAAGAATAGAATAAGCCACCAATAAGCATTGTTATTATAAATTAATAACAAATTGCCCGTGACATGCTTCAGAACGGCTGATCTAGAATGGGGATGGCAAACTACAGCCCATATGCCAAATCCAGCCTGCCTGTTTTTATAAATAAAGTTTTATTGGAACGCAGCCATCCTCGTTTGTTAATGTATTACCTCTGGCTACTTTTTGGCAGAGCTGAGTAGTTGCGACCAAACGCATGTCCTCAAAGCTAGAAATATTTACTCTCCTGGCCCTTTACTGAGAAAGTTTAGGCATTGGTGTGTAATGCAATTCAGGTCAATGAGACGTAAGAGGGAAGTCAGCTGAGGGTTGGAGGGTGGCTTCTGGAAAGCGTTCTCTCCCGTGGCCTGGTGTGTGTGCGTGGTGTCTGAAGCTGCGGCAGCCACCTTGTGCCCACGGAGGAAGTAGAGAGATGGACGGAGCATAAGTTCTTGCTTATGACATTGAGCTGCTGTTTTGCCGACCCTGAAGTCACCCCACCTCTTATCATGTGAGAGGCTGCATTTTCTTTATGGTTTAGACCAGCTGGAGTTGACTTACTGTTACTTGTGGCCAAAAACATCATGAACGATGCAGAAGACAGTGACATCCTCCTTCCTGGGAAGATGCTGAGCCTGACCCAAGGAAAAGCAAACCTGGGTCCCTGCCCTGGAGTCACACCCATTTTCTCTACCTTAGAAGTGGCCCAAATGGGCACTAGTTCACATCCAAGCAAGAAGGACTTTCTAATTCTCATCTCCTGCCAAAGCTTCATGCCACATATGAATATTTCCCTCACCTTCCCTCCCTGCTGCTTGAGATCAGAAGGACCCAGAAAGAACTCACAGATTTTATTCTTGCTATTCAAGTGAACAGATCTGAAATCAGCCAAGAATTGTTGGTCAAAATGTGAAATATTCTTTGCTAGGAGTTGGAGTCACTTTGGCCAGAAAGCATGATTTTAAATGAATTAAAAAGCACAGGAGGTCAGTTTGGGGTCGGATGGACGATCAAAGAAACCACTTTTCTTTTGGCCCTTTGTAGAAGGTCACCTCCGAGTGAGGCTAAATCGGGCACTAAAACCTTCAAATACATGCTGATTTCCATGGAGAGGGTCTGCCTGCCTGACTTCCCGATGTGTATGTTCATGGCTTCTGCCGAAAGGCTTTCCCTCTGGTGGGGCTGGCATTAAAGGGCCAGACCCAGGCTGTTTCTACAGTTTCAGCAAGAAACACGGAGACAGCCAGGCTGATCTTTACCCTCAGCTCCATGAGTCTCTGGCAAAACTCACACCCAAAGGAACCTAAATTTGGTTTGTGGCAATTGTTTATACTTCTTTAAAACATTTTTTATTATGTTAAAAGATATATAACATAAAATTTACCACTTTAACCATTTTCAAGTGTACAATTCAGTGGCATTAAGTACATTTACATCGTTGTGCGACCATCACCATTACCCATCTCCAGATCTTTTTCATCATTCCAAACTGAAACTCCATACCCAGTGAAAAATAACTCCCAGTTCCACCCTCCCCCCAGCCCCTGGTAATCACCATTCCACTTTCTGTCTCTGTGAATATGACTACTCTTGGCAACTCATATAAGTAGATTTATACAGTGTTTTTCTTTTCGTGACTGGATAATTTCTCTTAGCATAATGTCTTCAAGGCATGTGTCAGAATTTCATTCCTTTTTAAGGCCATCCTAATAAGTGTGAAGTGGTATCTCACTGTGGTTTTGATTTGTCCCTGATGTTTAGTGACATAGAGCATCTTTTCATGTGCTTATTGGCCTTGCATTTCTTTTAAAGAGAAATTTGCACAGCATGTAAGAATCTTAACAGAAGAAACAGTCTTCCACCACCTTGCAAATTCCTTCTCTGATATAGTGTCTTGAACGAATATTCTCATTGTTTCAGAATAGGGACAGGAATTTAGAGACTGTAATTATCAGCTGTGGGCTAAACACCTAACATGTGGCATATCATTAAGTATTTAAAGCAACTCATTAAGTCTTCCTGTTTGTTCAAGGAGGTTACAGGATCTGCCCAAATTGTAGACAGAGGAAACAGGATTTGTACTCAAGAGCCCACTCAGTTCAATCCCTCCGCTCTAAAGACTAGGGAGCTAAAGCCCAGAAAGTCTAAAACTGGTCTGAGTTCATCTGAAGAGTAGCGGGGTGGGGGGGGTGGGGGGACTAGGATCCTGAATTCCAACTTGGTGCTGCGTCCATGACGCCACACTGATTGATGCACAGACTGTGCTCAAAAAGATCGACGGTGGCCCAGTTCTGTGACCTGAACCATAAAAGAAATAAAAAATAATAGTTCTTTCCTCCAGGAAGCTTATAATATTACTGGGGAAGTGACTTAAAAGTGCATGCCTGCCGATGCAGGGGATGCGGGTTCGTGCCCTGGTCCAGGAAGATCCTACATGCCGTGGAGCGGCTGGGCCCGTGAGCCATGGCCGCTGAGCCTGCGCGTCCGGAGCCTGTGCTCCGCAATGGGAGAGGCCGCAACAGTGAGAGGCCTGTGTACCGCAAAAAAAAAAAAAAAAAAGTGCCCAAGAGCGTACAGTAAAATGCCGGAGGATGGAGTGTAACATTAGACATGAGCTCATTCATTCATTCTTTCATTTATTTATTTATTTATTCATTCTTTAAGTATTTTATGTGATCATTCACTCTTTTGATCCTTCCTTCCATTTAAAAAAGGGGAAAGTGAATGAAGTTTGGAAGTGGTGAGAACGATTCTGAAAAGAACCGACAGTCCCTGTAGGACAAGTAGGGGCCGCTAAGGCGGGAGACTGGGAAGGGTGTTCCTGGTTGGGGAAATCATCCAAAGACCTCAGGTGAGGATGACGCCTGGTTGAGGGAGATGGCAGGTGACTGCCTAACTAGCACTGAGAACTGTTTGGAAAATTGTCAGGTGCTTCAATGTCTGCATCTCCAAACACAGGTGGAGACCACCAATGGCTTGGATGTAATTGGATGTAGTTTGTTGTGGAACCAATTAGGGCAGGTGCTGGGAAGAGCCCATTAGCAATCCAGGGAGTCTGGCCAAGCAAAGCAGGGTCTCGGACAATCCCACTGCCACAGAGCCAGTGGAGCCAACAAATGATGGGAGGACAGAGATGGGTTGGTTCCACCACATCACGCCCCATCCCCAGGGCAGGATGCATGTCCTGAGGACAAACTGTCAGGGACATGCAAGGGTCACATTCACCAGCCTGTATCGTGCATGCTGCCCGCCAGCGGGAAGCTCTCTCCCGGGCGCTCGGTGGAAGGGAAGCCAAGTTCCCCCTGGCGCATCCGTTTCCACGGCATGTCTCTTTGTTTCTGGAATAGGTAAGTCTGAGATGATCTGCACAGCAGGACCATTTAGGAAATGATGAGGCCACCCTGTGCAGAAAGCACATTTGGCTTGGCAACCAAAGGGCTTCCTTGGTAGGTGGTGGTAACGGTGCTACAGCACTAGTCTAATTCCTCAGTTTTCTCTGACGTGGGGATTTTAGAGCCAGGTATCCTCACTCTAAGTGGAGGCAACATGTTAATATCAGGATAGACAAACTGAAGGACAGGGCATGTGCGGGAGAGAAGCAAGCCTGGGCCCCGGTCTTCTAGGAAACGCTACTGGTGCTCTGCCCGGATCCCTCTGGTCAGTGGGATGTTTCAGCCTGCTCTCGCTTCCAGAGGGCTCTACCTTTACCTCTTCTTCCCAGGACCACCTTGGGCTACTGGAGCCACTCAGCTCACACAAGGAAAGGCAGAAGAGCCTAGAAGTTTACGTTCTTCCAGGGCAGCTCTGAGCTGATAGGCCAGCTCCCGAGTCTCAGGGTGGGACTCTTCAGAAGTGTAACACACACTTGCAAGTTCCCCTGCGGGATTAGGTTGAAGGGAGTCTGTACAGGACTTGGCCAGAATCTGAACCTCTCCCCTTCCTTGTCTTGCTTTCCCTCAGCCTTTACAGATTTTCCCTGGGAGCACTTCCTTGAGAAATTAGTAACATATAAATCCTTATCTCTGGGTCTATTTCTGGGAAAGCCTACCTAAGACAGAAGGTCAAAGAAATCTCAGCTCAAATCCAAACCCATCATTTTCAAGATCTCAGCACCTCTTGGGGGACCATTACCCACTCTATTCTTAGCCCAGGCCCTAGGCAGTTCAGAAGATGCTGACTCACCAGCTATCTCCTGGGGTGGGCCTGGGATAAGAAGAGGCCAATCAGAGAGTCACACCTCTGTGGTGCTGTGAGAGGTGTGTGGTGGGCACGTCACCCAGGCCGGGTCAGTCAGAGTCAAAGCCAAGACTTTAGCTGGAGCTAAGGGGGAAACGGGGAATTCTCCTTCCTGGATGGGGGGAGGGAACCACAGACCTCTTTAGCTTCCAGCTTCCAGATGCCATTTTTGATATCTCAAGGACAGCATCTGCCTGAGAAAGAAGCCAATGCAGAAGAGAGCAGAACTGAGAGATGGGGAAGATGTTACCATGTGCCCTGGGCATTCCTCATCTCTTTTGGGTAGCTTGGTCTCTGTTGGGGATTTGCTGCTGATGGGCTACTGACTCCTGGTGCCCCCGGAGCTTCCCAGCCCCCAAACTACCTGCCATGCCAGAGCTATTCTGTGTTGTGCCCTGAATGGGGAGAAGGCCCCTCACCAGAAGGCTAGGCTAGGAGCCAGATGCTCTTTCAGGCCCAGGCCTCCCCTGCACGAAGCCTCCTCCTACAAGTCAGTCCCAGGGGGTCTCCTGCTCTGTTATACTCTCCTACCAGAATCTTGAAGCACAGAAATAAGAACACATTTATTTAGTGCTTGCCACGTGCCAGACATTGTTTTATGAGTTTTGCAGGATGACCTCACTCACTTCTCACAAGAGCACAGCTGAGATCCACGTTTCACTGAGGCCCAGGCAAGTAAAGTTACTTGCTCAAGGACCCTGCATTTTAAAAGTATCACTGAGTTTTTTTCAATGATTTTACATCTTTAATCTCCTTTTATCGTCACAACAGTTTCCTGAATTAAAAAAAAAAAAAAACCCAAAGCATAAAAAGTTGAAATAAATTGCCTATGGTCAGACAAGGACTCTCAAGTCAGAGTTCACTCACAAAAACATGGAAGCTCAGGGGCTTCCCTGGTGGCGCAGTGGTTGGGAGTCTGCCTGCCGATGGAGGGGACACGGGTTCGTGCCCCGGTCCGGGAAGATCCCACATGCCGCGGAGCAGCTGGGCCCACGAGCCATGGCCACTGGGCCTGCGTGTCCGGAGCCTGTGCTCCGCAATGGGAGAGGCCACAACAGTAAGAGGCCCGCGTACCACAAAAGACCCCAAAAAACATGGAAGCTCAGAGTTGGAGGGAATTTCGGAAACCATGCAATTCCAGCTGCTCATCTAACTGCGGGGGAGACGGAGAGTCAAAGGAGAGAGAGGTCTGCCTGAAAGCAAGTTGGGGTCTGGGGTCTTAATCTTCTCAGCTCTTTTATTCTATCGTGCTCCTCAGAGGGGTGTGCCTCTCTCTCTCTCTCTCTGTCTTTGTCTCTCTGCAACTCTCTCTCCCTTTCTCTCTCTCTCACACACACACACTGTGCCTGCCCACTGTCTCAGAAACTGCTCATCTCCACCTTCACCCTCCAACCCCCTAACCTGGACGACCTCCCTCTAAGTTCAGAAAGAGCAGGTGGTCTGTGCTAGCCACGGTCCCTCTGATAAGCTAGGTAGAGTTTCAGCTCAAACCCAGATGACTTTATTTCCCCCCATAAAGTGTCCTCAGTGTCCAAGGGAGTTTAAGGTTTAATTTTTTTCTGAGCTGAGATGGGAGGCAAGTATATTATGGAGGGACCACCATCCCGGGGGATGGTTAGAGCTCCCGTGTGTGACAGGGCTGCTGTGAGGACTCTGGTCTTCCTCTGCCCCAGACCATGAGCGTCTGGGAGAGTGAATGGGAGGAAGATGGGAGTGGAGTGCTTGAGCAGCCAGCCAGCCAGGCCCATGGGCTGTCACTAATGCAGAAAAACATGGAAGGAGGCCAAAGCCGAGGGGAGTCCATAGTCAGAAAGAGAAACCCATGCAAATGAAAAGTATCACCTGAACTAGGGAGGTAATGAAGAAAGCAAGTCAGCAGAGGCAATGCAAACTCCGACCACTAAGCCAAGCCTCTCCCCTCTCTCTTCTGAAAAGCTACCACGTGTGAATTGATGTATATCTCCTGAGTCGAAGTCGGCAGCACAAATAAGATTAATGAGGGCAATAGCATGGAAATGCATTATATTAATAGACTCAAGCAGACAACAAATGAAAATGACTTTCATGAATGAGTCCAAGCTACGAACAAAAAGAAGATGCAGAGGACAACAGGAGGTGTTGGGGGGCAGGGGTGTAGGGGAGGGGAGGGAAGACATGGAAAATGATTGCCAAAAGTTATTTCTTTGAAGCCATTGGTGACAGCAGCCCCAGAGATGAGCTATCTGATTAAACTGAAACATTATAACATAGCAGGATTCAAGGGATTGGCACCAGAAAGGAGAATGAGGGTGAGAGCAGAGGAAAAGTTGAAAATCAAGAAAGTGAAGAGCATGGTGCTATAAAATTGGGTTTTGCAACTGTGTGCAAAGTAGCGTACCTGGGGGCAGAGTTCCTGGAGGAAGGCGGGGATGTTGGTGGATGCAGTGGAGAAGCACTGCTCCGTGGACTCCAGGCACCTGCCTGAAGATGGAGATCTCCTGTATGTTGGTAACCACCCTGCAGAAGAAGGCCAGGGACCGGTGAGATCTGGGCGGTGAGTAGCATTTCCGAGGAAAGATGGACATAACAAGAGTGTTTGGAAGGCTTCATGCTTCTCAATTTCCTGTGTGTTACTGGGAGCCAGGGCATGGGATCTCAGGCTGGGCAGTGTGAGTTGACTTCCCCCAAGTGGTGCCCATCTTCCTCATCTGGTGAAGAAAAGCCAGTGGCAAATTTAGCTCCCACCTGTAGCAGAGTCAGTGGTCTCACCAAACATTCCACTGGCTCCTTCCCCACCCCCACCATTCTCTTGCTATTACAAGGGGAGTTTTGCAGTTCTCTTACAATGTTGGTTAATAGGCTTAAATGGAAAGGATACAAGTCAACATGGACTCATGCATGGAAAAACCAGTGCAAAACCCTCCAGTTGTCTCTTCCACTGTTTTGGCCACATTCGAGATGCCATTCCATATGGTGGAGGCTCCATCATCCTGGGTTCCTGAATAACTACGTGAAGAAGAATCCTCCTTCTCTCCCTACTCCTATCACCAGCTGACCTGAATGGAACACGTGGTATGAGCAGTATTAGAAAGAAATAAGTTTCTGGGGTGTTAAATAAGAAGATGCAGTAGAAGAAGTCTTATTGCATTGGGTTCAAAAGAACCATGAGAAAAGCAAACAGTTGAAGCCCAGAAGCTGAGGTGTGTGTGTGTGTCGGGGGGTGGTGATCAGGAAGACCCTACAAAGGTGGTAAGCCCTTTGAACGGGGCTTTGGAGGAAGTGTACAAATGTATCAGGCAAAAAAGGCTTCAAGAGCATGCAAGTCAAAGACTTGAAGATTAGAATACCTTCTGTTGGCTTCTCTATTGGACTAACTTATCTGCTACAAATCCTTTAAGGTTTTCTCAGGCATTGCTCCTTCCTGAAAGCCTTTCTCACCTCTACTCCCCTCCGTCATCACCCTCCACCACACACAGGGGCACACAGAGAGGAGAGGCAGGCCCTCCTCTCTGCCTCTGCAACATGCCAGCCCCATCACAACAGCCTTTTTAAATTTCTTGCCTGTCTTCCCCATTGTGTTGGAACCTCTTAAAGTTGGGACGGCACTGAATTCCCAGAGCTCTGCAGAGGGCTTGACCCATAGCAAATACTCAAAATATTTTGAAAAAAGTAAACAAAAACAGGAAAAATAAACAATCATCTAATCAGAAACAACTCAAGACTCCAACACAGACCTACAGAAATCTGGATTCTATCTGGTTCCAGATTCTAGAACCAGAGGAGGAGGAGGGAGGGGAGGAGTACACAAGGCAGGAGTCTAGGGGCCTAGGAAAAGTGCAGTCCAGCCGGGAAAAATCAGCTGAACCAGGAGAGGACTGCTCTTTAAAAGCAAAAGGAAGGCAACGATTCAATGTGGGAAAGTCATGGAGGAGCCGTGAGCTACTGACTTTGTTAAATCATTAATGATTGGTATTGGTCAGAAAATAGCATAGCTCTTTCCTGTGATTTCTAATTTATCCAGAAGCCTCTCTGGCATTCTAAAATTTCTGTTAACTCATGTGTCTTCATGGTAAATTCCAAGTGTCACCATTCTTATTGATGTTTCTCCCAGTCTAAGACCTAACGCTGATTCCGTGACTGGGAATCAGTAAATACTTGCTGAGTCCTTGCTCTGGACAAGATGCAGGGTTAGGAGTGGGAAGGACACCATGTAAACAGGACATAACTGGGCTCTGGAGTAGCTACAGTCTAGGGGGAAACAAACATGTTCTCCATCATCAAATGACCCTCAAGGTGACAGTGGGCTGCAGAGCAAGCCCAGCTAACATGAGGCATCAAGGTGGTCCAGGGACTGGAGGCAGGCTGGGCTGGTGCTCATGCTAGGGGTTTAGGACAGGAGAGAACCAGAATGAGAAAAAAGCTGTTTCCTAAGGAAAACAAGGATCAATACCAGGGACATCAACTTCTACACTCAAGTTCAAGGAGGATGCACAGAGCCAAAATGGGAGAACTATTGAAAAGTCAGAAGTCAAGAAGAGACTGGAGTAAACAGTGAGGAACAAGATGGGAAGAGAGAGAAGATCCCAGACACATTGCTGTGAACTGGGCTGGAGGTCCCAATGCTTATTTTCGTTGGTCATTAGCCATACCTTTCGTAGGTGGGTGGATTTGTTTAAAAGCTCAGGAACTGGATATACATCTATGTAGTGCTTTAAGCCATGACCCACAAAGCCCAGTCCCAAGGTGGTTTTGAGGTCAAGACTCAACAATCAAGATTAATTTCAAAACAGGCACCCTATGCTTGGTTTATATTTTTTAGACACCAAGGAGGGCACATATAGACCTCAGCCATTCTTAACACATTCCTGTTTTCTCTCTCATCCTCTTTGCTCATGTACTACAGCAGCTCTGAACTTACTTTTCCCAAACCACATTGAAGAACTTTCTCCTCTAAGCCCCACCTCCCAGACCTCTTGTATTTCTCTCCCTCTTCCCTTCTTCAGATTCTCTGCTACCAAGTCTGAAGAGCTGCTCTGCTGAGCAGTGCCCCTCTCAGAGGGTGGGGAACAGGCCCAGCCAGAATGTTCATGAGTGGGGAGGGGATCAAGAATGACTGGGACCATTCACCTTCTAAAATTATATCCCATCACATGCATAACAGATCACAAAATGCTGAACTGTACAGCACGTGTCAAGTGGAGGCCTAAGGATCTGTGAGCAGGCTCAGACAGAATTTCCTGTCTGTTGTGGAACATCACAGAGATTTCCTGGGCCAGTGCTGTGGGGTGTCCAAGAGAGAACATTCCATGTCCTTTCAGGGAAAGATAAAGTTTCCCAGTCCATGTCAAAACTTGGAGGATGTCTCCCTGTACCTTTGTGATGCTCTGGACTCCAAACATAGGTTTCACCCAGCATTTCATGGTTGATTTCCCCCCTCACTGCTTCTGCATCTTCAACCAACATCATTAAAGGCCTGTGCTTTGATGGTAGGGCACGCCTTAGATTTCCCAACTATAAAATGATCCTGTTTTATAACACTGCAGGCTCTGTGTCACTTGAATGCCTCTCAGTCCCGGAATCAATCCTGCTCAAGCCAAGTTGTTGGAAAAAAATCCTCCCCAGCCATTTTCCATTCATCTCAAATGTTGAGTTTCCTGAGATAATTGCCTGGTCCTGGGGTGTCGCTGACTCTCCATCTCACAGCTGGAGGAGACTGGTAGCATTTCCTTACAGGTAGGAGCAGGGCAGGATGCTTTGTTTCCTCATAGGCAGCAAAATATTCTTTGTTTGTGAAGTGTGAATCCTCTAGGACTTAGCCTAATCCACACACTGCCCTTGAAATGGGAGAACAGGAATTCAAAGTAGGCCCCGTGACAGCAAGTGAACCAGTTTAATGTCCACTTCAACCCACAGCCTGGGCCTTTGGGAGGGCTCTGTTCCTGAGGAGTCCTAACCACGGATATTTCTAGGTGGCCGAATATTCCCTCGCCAACATCCCTCCTGCCTCACATCCTGGTCATCCATCCCATCCCTGACTTCTTCCCTGGACACAACTCTGTGACAGGTGTGTATCCTGCCCAGGAGTTAGAACAGTACTTCCCAAAGAGTGTTCTCTGGAACCCCAGCCCTTCAAGAGGAACTGTGAGAAAAGAGTTCCTCGGTCAAATATATTTGGGAAGGCCTCAGACTATGGCCCTTGGCTGGAGATTTACGGTGTAAGTTGGCTGTGTCTTCATTTGGGTTTTCCAAGAGCATTGACTGAGGTAAAGTTTCCTGATTCCTGAAGGATGGAGAATGAAGGTGGGGAAGTGAGACAGGGAAGGATGAGTAATAGGGCCAGTGACCCCTGTGAACTGAAGCTTGATTCCACTGGGGAATTTTGCAGCAGTGAGAATACTGGCCTGCTGTCTGCCCAAAAGGGCAGGGTGGGAGAGCTGGGTGGACACACACCACTTCTGTGGATCTTTGTCTGAGGGCTGCTCCTAAGGAGTGCTCATGCCTTGGCACTTCTTGCTGGTCCTGTGTTGTAAGGGTGGGCTCCAGGGTCCAACAAAGACTTCAAGAACAGAAATGCAGGATCTGACCGTGGAACTAGGGTCGGTCGCCTGCGCTGAAGAGTCAAGGGTGTTGCTGACAGCGACTGCCAAAGTTTATTAACCCAGAATTTTTAAAACTTATTTGACCACAGAACTTTTTTTTCCCTCCAAGGAGTATCAATTCTTACACTGTGACACATTTTGGATAAACCTAGCTCAGATAGTTAGCAGGCAGACGTATAAAACCAAAAGATGAAAGAGGCGCTTCTGTTATAAGAATAACAGGCTCTCCATCCAGGACAGAGGATACCTGAGAGACGGGGGAGGCCTGAAGGGTTGTCAAGTGGGGCAGACTGAGCCCTCTTCCCTTGGGCGCAAGGAAGAAGTGGAGATCTCAGGTCAGCGGCTAAGGGGATGGAGGGACAGCGAGCTTCCCGGCACCATGCGCATCCTAACAGCATCGGGGTTCTGTGTGGGTGTGTTGTGGGCTGGGGGGTATTAAGGGAGGAGACGTTTGTCGGAAGGCTGAAGTTCTAGCTCTGAGACTGTGTCATTTTCATATCTTCACCATGATGCTAGCTCCAGGATTGGAGGGCAGGAAGAGGAGAAAGCCGGGGTACTCCTTCCCAATCTCTCTGCTTATTTGGTATCTCTGGGTCTCTCAGCGCCCCTGGGCAGCCTCTGCCATGATTTAGTTTCTGCCAGAAGCCCCAGCTTGTGAACTTCGGATCAAAGGTGGAAGACTCTTTTCTGCTCACAGCAGAACCCTCTCCCCCATTATGCATTTACTCACGGGCTGAGGGGAAACCTGCCCTTTTCACACAACTGGGGTGGAAGGAGGATAAGGGAGAGTAGTGCTCAGGGTCCTAAAGTCTTTGCCTGGTGTGGCAAAAGCCATCTTCTTTCTTCCTTCCTTTCCCACTATGTTAAAAATCCCATAAGAAACTCAGCCTGTGCTGAGATTGTCAACCAAGTCTCAAGCCTCCAGATTGCCAAGGAGGCAGGGAACTTCTTGGGCTTTTAACTCAAAGAGCTATGCTTTTCTGTTGATAAGAAATAATAATTGTCCTTTGTTCAAAGAGTCAGAAAAATGGATTAGCCCTACAGATTTTGTTCAAATTAATCTTCCAAAGATATATGGAGAACACGAAAGAAAAATGCCAGGTTAATAATAAGAAGAACTAAGGCACTTGCCAGAAAAAATTTAAAGAAAACAAGCAAATGTAATTCCCCCAATCCCAGCAGCATTTCCCTTCCTGCTATCTATAGTACTCCTTATCCTAACAGAGCAGCCCTGGGTATGTAGTGTGGTTCCAGGACGCTTCTAACCAGTTTACCCAGCGCCTTCTGATACTTCCCAGATGAGATATGTTCCTTTGCATTTTAATTCACTCAAGAGACAAAATTCTGTGCCAGCTCCAGGGGAGACAAGTGCATTAGGAACTGGGAAAGGAGGCTATGCTTGTCAACTACCCGTCTCTCTCAGATCTATTGCCTGCATTCTCTATCTCACTTGGTGTCGTAGGAAACTACATTTCCCAGACTCCCTTGCTCACTGGATGGGATGAGAGGAGGAGAAAAGCCAGGGTGTTTCTTCCCATCTCCCTCTGCTTACTGTGCTGTCTCTGCCAGTGGCTCTGTCTCCTCCATGGCTTTAGCTTCCACCAAACAGTCCCTCCCACCAATGTCCCAGGTACTTCCTATCAGCCCCATATGGCCTTAGCTCCTACCTGGAAGCATGGCTTTTGGACCCTGCAAACCCATATTTTCCCATTGTCCTTCCAGCCCTCAGATGGTAATGACTTCTTGCCATTGCTAATTTCTGGCTCACCTCACTGTCCTTTGCTTGGCTTCTTGGCTCTTGCCTTACCTGTGTCACCAATTCCCCATATTAAACTGCTTCTGTTTGGAAGACCTGGAGTGATTTCTGTGCTTTTGACTGGATCCTGGTTAAAATAGTGGTCTGTCCTATGGGTTGGAGACCAGAAAGACCTCTGTTGGCCTATGCTTTGAGAAGCTGATTCCCTTAACTGAGGACTGTGCTAAACAGAAGCCAGGCTGCAAGGAGCAAGGATTTGGGTCAACGTCACTATCGCACAGCAGCCATAGGGGCCCCTCAATGCCATAGTTCTCACAATTTCCCTCTACCCTTGCCCAGAACATTCCAGGATTGTTACTATTACTTACTATTATTATCCTATTTTACAAATATGGAAATTAAAGCCTAGAGCGGTGAAGTCAATTGCCTAAGGTCAGTATGGGGTTTGAACACACGTAGGCTGACTCCAGAGCTTGTGTTCCTGACCGCTATACTACTCTGATCCCCTGACCTATTCTCCATATGGTCCCCCAAATAAGCATTGCCCAAGGCCCCCTCTTTCTGATCCGCTCAGACCTGCCTTGGTTTCTTTTGACTTTAAATGGCAGTTGGACTAAAGAGAAAGAAAACATACGCCTGGTTTTTGCATCTTAGATGTCATTTGAATTCTAACCAAGATAAGTCCTTAATCAATTATTCTATAACATAGCAGAAACAGCCCCCAGGTCCTGAATGCTTAGCTATAACTGTAAGGCCTGCCTCATGGATAAAGATGGCCCCTCTAATCCAGCAGTAATGAGCCATCCTCCACACCCTCTCACCATCTATATGAATGCTCTGAGGACATTTGCAAGATGTTGGGTGACATTAGGCGTGGACTCCACTCACAGAACAAGCAAACCTTGTTATTCCATGTAGGGATGGAGCCCTGACACTAGCCTCATTAGCAAATAATCTCTAAACAGCTGGCGACAACCATTGACGCAAACTCCTTTTCTTTCAAGAAGATTTTAGGTCATAGACAAAAGTCTGTGTCCCTGTCCATTCCCTGGGAACCAGGCTTTATTAAGAAAAGAGCTAGTTGTGCCCCAAATTTCCTCAGATGACAAATTAACTAAGCTTTTAATAAACTGTGGCCTTGGGGATGAGGAGGAACTGGGTTATTCCCAGTGAGTCCGCTCCACTAATATTGTCTTGCAAAGAGTCCTGTGTGGAGTGACAAGGAAGGCACAAGGCACCTACGAGAGAAGAAAAGAATTTTCAGAGATCAAACTGGGGCTGACCTGGTTTCTTACTGGGGAACTGTTGCCTGGTGCTGAGACTAGAAACACAAGAGTGAATATGTTTCAGGTTTTTATCACCGCCACCATCTCATCATCAATGACATTATCATCCTCAGCCCCAGACAATATTTATTAAGTCTGCTGGGTTAGGTACATTGTGACAGTAGCCAAAAAAACCTGGAACAATTAATTATGAAATTTGGTCCCACGTCTGAACTCTTCAATCAATCAAATATCTATTGACCATTTTCTGAGTACCTGTGAGGTGCTGCACCACTAGCTCTCAAGCCTGGCTGCACAGTAGAATCACCTGGAAAGCTTTATAATAGAACCTGGGCCTGGGCCTCACATCAGACCAGTTAAATCCAAATCTCTGGTCGTGGGACCTGGCATTTATTTATATTTTTTGCGAAGTTCTACTGGAAACTTTAAAGTATAGCCAAGGTTGAGAAGAGGTGTAAAAAGAAATGTGCTAGAAACTGTGGCAAGGTTCAAAAAAAAATCCTGACCTCTAAGTACTTACTGCCTAGTTAGAGAAATAAGATGCAGTTAAAAAATAATGAATGTGGGGACTTTCCTGGTGGCGCAGTGGTTAAGAATCCGCCTGCCAGTGCAGGGGACACAGGTTCGATCCCTGGTCCAGGAAGATCCCACATGCTGCAGAGCAACTAATCCTGTGCACCACAGCTACTGAGCCTGCACTCTGGAGCCTGCAAGCCACAACTACTGAAGCCCACATGCCACAACTACTGAAGCCCGTGTGCCTGGAGTCCATGCTCTGCCACAAGAGAAGCCACTGCAATGAGAAGCCCGTGCACTTCAACGAAGAGTAGCCCCCGCTCACCACAACTAGAGAAAGCCCACGTGCAGCAATGAAGACCCAATGCAGCCATAAATTAATTAATTAATTAATTTTATTTATTTATTAAAAAAATAATGAATGTGTTAACTAATCAACCAAGACAAGACTCAAAAGAAAAGATGTTTCAAACTAGCACAAAACTGAGAGAGAGAGAGAACTTTCCAGATGAGTGGAAAGAAAAAAAATTTTCAGGAGGTGTGGAGATGAGAGTAATTTCAAGTATTCAGGAGTGCTTTGTGGGAGAATTGGAGCCTGAGAAGGGATTTAAGGAGAGTTAGCTAGCAGATGGATCATTACAAGCTGAAGTGGTCTCAACAGTTCTAGAAAAGCAGGTTAAACTTGCTATTTTCTGGAAGTAGTCTCTAGATCAAGAATATATTAAATGGTGGGCCAGAGAGAAGATTAAAAAGGTAGGTCATGGGTTGGATTGAAATGGTCTTGATTATGTTACACAGCAGATTTCTAGAACTTAGTTGTTGTATAACTGAAACTTTTTCCCAATTGAACATAGTGGCTATAGATAACAGTACTGTATTGTGCACTTAAATTTTTTTAATTTGTTAATAGGGTAGATCTCATGTTAAATGTTTTTACCCACACATACGAAAGGACACGAGGAAACTTTTGGAGGTGATGGAGATGTCTGTTACCTTAATCGTGGGGATGGTTTCATGTGTATATGCATATACCCAAACTCATCAAATTGTGTATATTAAATGTGTATGTTTCTTGTATACAAGTTATATCTCAATAAAACTGCTTAAAAAAAATGAAAAGAAAGAAAATGGCCTTGACTGCAAGCTAAGGTGCTTGGCTTTTATCCCATAGATAATGGAGTAATTGTTGATTTCTGAGCAGAGTATCAAGATGCAGAGATTTTTAAATTTTTGTTCTTTGAGGTTTGGCTTTATATTTTATGTAATGTAATATAGTATGGACTGGAGTGGAAGGGAAAGAGAGGGCATTTAGAGGGAAACACATCCTGTGTTTCCTCAGGAATGAGAACTTGGACCAAGACAAAGGCTGTTTAGAGAGAGGAAGATAGAAGAGATGCATAGAAGAAGACTCAGTGGGCCCTAGTGACTGAAAGGATATTGGAGTTGCTGACTTGCATGACTCATTGGACGGTGGTGCTCTTAACCAAACAGGAGGGCAGCCAGCCTGGCATAGTGGAGTCAAAGGCAGCCAGCAAGGATTGGGTACAGTTGGCCTGAAGTTAAACTGTGGCTCAGTTACATACAAATCAAATGAGCTTAGACTCTTTGAGCTTTAGTTTCCTCATCTGTATAGTTGGACTTATACTATCTGCCTTGCACGTTAGTTGGGAAGATTACAAATAATGCATATATATACTGCCTACTATAGGGCTTTGCAAGAGTAATAACTTATTTGTTGTTATTATTTTCAGTAGTATTATGAGACATAGAAGAAGATATCTGGAGGGTTGAGGCTGCATAATAAGTTGAGTTTTATTTTTTTATTTTTTTTATTTTTTGTAATTTTATTCTTTTTTTTTAACATCTTTATTGGGGTATAATTGCTTTACAATGGTGTGTTAGTTTCTGCTTTAAAACAAAGTGAATCAGTTATACATATATGTATGTTCCCATATGTCTTCCCTCTTGCGTTGAGTTTTAGATGTTATACTTGCAGGATCTCTTGGTAGAAACGTTTCAGTAGTCAGTAGATAATATGAGCCCAGTGTTAAAGTTAGGGCCTGAAATAAAGATAGGAAGGTCATCTACATAGAGATAACAGCAGAATCTCATGGAGGTAGACGAGATTGCCCAGGGAAATATGTAGAATAAAGAGAAAGGGTATTCAAGAATGGGCTTGGGTTTTGTATCAGTCAGGACTCCGGTTACAAATGATAGAACCCCAACTCAACTGGATTAGGGAAAAAAATGGAGACAGGAGGAATGTTCATTGACTCCAGTAACCAAAGGCACAAGGAGAGGTACATATGGCTTCACACATGGTTGCATGGCTGATTCTGGGTGCTCAAAGATGTCATGAGGATTCTTCCTTCTACCTTCCTTCTGGATAGCTTCATTCTCAGGCATGTTGTCCCTGTGTTGTAGCAAAGGTGACCCTGAGGACTTACTCTGTTTGCTTAGTAATCCCAACAGAAAGGGAGTATGTCTTTCTCAACACTTACAGAAAAAGGAGCAAGGCTGCTTCTCATCAGTTCACTGGCCTTGCGCCCATCCCTGAGGCAATCACTATGACTTTGTCTGAGCCTGGGTCACACGACCACCCTTAGGTCTGAGGAGTGGGCTCAGACATGAACTGAAAGTAGAGAAGGGTGTCTGCCCAAAGAAAAATTGGGGGTGCTGTTAATCCACTAAAACTGAGGTCCACGGGCCAAATCCCTCCCCTTGCAACCCATTTTGTAAATAAAGTTTTATTGGAACCCAGCCATGTGTGTTTATGCATTGCCTATGGCTGCTTTTGAGCTACAGCAACAGAGCTGAGTCATCCAGAGACCTCCAGAGACCATCTGGCCTGCAAAACCTGAAATATTTACTGTCTTGTCCTTTACAGAAAAAGTTAGCCAACCCCTGCATGAAAATCTAAGCCCCAGGGACTTTTGTCTGTTATATCCACCTGTTGCATCCCCTGGGTTGGAGGAGTGCCTGACAGATGGTAGGCACTTAATGAATATGGTGGAATGAATGGATAAAGGGGAAGCGAGGACTGGATTGGTATAAAGACTGGATGCCCACTACCAAACCACAGAGAGCATCACCAAGGTTGGCTTGAGGGGCAAGAGGAAGAACAGAGAAGGAGAGGAGACCTCCTTGTGTGCCTGTCTCAGGAGCTCCATGAGGAGAACGGCTCAGAGAGGCAGGTCACCTGCAGGAAGGCTTGGGAAGAGGTCCGTGGATCTGGATGGGAAGAGGGAGCTCAACGTGGTGCCCTTCCCCAAAGTTGTTTTAGTGATGCAGCCAATTAAAGGTGGATGGACAGGTGGAAACAGTTCATGTGTAACACATTTTGAGATTTGGGAGGAGAAAATAAATGCTCAGCAGCCCCAAGTCACCCACAGAAGGGTGAGGACCTGTCTTGACAGGGAGGAGGCTCAGGTTCTTAAACAGCCTGCGGCCCTTGGGAGGGTCTCCTTCTCTCCTGGTCTCGGCTTAAGTTAACCCCTGAGTGCCCAGCCTGCCTGCTCTGACATCCATCTTTCAAACTGCTGAGAAGCAGGCCACACCAGGTCCAAGATCACACATGGCTGGAAGGATTTGCTGTCCCCTTACTGACTAACTCACATTCCTCTCCAAGATCCAGAGCTCCAGGCTTTTCCTCATGGGTTAAACATCTTCTGAGACTTTGAAATAAGCCCTGAGGGAACTGTATGCGGTTTTAATTTCAAGCAGAAAGTGTAAGAGCTGTTGATTCTTGTCTTTTTTTCTTGAGCTTGATTCAAAGACCCCTTCTACTAACTTTATTGGAGTATATTAACTGATGTCAAAATCACCCAACTCAGTTTCAGTTGTATTTGAATCCATTTTAACATGTACAGGATCCATTAAAGGCAGGAACAAGAGTTCCATTCCCCCAAGTGTCAGTTCCCTCCCAGAGGAATTCTTCCCATGCTGGTTTCTCTGTGCAGAGTCTGAAGTGAGCTAAGTTTAGTGAAGGAGGCATCCAGTGGAGTCTCAGCCCTCAGTAGGCGTCCACAAATCCAATTCCCCTCCCTTCCCAGCCCTTCCAAACTGGGCCTGGGAGGACCCTGATGCTTCCACTGGCCTTTGATTCCAGGAAGGGGGGTTGTGAAGGGGCTTGACTATTTAGATTCCCTTAAGGGAAAGTAGTCTTTGCATCAATTCCTCAACTGGGTTAGGGATCCAAGGACACCCTTGGGACGTTGTTTGAAATAAGCTTCTGCATTTAGACTTTCTTTAAGAAAAGTTGTTTAGGCTGTCATCCAAGGTAGGAGTTTGAGGTTTTATGAGCTCATTCCCTGGGAAGAGAGAAGACATTCTGCTACTTAACGAAGGGCTCTCTCTCAAGGGTGCCATTATGCTTTTCTCACCTTGGCTGCTGGCAGCCGCTTGTGGGGCTGTGAGGATAAAAGCAGGGATTGTCAGTCCCTGTGTGAGGCCTGGCTTGGCCACCCCTCACTCTTTGACAGATGACTCTTCCGGACAAAAATCAAGTCAGAGCCAGGCTCCAGTTTCCCAGGCCACACTGGACCAGTAAACATGGGAATTTGCTGGGACATCCTCCCCCTCCTCAGCAGTCTGCAGCCCTGCACTCCCTTCCACCTGAAAGGCTCCTTGACCCGGCTGGTCCCACCCCACACAGAGTCAGTGTGAACATTGATTCATCTGTGAACATTCATTTGTGTGCATTTGTGCGCACTGAAATATCAAAAGGTTAACCTGAGCCCCCAAGAAATAAAAAGTATCTCAATGAAGGTGAGCAGGAAGGGTGGGGTCTGGAGACCTCTCCGGAGCAGTCTCAACTCCGAGGATCCTTCCGCAGGCCTGCGTGCCTAGCTTGCTGCCACTAGGGGCTGCTGTGGGCAAGGAGTAGATGGAGAACAGAGCGCTATTTAAAAACAGGGAGAAAGAAAGACAAAGCCGGGATTATTTCAGCTCGTGAATATTCTTGCAATTTCCGAGGATATGGGTAGTATGCTTGCCCCCCCCCGCCCCCATTTAGCAAGTACATGACTCCTTTCTCAGAGTGGCCCTACTGGGGCAGCCCCATCAGGAGATTCCGTCTGGCTGATCCGGGCTCCGGGGGCCTTGTGCTGATATGCACAGGCTGCTGTGGCTGACATGGGCAGGGCTGGGCTGGGCTCGGGGCTTCATCTCCAACACACTGATAAGGGAGTAAGATCTCCTCTGAGGGTGCAAACCTCGAGTAATGAACACGGAAGAGAGCAGGCTAGATTGGGGAGGCAAGGTGTCTTTTCCCTGGATTCTGTAATTCTCCACTGGGCTGAGGCCAAGATAAGGAACTATCAGTCTTTCAATTTAATCCAGGGCAACATTTATTAAGCACCTACTACATGCAGGATACCTTACTGTAGTTTAACAATATTTATATAAATTCTTCTCAGAAGAGCCAAGTTAGATATTTGGAGGGAGGGGTAGGGGAAGAGTTGAGAGGCTTTTGAAAACAGAATTCACAGGAACAAGGAGAGTAAGAAAAGCCCGTAAATTGCACCTATTTAATTTACTAAGAAATAGACACTAGATGGGAGAAACAGTGAATTAAAGGGTAAGGTCCAATGCTTGCTTTATTGCCTGTGGCTGAAAACATGAAAGCTGGAAAAATGCTTCCCTGCTGAAGAGAGATTTCCTCCATGTGCTAAAAGGGCATGGTGGCATTGTTATTATTGTCGTTGTTATTATTACTGTCGTTCTTACCTGGGATATTTTTTACCAGTGTGAGCAGCTGTCCATAAAGATACCCACTGTTGCTTATTAATTTAGCCCCTTTCAACTGGAAAAAAAAAAAAAAAAAGACAAACCCATTCCTCCTCTATTGGAAATGGACCTGAAATCGACAGCATTGATAACAAGGTGTTTGTGCCACAACGTTTTGGTCTGGGCTCTGGCACTCTATGGTTTGGCATTTCAGGCTCCAGGAGAGGATCCGTAATTTTTGTGAGTGCAGAATCTGGGCAGGACTTCTGCATTTGCTGTCTGCAGCCTCCCCTGGGAGCAGACAACACTGGGAGAAGATAACGACTTGGAGCCCATCATCGCTAGATTCTCCCTGTGCAGCCAGGCAGCCTTGATCTGGGAATACTTTGGTGTCTGTCCTGGGCCCCCAGAGACAGTGGGAGAGTTCTGGACACAGTCAAAGTTGGGACCTGTGTGTAGAGGGACAGGAGAGCAGTCCGGGAACTGTTGACTCACCTCTGATGCCCATACATAATCAGGAAACTTCTTTTTCTGTCGGTACCTTCCATTGCCCTCTAACGATAGTGCAATGAGCGTGAAGGAAAATGTGTGGAATAAGCCTGGTCCGTTGTCTGGCATGCAGTCGGTGCACAGCAGTGTGATTCCTCCTCCGCGTCTTCCTTCCCTATCAACTTGCCACCCCCGCTCCCAACAGAAGCTGTCAATTCCGCGATCTCTGCTGAGGAAGGAATGGCCAGTGGTTCAAGAATGGCTGGTGTGGTAAGCTCAAGGGCCCGGAGGGCAATTTCCCAGGCTCTCCAGAGCCAAGTGGAGGAGCAGCATTAGGGTGAAAATCTGTATGAAAAGCTGGTAACTCAGAAACAGACCCAGTGGAGTCACTGTGGGTATATGAGGGACCTCATTTTTGCTGAGAGCTTTAACCGCCTCATGGGTTCTGCATGAGTTATGTATTTTCTGTTTGTAAAGCATTTGACAGGTTTTAAATGCATCAAACTGAGCAGATCTGTTGTGAAGTGCAGTACATATGCTGAGTATTTTAGTAGAATCATAGCCACCAGGAATGCTTTTCTTCTGGTGTGAAAATACAAAGACATCCTTTGATCACAGTTCCCAGCATAGAGATCTCTGGATTTACATAAATATAAAGATGAATTTGTATGTCTGGAAATCACACCATGCCAGATTTCTCAACTTCGTCTTTTTTGTGAAAGGCTCAGCACTCAGGGACTCTTAGAGAAGGAAGTGACCTAAAATGATGATTAATACTAACCTCGCTGAAGAGTTTCATCTATACCTTCCCTGCCCAAAAGGTGGTCCCTGACCAGCAGCATCACCTGGAAGCTTGTTGGCAATGCAGAATCTCAGCTCCACCCAGACCTAATGAATCAGGGTCTGCACTTTAATAAGAGCTCCATGTGATTTAGGAGCACACTGAAATTTGAGAATCACTGCTCTTCAGCTCTGACAGATGCCACCCACTTCCCCCAAAAGCTCTTTGAAACTTTTTTACTCATTAGCTATCATCAAGCTTTCTGAAGCAGCATGCAGAAAGTCATCCCCTTCTTTTCCAGGTAAAGCAATTAAATCACTCACCCAACAAATATTTATGGTGAGCCCACTCTGTGCTAAGGGTTTGCAGGGGAAGAAAGATGTATACGTGAAGATAGCAGCTCTCCATCCCATTGCTTTACCTTCTCCAAACTCCCAGTGTATTCGGCTTGTTCTCAAACAATATGGCTCTCAGACCCCTTCACCATTCTTCTTCAGCTCATCCAAGTTGTCAAAGTAATTCTTTCAAAAGAATTATCCCCCTTAAAATCTGGCACTTAACCAAGACCATATATATATATATTTTTCTTCTCTTCCTTTTAAACCATTTGATCCAGCAATCTCAATTTTGGGTATTCATGTACTAACCACTTGTTAAGATGAAATGAAGAGGAGACACGGTAGTCTCTATCTTATTAATTCAATCGAATATTCTATATTTAGGCTTAGAGAAGTATGTTCCCACAATTGGAAGCAGATTAAAAAAAATGAAAAAATTCCCCCCCCCAATTTATTTACCCAAAAGAACTGAAATCAGGATCTTGAAGAGATACTGTCTTCAGTCAGTATTAGATCAGTCTAATGTCCATTACAGTACTATTCACAACAGCCAAGATGTGGAAACAACCTAAGTATCCATTAGTGGGTGAATGGATAAAAAAAAATGTAGTCTATACATACAACAGAATATTATTCAACCTTAAAAAGGAGGGAGGTTCTAAAACATGCAAAGTTCTATACCATGTCTCTGGCCAATACTGCATGATTCCACTTACATGAAGTATCTAAAAGAGTCAAACTCATAGAATCAAGGAGTGGAATGTTAGTTTCCAGGGGCTGGGGAGAGAGAGAACTGGGCAGTTACTTATCAACAGGCATAAAGTCTCAGTTAAGCAAGATGAATAAGTCCTAGAAGTCTGCTGTACAACTTTGTAACTATCGTTAACAATATCGCATTGTACACTTAAAAAATCTTTGAGGGTAGATCTCATGTTAAATGTTAAATACAACTAGATTTTTAAAATCCTGTATTTCTAATGTAGCCTGAAAAAATAGTATTTTAGGGGGACTTCTACCTCTGTGGTCTGGATAGAATTGTCTCATTTGAGTCCCATCCCTACCACTAACTGGCTGTGTGATTTGGTGGGTGGGGAGGGGGAAAATCCTTTTATTTCTTTGGACATCTTCATCTAAAATGAGGCCGTTGGGGCTTCCCTGGTGGCGCAGTGGTTGAGAGTCTGCCTGCCGATGCAGGGGACGTGGGTTCGTGCCCCGGTCCGGGAGGATCCCACATGCCGCGGAGCGGCTGGGCCCGTGAGCCATGGCCGCTGAGCCTGCGTGTCCGGAGCCTGTGCTCCGCAACGGGAGAGGCCACAACAGTGAGAGGCCCGTGTACCGCAAAAAATAAAAATAAAAATAAAAAAAATAAAATGAGGCCACTGGAGTCCATCACTAAGGTCCCTGTATGTTCTACATTATTATTCCAGGCTATGAAAGGAAGGGAAAAGACACCCTGCCACATGGCACCACTGGTGCTCCCCACTCCCTAGTCGCAGGCATGTTCCTTGGCCCTGGAGATGCAGCAGAGAGAGAACACACAGCCTCTGCCTTCGTGGAGCTTCCATTCTAGGAAGGAAAGACTGAAACGGAGGAGTTCATGAAGAGGCACTGTCCAGCTGCTCTCCAGCCCTGCAGCTCAGATGGGGAAGCCAGGAGAGAAGGATTTGCTGCTTCTGTCACCGTAGGCATATCAGTTATTCCTCACCTCTATTTTGTAAGCAGACTTCTTAAGAATGAAGGAATGAATAAGGTAAAATAAACACTTTGGGGGGAGTTTAACAACTCTTTCATTTAACAGCTACTCCCACAAGGAGCAAACATGTCACTTTTCCTGGGCAGCAAGAGGAGGAAACAGGAAAGAAGCAGAGGACCCACAGCACTAGGGAAGCAGCATTCTCCACCCCGAGGGCAGCAGGAAAGAGCCTGAAGGAAGTGGGCTCCAAGATGTGATTTACAGAGGCTCTCGCGCCCGTCCACTCCCTGAGCACTCTGGAAACAAAGCTCTGTTGTAAAATGGAAAATGTATGTTTAAGGGCAGCCGAGGGAGTGGACGCCTCCCCGGTGCAAGGTCAGGGGTGAGCACTCCAGACTTGACTCACTGACATTTCCTGGGCCGGCTCTTTCAAGCATCTCTGCTACAAACAGCAGCCAGAATAGAGGGTAGCCTTTCTATAGGATGCCTGCCGTTCTGCTGGTGCAGGGAACCAGCTGCAGGAGGAAATGAAACTTCGAGCAGGCTTTGTGATGGAGAGGCACCCCTGGGATGTTCCTGTACAAAGCCTGTGCACAGGCAGCCCCAGCTCAGTTCAGCATTTAGTCCCAGGGTCCCCCTTGGGACACGAACTCCTCTGTTTGGCCAGGAATCCACCATCCAGCAGACTCCAGGAGTTTCTCACTGTGACTCAGGGATGCTGCTGACAAGCCACCAAACTCGGGATCTGCTCACCTGTAGCCGTGTGGCCTAAGGAGAACCTAGCCCTCTCTGCTCCCTTCCCAGTTCCTGGCTGTCCACCGAGGGCCTCAGTGACCGAGGAGGGGGGCTGGAACTTTGGAAAGATTTTAAGCCCTGCCAACACTTTGTGTCAGTTAGGGGTCAGGGCTGCCAGCAACAGCAAACAACTTTGGCCTCTTTGTACAAACGGAGATTTATGGGATAGCTATAACAGGCAGGAGCCGTTCCATCCGAAGCGTGGATGCCATGGCCTCCGCCATGGCCACGATGAATGACCTCCAACCATTTACACTTGTCAGCATTTTTCAAGATTCAGGGTCTGGGGAGAGAACACATGCCCTCACTATCTTGGGGTGGGATTGGCCCCCTTAGTTTTTGTAGTGAAAGGTGGTCACCTGGTATTATTTTTCACCAAGACCATCTCCAATGGGAAGGGGCGGAAGATGATTCCCCAACAAGAAAGTGGTGGGCCATCAGGGAAGGGATGTTGGCGGGTAGCCAAAGCTGATGGAAGTCTATTACATAGTTGGCCCAGCCTCCATCTTGCAAAAGACAATGAAAAAATTATAATGGAAAGTGTCTAAAGCTCCCGGTTTAATCCTCTTTGTCTTTTTATTTCACTGTCTTTTGAATATACCAGAGGCAGCACATAGGAGCCTCCAGCTGGATTAGCACGTAAGGACCTAGTCTCAGCCCCACCATCTCCCAGTTTGGTGTCCTTGCTGTAAAATGGGCTAGAACTGTCAACCTTGCAGGAGTACTGAATGAGAAAATGAGCATGAATATTATCGAAGAGCAGAGCTCATCCTGTAATTGAGAGATATTCAGCTTGCTCTGAATGCGCCAGCTGCGCCTGATCACCCCTTTTCATTCCCTCCTATTCTCACTTCCCTTTCATTTGCTTTTGCTCTGATTGAGTTTGTTAGTTTCATTCTGCTTTTTCCTTAGAGGGTTTGGCTCTCAGGTGGCAGAATTCCTCCTTCGTTCCCTGGCAGGCTCACGTCCAGTCCTCTGAGATTTCATGGGGGCTTCTGCCTTCCTCCTTTGGATTCCATGTGCAGCTGAAATGAGAGCTGGAACAAGGGTGGGGGTCACCCTCCGATGGGCAGCCTTTCCTCGATACCCAGAGGGGACCAGGGGACCTTCCCCTCATGCAGGCTCAAGCAGAATCTAATCATTCCAACCCCTGCCCCTCTAGCGCATTTTCCTCTTCCTCTTCCTCACCCCCCTTTTCCTTCTTCTTCTTTTAAGTAGGACTACATTGGGTCCACTGAAACCCAACAGGCTGAGTGCGATGTTGCCTGCATCTCTGTCCAAGGCTCTGGATGGAACACACCTTCCTAATCTATTCTATTCCAACAAGATGTCATTTGGCTGTAACAGAGGCAGACCAAGATTCTCATTGGAAAGAAACATGCAAAAACAGCACCCTGAGTCCTCTTGAAAAGAACAATCAACAACACAATAAAGAAGCCATGGAAAAAGAGCAGGTTCTGAACAATAGAGTCACTTCAACATAAACCAGGACTAAATAAATTCGGAATCATACTTATAGACTAGCCTGCAAATGTCATAAACCTTGAAAAATCTTTTTAAAAAGCCAACAAAATGGGGCTTCCCTGGTGGCACAGTGGTTGAGAGTCCGCCTGCCAATGCAGGGGACGCGGGTTCGTGCCCCGGTCCAGGAAGATCCCACATGCCGCGGAGTGGCTGGGCCCGTGAGCCATGGCTGCTGAGCCTGCGCGTCCGGAGCCTGTGCTCCGCAACGGGAGAGGCCACAACAGTGAGAGGCCTGCATACCGCTAAAAAAAAAAAAAAAAGCCAACAAAAGTAGGGAGAGGGTAGTGCTGATTTCCATATTTTGCATAGAATGGAGTAGATAAATATTATTTAAAATGGATATAGAAAGGTAAAAATGACATTTTCAAGTTTTAATTATTATTATTATCTTAATCTAAGAAGGCTTTTTTAGGAACTAATACCTCTTGTGGTGAACATATTCTCAGGGCAGGATAGAGACATAGAGAATGGACATGTGGACACAGGGTAGGAAGGGGAGGGTGGAATGAATTGGGAGATCAGGATGGACATATATACACTACCATGTGTAAAACAGATAGCTAGTGGGAACATACTATAAAACACAGAAAGCTCAGCTCAGTGCTGTGTCATGACCTAGATGGGTGGGATGGCGGGGGAGAGATCCGAGAGGGAGGGGATATAGGTATGCATATAGCTGATTCACTTCATTGTACAGCAGAAACTAATACAACATTGTAAAGCAATTATACTCCAATAAAAAGTAAAATTAAAAATAATAAAAATTTAAGCAGAAAAAAAATACCTCTAGTGGTACAGTAATTTTTTACTTCAAATTCATAAATTATTTTAGTTTAATGTCATTTTTTCCTACTAAATTTAAGTAAAATTAAATTAATTTTTAAAAAATAGCATGTATAGGGCTTCCCTGGTGCGCAGTGGTTAAGAATCCGCCTGCCAATGCAGGGGACATGGATTCGAGCCCTGGCCGGGGAAGATCCCACATGCCGTGGAGCAACTAAGCCCGTGCACCACAACTACTGAGCCTGCATGCCACAACTACTGAAGCCCACATGCCTAGACCCCGAGCTCTGCAACAAGAGAAGCCACTGCAGTGAGAAGCCTGCACACTTCAGTGAAGAGTAGCCCCCGCTCGCCACAACAAGAGAAAGCCCGCGCACAGCAACAAAGACCCAGTTCAACCAAAAATAAAAATAAAGTAAATAAATTTATTAAAAAATAAAAATAGCATGTATAGTATCATCCAATTCATAGAAATATAGTTTACTTGATTTATCTGGCCTCCCATCTGTATATATGCAAAAGAGAAAGACATATTTGGAGTAATATTTTTGTAATTTAAAAAATATTCACATTGTTTTAATGATATTTCTGGGGGTTAGATTTGGGATAATTCTTTTACTTTCTTCTCTATAGATTTGTCATTGCTTAAATTCTTTATAATAAACACGAACTGTTGAAAACAAACAGCCCAATGCAATCATTACTCTCAAAAAAAAGCATCTTGAGAAAAAGGACCCTGGGTTAGCTGGAAAATCCACTGTAGAGATGAATAATTTAATGTGGATTCTGAGGATAACATATGTGATTATTCATGTTTACCTGGACTATTTGAATATGTCTATAAATCCTGGTGATTTATAACTCAGATACATATTTTTTAAACTTAAAGCCTTCCAGTTTAGGAATTTCTCTGTATGTTAATGTATGGCTATGCTGTTGTTGAAGTATGACACCCTGCTTCCTTCATCCATGTGAGAGTGCAGAGCTGGTGATAAGGTTGGGGCAGAGGGTGAGGAATGAGCTCTTGTGTTAAAGGCAAATGAATTTATTATGATCAGTCCTTACCAGATCGAAGCAAAAAGTGAATATATAACAAAGTAATGATGTGAAGGAAGAGCTGAAAGATTCCTGTCAATGATAGCAAGCTTAGCCTTGGGACTTAAGGCCCTGTTCTTATGCCTCCACCACCTCCAGTTTGGGCTTGATATCATGACAGCCCCACGCTTTTAGACTCTCTCTTCTTCAAGTTATTTTTTTGGGGGTGGCAACTTTTCCGCTCTCAATTCAGGGAGAGTGAGCTGAGAGCAAGTGGGTTGATGGGAGGGGCTATAGCCTGAGCAGAGGGTGCTGATAGGCTGCGCTTCCTAATCCCCAGCCTCTCCTGAGGAAACGCCTTGGGCAAAGTTGGTAGTGTAGCGAGTGCCCTCTGTAAAAGTGGGTGGTTTTGAATTTTAATTGATATGGGCAAATTTATGCCAGCCTTCTGACCCAAGCCCAGACATTGCTGCCACCCAAAGCACTGGTGTTTAACCAGGATCTTCCAAATTTATGCTAAAAAACAAGGAATAAATGATGTACGTCCATTTCTACTGAAACTATGGGAACTCTTTGAAATTGCTTGCGATAAAGAAATCAGGGGGGCTTCCCTGGTGGCGCAGTGGTTGGGAGTCTGCCTGCCGATGCAGGGGACGCGGGTTCGTGCCCCGGTCTGGGAGGATCCCACATGCCGTGGAGTGGTTGAGCCTGTGAGCCATGGCCGCTGAGCCTGCGCGTCCGGAGCCTGTGCTCCGCAACGGGAGAGGCCACAACAGTGAGAGGCCCGCGTACCGCAAAAAAAAAAAAAAAAGAAAAAAGAAATCAGGGAATGCATGTACTTTTATTTATCCATGGAGAAATATGTGACATTATTTTGTGTGTATTTTAATATAAATATATATTAGATATAATAAAGTATAATATATATTAAATATACAGTATGATACGGTATAAATTGTGTCATAATGTATAGTTATATAAATGCATCTAAAAAGGTCTGCAACTCTCATCTCATAACAATGGTGGCCTTTAGGGAAAAGGGAAGGGACCAAGGTTGGGCAAGGGGAGCAAAGAGACCTTAGCAAAGGGACATCTGCAATGTCCTCTCCTCTTTTCCTCTCCCTCCTTTCCTTCCTTTTGTTTTTCTTTTTAAGCAATAGGGTCATACTTTACTTCCACAACTAAAAATTACTTTTATGGATTTAGGAACAATACTCTCCAGAAAAGTCCAGTTATGCACTTAAATATTGCCTAGTCAAAGTGCTTCTTTGGTTGTTTTAAAAACTGATGTCTCCATAGTACTTATGCTTTTTTTTTTTGGCTGTGTTGGGTCTTTGTTGCTGCACGTGGACATTCTCTAGTTGTGGTGAGCAAGGGCTACTCTTCCTTGCGGTGCCTAGGCTTCTCGTTGCTGTGGCTTCTGTTGCTGCGGAGCATGGGCTCTAGGCGTGTGGGCTTCAGTAGTTGCAGCACACAGGCCTAGAGCATGCAGCCTTCAGTAGCTGAGGCGCGCGGGCTCTAGGGCACGCGAGCTTCAGTAGTTGTGGCGCACGGGCTCTAGAGTGCAGGTGCAGTAGTTAGCTGTGGCCCACAGGCTTAGTTGCTCCACAGCTTGTGGGATCCTCCCGGACCAGGGATTGAACCAATTTCCCCTGCATTGGCAGGCAGATTCTTAACCACTGAGCCACCAGGGAAGTCCAGTACCTATGATTCTTGATGTAGCTGATTCCATAACATCATTGGGATAAATTCAAATATAAAAAGATGGTTTTTTGATCTCGTGTTTATATCTGAATAAATATTATTTGCACCTGCTAAGAGCAAAGAACCTGTTCATGAGTGGCACACAGTATTCACTCAACAAAATGCTTGTTAAATGGCTGGGCAGATGGATGGATGGATGGATGGATGGATGGATGGATGGATGGATGGATGGGTAAATGGATGACTAACCTGGTGTGAGAGATAATCACTTGTTAGATTAAGGATGAACTTGAACACAGGTTATAAATTCAAAAAAATGAGGTTAAAAACATTCTCATTTATTTTTCGCCAAAAACTGAGTTTGATAAAGGCAGTGTTTCTTGGCTTAAAAAAAATCAGCAAAATGGGGAGTTGGACAAGATGATTTAAGTCTAATAGTAAAGCTGAAGCTGAGACTTACTGGTGTGCAACTAGGGAGCAATAAACTGTTTCTTCTCTGTCTGTGAAAAGAGAGGAAAACATACAAATGAACACCAAAATCATTTAGGAATGTAGCAGGGTGATTACACAAGTTACAGGGAGGACAATAGTGCCCAGAGGTGCTGCAAAGCAGTCAGGAAAACCGAATCCACTGCATAAATATGGGTTTTATTCCAAAAGGGACAAGAGAAGGAGACAGTCACTGGTGGCCAAGTTTGCTCTCCACACCAAATATGATAATGGAGCCAATCATTCCATCAAAGGAAGCAGGAGATGCATCTTCGTACAGGCACTCAGTGAGTGGAAACTAGGTCGAGTGCTTGACCAGTGTGATGTCATGTCTTTTCCAAAATGATCATCTCCTTCTCCCTCGTTTTCCACTTCCCAGCTCAGGGTCACTGCCCTCCCCTCCCAATATTTGTGCAGCTCCAGATGTGGAGAAAAATGAAGACTGAATGTGAAGCATGAAACTTTCATTCTATGTTTCCACTACCAGCCCACTCTGTCCCAGCCCATCAGGGAAAACAAAATCTTTTCTCTAAGCTCTAGAAGGTTTTCAAGCAGGCATCTTGCCAGAAAACACCTCTTGGTTTAGTCAGTGAAGAATCTCCTGAAACACATTTTGAAAAGCTAGGCGTTGTATGATGCCCTGGGGTCCATGGCTTTCCAGGAGCTGCTAAGCATCATCACAAAGGGAATGTCAAGGCAGACAGTACCTTGAAAATTAGTGGGAACAAGAGGGAAATGGGTTTGCCTATTCACACAAGCATCTAAAGAGAGCAGACTGAGGCCCTGGGTGGAAAGAAGAAAAGAGAGAGAAAAGAAGTCCCCCTCCCTCCCTTCTGCCACCTCACACACAGGCTGGCAGTGATTGACTTTGGAAGTGCCATATACGAATCTCTGCTTAAAACACATGCTGTCAAACTTGTTTTTCTGCGCCTTGAATAATTCTGTCAAATGCCATAAGCCATTCTGTCAAGAAAACTCTTGTTTTTAACTGCCAGATGCTTTGCCTTTCCTCCTTCTTCTTCAAAGCATTAACCTTCTTCATGGGCTGTTGGCCAAATACAATGGAGGAAATGGATGCTCTCATTGGTCATCCCAAAGATTGAATGTGCTATATGGTGATACACTAAGCTACCTGCCTCCAGCTCAAATGTCTACAGGGTCCAGGCAGGCCACATAAATGAGCAAAGCAGACCTGATGGCAGGTTTGACAAACTGGACTGTCCTCATCCTACCTGAGGACCTGGTCCTCAGCTCCAGCTGACTGTACACCTGCAAGTCTAGTGTTACCAGATCTGTTGACGTGTTCCAGCCACTTCAGGAGCAACAATAAAACTCAGGAACATAAAGGTTAAGATCAATTATTTTTCCTGAAGCTGTTTAGCTTGCAATAATTATTCCAGTGGCAAAGCTGTGCTTTCTCCATTCTTTAGGGATTTGTTTCGTTTTTCTCATATTCCATGACTCTAAAATATGATTTATCAGAAGCTACTTTATCTCTCCCTCTGCAATAACTTCTCCAAGGATAGGTGCCTAACCCAGCCTGAATGATCCTGGTACCTCACCCTACTGGCCACAGTGATTGGGTCCTGGTCATGGGCATGTGACTCAAGTTGGCCAATCAGTATCCTTTCCTGTTTCTTCTCTCTCTCTCTCTCTCTCTCTTTTCTTTTTTAAACAATTGGAGCTTGGGGGCAAGAGCCTTCTTTTCATTGTGAAGCTAGGGGGGTGTCAGCTAAGAAATAAGACTCCAGCTTTGTGGAAGAAGCCAGCCTGAAGGAACTATGGAAACACCTGGATATCAGAGATAGAGAGTCCTGAGGGCAGTCAAATTCCCAGTCTCAGTTGTCTTAGTGAGCAGTTCCCTTCCTGTTCTTTTCAAGGATTGGTCTTGTGAGGAAACAAACTTTCCCTTTTTGCCTAGTTAATTTGAGTTGAGCTTCTGTCACTTATAACTCAAAAAACTCTGATGGATATGTGGACTCTGGGGTTAGACCACTTGGGTTCAATCCGTATCTGATACTTGCTAGCTGTGTGATCTTGAGAAAGTTCATTAACCTCTTTGCCTTAGTTTCCTCATCTGTAAAATGGGAACATAGGGTTATTGGAAGGATTAAAATAGTCAATACACATAAAGCACCCAGAACACAAGTGTTGTGATCAAGGGGCAAAAATAATTAAAACCCCAGAGGGAGGGATCCAGTCTGTCTGCAGTCAGACCCAAACTATAGGTCTTCCCAAAGAAAAACTTGAAAGCTGAAAGCTGATTCTTCTTCTAGCAGCTTCTCACTCTTTAAAGAATGGTAACTGCATAAGAAAGATGTTTCTCTTTTCCTTTCCCAAAGAGAAGGAAAAAAGAACTTTATGAAATCAAATGCATGTTACATCAAGAAACTAGAAGACAAACTAGACAGGAACTCTAGGACAAGGTGAAATTCATTACTATTCTGAGAGGGATGGAAAGTTGAAGAGGTAGTAGAGTCATTAGAAGACATTTCAACACCCACCACAAAGAGAAGTTACTAATGGGTGAGTGTAGGTAAAACTTAATGCTTGCATTTATGAGAGAATCCAGGAAATGACAGGCTTGTAATTTTGACTTCACTTGTAGAGGTAACGGAAATGCTATTCAGGCTTAGAGCAGCAGAATGCTGTGAAAGTTATTGTTTAATTAGAAACCGTAAGCACAGATTCAAACAAGGGAAGAACTCTCATTTTGCAGGCAGTATGTTCATTGGCATCCTGAAGAAATTGAAGAGACAGCAGAGAAGTGATCTACCACCTTCTCCAAGAGGACCTATCTGAAATGCATCCCAGAGTGAGCATCTGGGGTCATGGGTGCAAGGAAACCTTCCCTGCAAGCTGCCTTTACCCTCGAGAGCCCTCGGTGCCATTCCCAACAGAAGCTGTGTCATCTGCAAGAATACGAAGGGGAAGAACAAAGTCAAGTGGTAATTTCCATGTTTTAGGGATCAAACTGAGAAAGGAAGAGATTAAATGGATGTTGAAGGGATTGCAGTTTTGATCAGAGAATCAGCTTTGTGCAAGTCTAATGGTAAAACATCAGGTTCAGCCTACGGAGTCAGGGCACGGAGGTGTCCCTTCTTGGAGATTTTCAGGAAGGGGTGTGATAGCTCTCTGAAGACAGTGCCAGAGAGGGAGTGAGACAGTTCTTTTTTGGGTGATTTCGTGGCTACTTTGCTCACCACCACTGCCTCCACAACACAACCTATCACCATGAGTTATATTGACATTTAAAGACTGCCATGGAAAGTTCCAGCACCAAATCTCCTTTAAAGACAAATGAAGATTTCATGAGTTCGTGATGCCTGGGAAGCCCTCTCTGAAAAACTGGTGGGGAAGACAGGTTAGCTGACTAAGGAAGCTCATGGCTATGCTTGACATTACTATTTTTCCAAGGGTAGACAGTGGCCTTAAAAAAAAAAAAAAGGAGGATCAGAAAAATGGTGGCTGATCAATCCCAACATTTATTTCACTCACTCTTATTTGAAAAGGTTAAAAAAGGAAGGAAATCAGAGACTGACTTGAAGAATCCATGGAGAGTGTATTTCAAGGTCAGTATAATTGACCCCAAGACAACATGGTCTGGTCACAAACCCCAAGGACCCATGACCAAAAGTATTTCTAGATTGTCTCAGAGGACACCAATCTCAATTCAGAGAGCATTGTGTCTCTTCTTAGTATCTGAAAGCTCACACTTTGTCAGTTTAATCTCCAGGTTATACCTACAGGAGGTGGCCAGGTAGAGAGAAGCTACCTTATTTGAGCCAGATGACACAGATCCTTGTCTCAACTCTCTCATTCTAGTGACGTTAGGCAAGTAAATTTGAGGCAATGAAGAGTGATTGGCTTCTTATGTCCCTTTCAGCATTAAAGTTCTATAAATAAGTTCATTCTGTGGTAGAAAAAGAAGCTATAGTGTGAATTATTGGGAAATGTGTTTTGGAAGAGGAAAATTTAATAACCAATGAAGAGTTGACTGAGAAGGCCAGACAGAGCAGGGCCAGCACCAGGATAGCTAGAAACCAGGAAGGAGAAGTAAAATACATTCTAGGGAACATGGTGGCTGAGAAAGGAAGTGAGGAGGCTTGAAAAGCAATGTGATAAGAAGGAATTAAGAAAAACAAGGAGCACAGTCAGTGCAGAAAGCAAGTGGGTTCTATACCAAGCTCTGCTCTGAGGTTCATTCATCAAAGTCAGGTTTTAGATTAACCTCCTTGGAGCGTTCCAAGGCCGGTCCCTCCTACAGTCCTCTGGACAGGTCATGCTTCTCTTAGAACCATCAGTGGCTCTTCATGGCCTAAAAAGTCTAGTCTCCAAAATTTGTTTCCTACCTATCTTTCCAGACCTCTCTCTAAACCGCCTCTGGCAAGGGCTGAATACTTCATCCTTTCCAGAATGTTCCTGAACATTCTCCCACTGTTTCCTCTCTCTGGAAAGCCCTTCAGCTCCCTCTCTGCTGGTGGAAATACTCTCTTCTTTCAAGATCTATACCATCATTCTTGACCCCAGGAGTATTTTATCCATCAGGCCCCAAAGGGTTTTCATGAGACTGTGACAATGTTGGAGACCTGCAGTGGAGATTCATCTCAGAAAGAAAGAATGAACTCCAAAATACAAAAACTGCAAAATCAAAATAATATTTTAAAGATAAATTTAGACAACAAAATATTAAATTTAATATGAGAACTGGGTGCATTTTAATATGATTACCATGTCTTGGGTGGGGTCTTCAAAGGAAAGAATGCTTGAGTCTTACAGATGCCTCACAGGGAAGACTCCTGCTGAAACCCATGCTTGGAGAGCTCTCCCCCTCCTTCTTGTTTCTCTAGCACTTTGGGGATACATCTATCCCATCACTAATCTCACTCTGCTCTGTAGCAAGTGACCTGTGTCCACTGCTGCCTCCTGTTCTTGAGGACAGGAATCCTGTCTCCAACTGGGGATGCCAATTAGCAGCAATAGGCCAATAGAGAGCATTTTCAAATCAGGACATTTCACTAAATGCCCAGGTTCATGGCTTCTTTTAAAAATTTAGATGATCTGGCCACTCCTCCTCCCCTTACCTTCGCATGAGGTGATGGGTGACTGGAGCTGAGTAGGCAGGGCTTGTGGCCTCTCATTTGCTGACTCCCCGTATGCCCACTTGGGCCATACATGTCAGCAGTGTGGCAACTGCAGGCACTGAGACTGGGGCCCTCCTGTCTTACTTTTTTGAATTACTATTCCTGCTCCTCTTTATACCCAGCACAATGTCTTGCATAGTATGTATTTGTTAAGCAAATATGTGATCACAAGGTTTGGGGCTTGATGTCCCCAAAATTCACTGTTAAAATCAGACTTTGAGTTGCACAAAACAAACTTTATCCATTTACTAATAAAGTGACACTATTTTCCCTTTTCCAGCTGATTGAGGGAAGGAAGCTAATAATAAGCTATGCAGAGTATAATTGGATCATTTTACTGAAAATGATCACAGCAGTAGCAAATTATATCTGTATGATGGATCTCCAGCCTTACTGAATTTTTTTGTCAAATTTACAGGCAAATTATTGTCTTAACTCCAAGATGATACATCCAAGGATTTGTTAACACAAGAGTGTCAGATGCAATGCAAATTCATAATGAAACATGAACCGAAAATGAGATGAATGCTTACCGTCTAGTGCTTCTATTTTTCTTTTATCAAATAAAATTAGTCTTCTCCCATAAACTGATAAAAATACCCATGACGAGACAAGAAATTAAGCTGAAAGGAATGCCAGAGAAACCTAAGCATTGCTGATCAGAGATTTGAAACCATCATTTCAGAAAACTGAACTTTTTTCAAACTTTCATGTTTGCTTTTGAGATCCAAACTACAGAAGTCAGATTTGAGAACATGTTAAAAAACATGTGATTCCATGGCCTCAACTGGGGAATTTAAGGTGACATTTTCAGTGACGGTTTGACCTGAACAACACACACACTGTAGTACTGATGTGGCTGGCTTGTGTCACTACGGAGAGTATATCATCTTCCCAACGAGACTCTACGCTCCTTGAGGGTAGGGACTGTCTTCTACTCAGTCTGTCTTTACTTACATAGATATGCCTACATATCTATGATTACATGGCTGATAAACACACCCAACCCATTTGCCATTAAACACAGCAAACCTTCATGCAATGCTCTTAGAAAAGTAGCAAGCTCTAAAATCTGGAAAGGCCATGGAAAAGTGCGTAGATTTATAAGGGGAGCTTTGGTCGTTAATAATTCACGCACAGAGAAAACTGCAATTGGAGAACAGCGCTCACTCTCAATGCTAGGGGTAAGTTTCTATGTTATTGTAGTGGAAATGTTACCACCTTGGTAATGAAAAATGGGATTTGACTATTGGCCGATTACATCAAGTCAGATGTAGTTCAGTTTCAGAGATGGGATTTGACCTGTGAAATATTAAAATCAAGGAAATGATGAACCAGAATGCAATAGAAATCTGTTGTAGCATTATGTTACAAATCAAGAACACCCAGGGGCTTCCCTGGTGGCGCAGTGGTTGAGAGTCCGCCTGTCGATGCAGGGGACGCGGGTTCGTGCCCCGGTCCGGGAGGATCCCACGTGCCGCAGAGCGGCTGGGCCTGTGAGCCATGGACGCTGAGACTGCGTGTCCGGAGCCTGTGCTCTGCAACGGGAGAGGCCACAGTGGTGAGAGGCCCGCGTACCGCAAAAAAAAAAAAGAATACGCCCAGTATTATTCTTTTTTTTTTAATGTTTATTGGAGTATAATTGCTTTACAATGGTGTGTTAGTTTCTGCTTTATAACAAAGTGAATCAGTTATACATATGTTCCCATATCTCTTCCCTCTTGCATCTCCCTCCCTCCCACCCTCCCTATCCCACCCCTCCAGGTGGTCACAAAGCATTGAGCTGATGTCCCTGTGCTATGCGGCTGCTTCCCACTAGCTGTCAGTTTTATATTTAATAGTGTATATATGTCCATGCCACTCTCTCACTTCATCCCAGCTTCCCCTTCCCCTTCCCCGTGTCCTCAAGTTCATTCTCTACGTCTGCATCTTTATTCCTGTCTTACCCCTAGGTTCTTCATGACATTTTTTTTCTTAAATTCCATATATATGTGTTAGCATGCGGTATTTGTCTTTATTCTTGAAGCACAATGTGTGTTTCTATTCCTTGACCAAATAGTCATTGAAACCCAACTCTCTCTCTCTCTCTTTTTCCCTCTGCCTCTCTCCCTCTCTTTCAGTTTAGAGATGGAGGCAGTGTGCTGCAGTTGACAATACACTGGATAAAGAGGCAAGAAAACTACATTCTGGCGCTGACTCTGCCACTGCCTCTCTGAGACTTTGGCTAAGTGACTTCACTTCCTGGAGCTTCATTTTCCTCATCAGTAAAGCAGAGCTGGTAATACTACCTGCCTCACAGAGGCATTGAAGGGATTTATGAAATAACAGTTCTCAAGTACTCACGACAGCGTCTGGCTCAAGCTCTGCCTCTGGGGAGAGGCAGATTGCTCTTTCTTTTACAACTTCCTGCAGCAGAGAAGGTTACACATTTCTCTGCTCTGTCAGGTGAAAATGTGCAGAGCTAGCACAAACGAGCCTCCTCCTGTCAAGGAAACTGGCACAGGGCAACCTCCCTAGCCTGAGCAAAACAGGTCTCCAGGGTCCTGAGCTCCTTCTGTAAGAGTCCTGTGTCCTCTAGAACCCTCGAGTGAGCTATTCTTAGTAGAATAGTAACACCACATATTCTCCAATCTGTTTCTTTGCATTTACTTCCTTTATCACACATCAGGCCCCACCAGGTTTGGTTCCTGGAGCTGCAGCCACCTGAATGAAGGCACTCACCTTCATTCAGCAAACATGGGCTGTAGGCCACTCTTAGTCTACTTGAGATTTGGGTACACTCCCTACCTGCGAGGCAGGCAGAGAGGCCCTGCCTTGTCCTCCAGTAGTTCATGATCCCTTTGGGGAAGACTTCTAGTGGGGAATGTTCCTTTGTCCAGCAGGTATTTTTTTTTTTTCATTCTTTCTTTTTTATTGAAGTATAGTTGATTTACAATGTTGTGTTACGTTCAAGTGCACAGCAAAGTGATCGTTACACACACACACACAAACACACATATATATTCTTTCTCAGATTCTTTTCCATTATAGGTTATTACAAGATATTGAATATAATTCCCTGTGCTATACAGTAAGACCTTGTTGTTTATTTTATATATAGTAGTGTGTATGTGTTAATCCCAAACTCCTCCCCCCTTTCCCCTTTGGTAAACATAAGTTTGTTTTCTATGTCCCAACAATTATTTATTGAGCATCTACTACTTGCCATGCTCTGTGCCAGGCCCTGGGAATGCTGCAGCAAATGAAATGGTGCTCATGGAGACATTTCATCTGGAGCAGCTCTGTCCAACAGAAATAGAATGTGAGCCACATATGTAATTTCAAATTTTCTAGTAGCTAAATTAAAAAACTGAAAATCGGTGACGTTAATTTTCATAACCCAATATACCCAATATGTTATCATTTACATGTAATCGAGATTTTTACATCCTCTTATTCATACTAACTCTTTGAAATCTGGCGTGTACTTTAAACTTAGCACATCTCAGTTTGACTGCCATTTTCAAGTGCTAGGTAGCCACATGTGGCTAGTGGCTGCTACATAGGACAGTGCAGATTAAGAGAAACTAGTGAGCAGTGGGAGGCGATGGGCACATGCCTCCAAATAGGAATGGTGATAGTAGGAGGGCTGCAGACATCAGACAGCCTTTGGGAGGAGGCAGGTGGAGCTAGGCCTCAGGGGTGGGAAGGTGAGAAAGATGGCACATCACTGCTGCACTGGAAATCAGCTCAGCCATGCTGATGAGGAATATGTGAGGTGAGGGTGGATCAGAGGTGCTGGAGAAATTCTAATACAAATCATCCCAGCCACAGAAGCATTCTGAAGGGAGAAAAAGCAGCTGGGAGTACCATGGGCCCAAACATGTGTTTTCACCTTTGAACATGGATTCACTTTTTGTTTATGCACAAATATTTATGGAACACCTACTATGTGCCAGGGACTATGAATGTAGTGGTGAACAAGATGGTCCCTTCTCCATGGAGATCACATTATGTCATGGGGTGGGGAGGTAGACTGTAAACAAGCAGTAAATAACAAGACAGTTTCAGATAATGATTATGCATTATGGGGTGGGAAAGGAACAAGATGAAATGATGGACACAGTTTGGTTGGGGTTATATTCTCCATTGGCCCCTGAAGACCCATTCTCTGCCCTGTCCCGTGTGCCAGGAGGCTAACCACTGCTGGGTGCAGCAGCAGACGTGTCCTCTGGCTCCATATTGGGTCTGGCCAATGGAGAACACTGACAGGAGACTGGAGATTGGGAGGGAAAGGTAAGTACACCCCGGGACCCACCCCTGACTCATCTGGGACCACAGCTTGGGCAGTGATTGAGTTCCTGTACCTGTGGCCCCAGCTCTTGCCAAGCACTGATAACATTGTTTCCTCCTCTTGCCCCTCCAAGCTGGGGATTGGTAATGTTCCCCATCTGGCTTGTCCCCAATGCTTTACTCTTCCTTCTTGATTCCCATAAGCCCACGCATACTTCTGTAATCTGTGCCATCATTAAACTCTCTTCAGTCACTCCTCTGAGTGTTCCTACCACTTTGCTTGTGGTCAGGGAGGCCACTTTGAGCTTTGGCTTGAATGACAAGAAGCTAGCCAAGGTGACATCTGGGCAAGGATACTCCAGGCAGAGGGGACCTAGGAGCAAAGGGCTTGCAGATAACAAATTAGGTGTGTCAAAGGTATAAGAAGAAAGCCAGAGGGATCCAAGGTCAGCAAGAGACAAGAGAGCAGGAAAAGTGAAGCCAGATCACACAGGGACTTGTGTGCTGCGGGAGAACTCTAAGCTTATTCTAAGTCCAATGGGAACCAGTAGAAGGTTTGGAGCTGAAGACTAACATGTCTAAGTGATGCTTTAAATATATGCAGCTAAAAAAAAAATAATAAGATAAACAGTAAAGAGATTTCTGTTTGGGAGGGGAAAATTACTTGGCCTGTACCAAAAAAAGAGAAACAAAACAGCAAAACCAAACCACAAAAGGATGGAGACATATTAAAAAGTCACAGAGACCAACCTGAAAGAGCTCCCAATGGACAAACTAAACCATTTTCAGCAACAAAATATATAATAATGGTGTTGAATTTTAACCCAAAGAGTATAATACAGATTCATGAGTCCATACTGATATAAATAAATGATTGAATAAATAAATAAATGGAGGGGAAAGCCTAACTCTTCCTTACAGAAGAATTCCAATTAATAAATGGAGAAGGAATGAGGGAAATAGAAAATCACCACGAGAGCATCACAATAATCATTGCTGCAGGCAAAACCCACTCATGAATGCTAAAATTTGTTGGGAAAGTTTAAGAAGAAATAGGATATTTGCATAGCCTCAAAGTATCTCCCTTCAAATATTAATTAATTGCTGTGGTGGCTTTAACATATACCTGCAAATTCTTTGACAGGTCTTCCTCCAGGAGGGTGGGCTTATCTCCTGCCCTCTTAAGTGTGGGCTGGATTTTGTGAGTCAATTCTAATGCATAGAGTATGGAAAGGGGAAAATAGTGACTTTATAGGGAGAAAAACAATCGACACCACTTTCGCCAAGCGATGAAAATTAGCATCATCAGCAATAAAACGTGTTGGTCTCACCTACCCCCTGACATGATAGGATGAGAAGGGCTCCTCATCTTTGTGGTACACTTCCCCAAATCTACCACCTAGGTCTAATCATAAGAACTCACCAGCCAAATTCATACAGCCTACAAAATACCCAACTGGTATTCTTCAAAAGTGTCAAGGTCAGCAGGACAAGAAAAGATTGAGGAGCTGTCACAGATTAGAGAAGATTAAGGAGACGATGACTAGATTGGTTCAAGATGGTGGAGTAGAAGGACGTGCTCTCACTCCCTCTGCAAGAGCACTGGAATCACAACTAACTGCTGAAAAATCATTGACAGGAAGACACTGGAACTCACCAAAAAAGACACCCCACATCCAAAGACAAAGGAGAAGTCACAATGAGACGGTAGGAGGGGCAAAATCACAATAAAATCAAATCCCATAACTGCTGGGTGGGTGACTCACTAACTGGAGAACACTTATACTACAGAAGTCCACCCACTGGAATGAAGGTTCTGAGCCCCACGTCAGGCTTCCCAACCTGGGGTTCTGGCAACAGGAGGAAGAATTCCAAGAGAATCAGGCTTTGAAGCCTAGCGGAATTTGATTGAAAGACATCAACAGGCCTGGGGGCACACACAAAGTAGTGTGCACATTGGGACCCAGGGGAAGGAGCAGTGACCCCACAGGAGACTGAACCAGACCTACCTGCTAGTGTTGAAGGGTCTCCTAAAGAGGCAGGGTGTGGCTGTGGGGTGCCTCACTGTGGGGACAAGGACACTGGCAGCAGAAGTTCTGGGAAGTACTCCTTGGTGTGAGCCCTCCCAGAGTCTGCCATTTACCTCACAAAAGAGCCCAGGTAGGCTCCAGTGTTGGGTTACCTCAGGCCAAACAACCAACAGGGAGAGAACCCAGTGCCACCTATCAGCAGACAAGCAGATTAAAGTTTTACTGAGCTCTGCCCACCAGAGCAACAGCCAGCTCTACCCACCACCAGTCCCTCCCATCAGGAAACTTGCACAAGTCTCTTAGAAAGCGTCATCCACCAGAGGGCAGACAGCAGAAGCAAGAAGAACTACAATCCTGCAGCCTATGGAACAAAAACCACATTCACAGAAAGATAGACAAGATAAAAAGGCAGGGGGCTATGGACCAGATTAAGGAACAAGATAAAACCCCAGAAAAACAACTAAATGAAGTGGAGATAGACAACTTTCCAGAAAAGAATTCAGAATAATGAAAGTGAAAATGATCCAGGACCTCAGAAAAAGAATGGAGGCAAAGATCGAGAGGATGCAAGAAATGTTTAACAAAGACTTAGAAGAATTAAAGAACAAACAAACAGAGATGAACAATACAATAACTGAAACAAAAAATACACTAGAAGGAATCAATAGCAGAATAACTGAGGCAGAAGAACGGATAAGGGACCTGGAAGACAGAATGGTGGAATGCACTGCTATGGAACAGAATAAAGAAAAAAGAATAAAAAGAAATGAAGACAGCCTAAGAGACCTCTGGGACAACATTAAACATAACAACATTCACATTATAGGGTCTCAGACGGAGGAGAGAGAAAGGGCCCGAGAAAATATTTGAAGAGATTACAGTCGAAAACTTCCCTAACATCGGAAAGGAAATAGCCACCCAAGTCCAGGAAATGCAGAGAGTCTCAGGCAGGATAAACCCAAGGAGAAACATGCTGAGACACATAGTAATCAAATTGGCAAAAATTAAAGACAAAGAAAAATTATTGAAAGCAGCAAGGGAAAAACAACAAATAACATACAAGGGAACTCCCATAAGGTTAACAGCTGATTTCTCAACAGAAACTCTACAAGCCAGAAGGGAGTGGCATGACATACTTCAAGCGATGAAAGGGAAGAACCTACAACCAAGATTAATCTACCGGGCAAGTATCTCATTCAGATTCAATGGAGAAATCAAAAGTTTTACAGACAAGCAAAAGCTAAAAGAATTCAGCACAACCAAACCAGCTCTACAACAAATGCTAAAGGAACTTCTCTAAGTGGGAAGCACAAGAGAAGAAAAGGACCTACAAAAGCAAACTCAAAACAATTAAGAAAATGATAATAGGAAGATACATATCGATAATTGCCTTAAACGTGAATGGATTAAATGCTCCAACCAAAAGACACAGGCTTGCTGAATGGATACAAAAACAAGATCCATATATATGCTGTCTACAAGAGACCCACTTCAGACCTAGGGACACATACAGACTGAAAGTGAGGGGATGGAAAAAGATATCCCATGCAAATGGAAATCCCAAGAAAGCTGGAGTAGCAATATTCATATCAGATAAAATAGACTTTAAAATAAAGAATGTTACAATAGACAAGGAAGGGCACTGCATAATGATCAAGGGATCAACCCAAGGAGAAGATATAAAAATTATAAATATATATGCACCCAACATAGGAGCATCTCAATACATAAGGCAAATGCTAACAGCTGTAAAATGGGAAATCGACACTAACACAAAAATAGTGGGGCACTTTTATGCCTCACTTATTCCAGTGGACAGATCATCCAAACAGAAAATTAATAAGGAAACAAAATCTTTAAATGACACAGTAGACCAGATAGATTTAATTGGTATTTATAGGACATTCCATCCCAAAGCAGCAGATTACACTTTCTTCTCAAGTGTGCACAGAACATCCTCCAGGATAGATCACATCTTGGGTCACAAATCAAGCCTCAGTAAATTTAAGAAAATTGAAATCATATCAAGCCTCTTTTCTGACCACAACGCTATGAAATTAGAAATCAATTACAAGGAAAAACCATAAAAATCCCAAATACATGGAGGCTAAACTATACACTACTAAATAACCAAGAGATCACTGAAGAAATCAGAGAGGAAATCAAAAAATACCTAGAGACAAATGACAATGAAAACACGATGATCCAAAGCCTATGGGATGCAGCAAAAGCAGTTCTAAGAGGGAAGTTTACAGCAATACAAGCCTACCTCAAGAAACAAGAAAAATCTCAAATAAACAATCTAACCTTACACCTAAAGGAACTAGAGAAAGAAGAACAAACAAAACCCAAAGTTAGTACAAGGAAAGAAATCATAAAAATCAGAGCAGAAATAAATGATATAGAAGCAAAGAAAACAATAGCACAGATCAATAAAACTAAAAGCTGTTGCTTTGAGAAGATAAACAAAATTGATAAACCATTAGCCAGACTCACCAAGAAAAGAGGGAGAGGACTCAAATCAATAAAATTAGAAACAAAAAAGAAGAAGTTACAACAGACACAGCAGAAATACAAAGCATCCTAAAAGACTACTACAAGCAACTCTATGCCAAAAAAATGGACAACCTGGAAGAAATGGACAAATTCTTAGAAAGGTATAACCTTCCAAGACTGAACCAGGAAGAAATAGAAAGCATGAACAGAACAATCACAAGGAATGAGATTGAAACTGTGATTAAAAATCTTCATACAAAAAAAAATCTAGCACCAGATGGCTTCACAGGTGAATTCTGTCAAACATTTAGAGAAGAGCTAATACCCACCCTTCTCAAACTCTTCCAAAAATTTGCAGATGAAGGAACACTCCCAAACTCATTCTATGAGGCCACCATCACCCTGATACCAAAACCAGACAAAGATACTACAAAAAATAAAAATTACAGACCAATATCACTCATAAATATAGATGCAAAAATCCTCATCAAAATACTAACAAACAGACTGTAACAACACATTAAAAGGATCACACACCAAGATCAAGTGGGATTTATCCCAGGGATGCAAGTATTCTTCCATATACACAAATCAATCAATGTGATAAACCATATTAAAAAAATTGAAGGAGAAAAACCATATGATCATCTCAATAGATGCAGAAAAAGCTTTTGACAAAATTCAACACCCATTTATCATAAAAACTCTCCAGAAAGTGGGCATAGAGGGAACCTACCTTAACATAATAAAGGCCATATATGACAAACCCACAGCAAACATCATTCTCAATGGTGGAAAACTGAAAGCCTTTCCTCTAAGATCAGGAACAAGACAAGGATGTCCACTCTCACCACTACTAGTCAACATAGTTTTGGAAGTACTAGCCATGGCAATCAGAGAAGAAAAAGAAATAAAAGAAATACAAATTGGAAAAGAAGTAAAACTGTCACTGTTTGCAGATGTCATGATACTATACATAGAGAATCCTAAAGATGCCACCAGAAAACTACTAGTACTAATCAATGAATTTGGTAAAGTTGCAGGATACAAAATTAATACACAGAAATCTCTTGCATTCCTATACTCTAATGATGAAAAACCTGAAAGAGAAATTAAGGAAACACTCCCACTTATCACTGCACAAAAAGAATAAAATACCTAGGGATAAACCTACCTAGGGAGACAATAGACCTGCATGCAGAAAACTATAAGACACTGATGAAAGAAATTATAGATGATACCGACAGATGGAGAAATATACCATGTTCTTGGATTGGAAGAATCAATATTGTGAAAATGTCTATAGTACCCAAAGCAATCTACAGATTCAGTGCAATCCCTATCAAATTACCAATGACATTTTTTACAGAATTAGAACAAAAAATCTTAAAATTTGTATGGAGACACAAAAGACCCTGAATAGCCAAAGTGGTATTGAAGGAAAAAAACAGAGCTGGAGGAATCAGACTCCCTGACTTCAGACTATACTACAAAGCTACAGTAATCAACACAATATGGTACTGGCACATAAACAGAAACAGATCAATGGAAAAGGATAGAAAGCCCAGAGGTAAGCCCACACTCCTATGGTCAACTGATCTATGACAAAGGAAGCAAGGATATACAATGGAGAAAAGACAGTCTCTTCAATAAGTGGTGCTGGGAAAGCTGGACAGCTACATGTAAAAGAATGAAATTAGAACACTCCCTAACACCATACACAAAAATAAGCTCAAAATGATTTGAGACCTAAATGTAAGACTGGACACTATAAAACTCTTAGAGGAAAACATAGGAAGAACACTCTTTTACATAAATTACAGCAAGATCTTTTTTGATCCACCTCCTAGAGTAATGGAAATAAAAACAAAGATAAACAAATGGGACCTAATGAAACTTCAAAGCATTTGCACAGCAAAGGAAACTACAAATGAGACAAAAAGACAGCCCTCAGAATGGGAGAAAATATTTGTAAACAAATCAATGGACAAAGGATTAGCCTCCAAAATCTATAAACAGCTCATGCAGCTCAATATTAAAAAAAACAAACAACCCAATCCAAAACTGGGCAGAAGACCTAAATAAACATTTCTCCAAAGAAGACATACACATGGCCAAGAGGCACATGAAAAGCTGCTCAACATCACTAATTATTAGAGAAATGCAAATCAAAACTACAATGAGGTATCACCTCACATCAGTTAGAATGGTGCATCATCAGAAAATCTACAAACATCAAATGCTGGAGAGGGTGTGGAGAAAAAGGAACCCTCTTGCACTGTTGGTCAGAAAGTAAATTGGTACAGCCTCTGTGGAGAATAGTATGGAGGTTCCTTAAAAAACTAAAAATAGAATTACCATATGACCCAGCAATCCCACTACTGGGCATATACCCAGAGAAAACCATAATTCAAAAAGACACATGCACCCCAATGTTCATTGCATCACTATTTATAATGGCCAGGACATGGAAGCACCCTAAATGCCCATCAACAGGCAAATGGATAAAGAAGTTGTGGTACATATATATAATGGAATATTACTCAGCCAGAAAAAGGAACAAAATTGGGTCATTTGTAGAGATGTGGATGGATCTAGAGACTGTCATACAGAGTGAAGTAAGTCTGAAAGAGAAAAACAAATATCATATATTAATGCATATATGTGGAACCTATAAAAATGGTACAGATGAACCGGATTGCAGGGCAGTAATTGAGACACGGATGTAGAGAACAAACGTATGGACACCGAGGGGGGAAAAGTGGTGGAGAGGTGTGATGAATTGGGAGATTGGGATTGACATATATACACTAATATGTATAAAATGGATAGCTAATAAGAACATGCTGTATAAAAAAATAAATTAAATTAAATTAAAAAAAAAAGAAGCTGATGACTAAATGCCATGTGATGGCCTGGATTGGTTTCTGGAACAGAAAAAGAACATCCAAATAGAGTCTGTAGTTTCGTTAACAGTGCTGCATCAATATTAATTTCTTAGTTTTGATAACTGTACTATGATTATATAAGGCATTATCATTGGGGGGGCTGGATGACAATTATGTGGAAACATTGTACTATCTTTGTAATTCTTCTGTAAGTCTAAAATTTTTTGAAAATAAAAAGTTAAAAGATACATGGTTGTATAAATATATACATAAACACACAGATATAGATTGGCTACATATGACTCACACAATTATGAGGCTGAACCGTCCCATGATCTGCTGTTTGTAAACCAGAAACCTAGGAAAGTTTTTGATGTAATTCAGTTTGAGTCAGAAGGCCTGAGAACCAAGGTAGCTGTATAATTCTCAGTCCAAAGGCATGAGAAGACCAAAGTCTCAGCTCAGGCAGTCAGGCAGAGAAGGGAAAATTTCTCCTTTTCTCCTCCTTTTGTTCTGCTCAAGCCCTCAGTGGATGGGGTGTCACCCACCCACATTGGGAAGGGCCATCTACTTTACTGAGACTACCAATTCAAATACTAGTCTCCTCTGGAAACACTCTAACAAAAGTATTCAGAAATAATATTTAGCCAAATATCTGGGTACCCTGTGATCTGCTCAAGTTGGCACATAAAATTAACTGTGACAGTGGTCCAAGATGAAAATACACATAGCAGCAAGGAATTTATATTTAGTCATATCCACAAGAGAATCACAGGGAAATTTAAGTAGCATCGTTTTTTTAAATATCTTTATTGGAGTATAATTGCTTTACAATGGTGTTTTAGTTTCTACCGTACAACAAAGTGAATCAGCTATATGTATACGTATATCCCCATATCCCCTCCCTCTTGAGCCTCCCTCCCACCCTCCATATCCCACCCCTCTAGGTTGTCACAAAGCACCAAGCTGATCTCCCTGTGCCATGCAGCAGCTTCCCACTAGCCATCCATTTTACATTGGGCAGTCAATAGTACTCTCTGCCTTCGTCCCATCTTCCCCTTCCCCCTGTGTGTCCTCAAGTCCGTTCTCTACATCTGTGTCTTTATTTCTGCCCTGCCACTAGGTTCATCAGTACCATTTTTTAGAGACCATATATGTGCATTAGCATATGGTATTTGTTTTTCTCTTTCTGACTTACTTCACTCTGTATGACAGACTCTAGGTCCATCCACCTCATTACAAATAACTCAATTTCATTCCTTTTTATAAGTATCATCATTTTATACTACAATTCATGGTAGAAATCAAATTAGCGCACCCTCAGAGCTTTCCTTTCTGCCTACACACTCTTTAACACAGGGGCAGAGGGATGAATCCATACTCCCAATGAGTTGCAGGAACTGAGATTTGGCCTCTCTGAGCCTCAGTGGCTCCATCTGTAAACTAGGAGGTTGGGTTGTGGATTTCTAAGGCCTTCTGAGTTTGAGATATTCAACTCTGAGGGTAGTTGAACTGGATGATAATCATATCTCAAGCCACTGGGGCCAAGTAAAAACTTGCTCTACTTGTTGCATGGTAAGATCACCATGGTAAAAGGCAATCATAACAACAACTATAAAATAACTAACACTGAACTCTTACTGTGTGCTGGGTGCTATTCTAAGCACTTGGCATGTATTAACTTACTAAACCCTCAGCATATTCATTATCAGAACCTCAGAATACTATCATTATCATCATCTCCCCTTTATAGATGAGAAAGCTGAGTCAGAGAGAGGTGGAGGGAGTTGCCTGGCGTTACACTTCTCAGGAGTGATACAGCTAGCACTTGAGCTCTGTATGATTATATGAGGGGCCTGGGTTGTCCTATACTGTAAAGAGCAGGATGGGGACCCTGGAGAAGATGATGAAGTCCTGGTGAAGGCAAGGACAGACCTGCCTCCTGTCCTGAAAAGGGAACAGCACATGCTGGCTGGTGTCTGCCCCTTCTGTACCCAGGACCACGAGGGGCCATATTCTCAGGCCAGGCCTGGGTCCTTGAACGGGAGCACTGAGGTAGGAAACACTTAGAGAAATTTGCTGACTCCAAAAGCAATTTCCTTTCAGCTGCCTCCCTGGGGACAGGGGAAGATCTCTCTCTCTCTCACATGGATTCTCCCTACTCCCCTCTATCTCCTCCCAGCCTGGCTCTTTACGGATGGTGTGGGCTCACGGGTGCATGCAGCTCATTTATTTTACTTCCTCTATTGTGTTTTTTTTTTAACATCTTTTTTGGAGTATAATTGCTTTACAATGGTGTTTTAGTTTCTGCTGTATAACAAAGTGAATCAGCTATACATATACATATATCCCCTCCCTCTTGTGTCTCCCTCCCACCCTCCCTATCCCACCCCTCTAGGTGGTCACAAAGCACCAAGCTGATCTCCCTGTGCTATGCGGCTGCTTCCCACTAGCTATCAGTTTTATATTTGGTAGTGTATATATGTCCATGCCACTCTCTCACTTCGTCCCAGTTTCCCCTTTCCCTTCCCCGTGTCCTCAAGTTCATTCTCTATGTCTGTGTCTTTATTCCTGTCCTTCCCCTAGGTTTTTCAGAACTATTTTTTTCTTTTTTTTAGATTCCATATATATATGTTAGCATACAGTATTTGTTTTTCTCTTTCTGACTTACTTCATTCTGTATGAAAGACTCTAGGTCCATCCACCTCACTACAAATAACTCAATTTCATTTCTTTTTATAGCTGAGTAATATTCCATTGTACATATGTGCCACATCTTCTTTATCCATACATCTGTCGATGGACACTTAGGTTGCTTCCATGTCCTGGCTATTGTAAATAGTGCTGCAATGAATATTGTGGTACATGACTCTTTTTGAATTATGCTTTTCTCAGGGTGTATGCCCAATAGTGGGATTGCTGGGTCATATAGTAGTTCTATTTACAGTTTTTTAAGGAACCTCCATACTGTTCTCGACAGTGGTTGTATCAATTTACATTCCCACCAACAGTGCAAGAGGGTCCCTTGTCTCCATACCCTCTCCAGCATTTATTGTTTATAGATTTTTTGATGATGGTCATTCTGACCAGTGTGAGGTGATACTTCACTGTGGTTTTGATTTGCATTTCCCTAATGATTAGTGATGTGGAGCATCCTTTCATGTATTTGCTGGCAATCTGTATATCTTCTTGTGAGAAATGTCTATTTAGGTCTTCTGCCCATTTTTGGATTGGGCTGTTTGTTTTTTGGATACTGAGCTGCATGAGCTGCTTGTATATTTTGGAGATTAATCCTTTGTCAGTTGGTTTGTTGGCAAATATTTTCTCCCATTCTGAGGGTTGTCTTTTCGTCTTGTTTATGGTTTCCTTTGCTGTGCAAAAGCTTTTAAGCTTCATTAGGTCCCATTTGTTTATTTTTGTTTTTATTTCCATTTCTCTAGGAGGTGGGTTAAAAAGGATCTTGCTGTGATTTATGTCATAGAGTGTTCTGCCTATGTTTTCCTCTAATAGTTGTAAAGTGTCTGGCCTTACATTTAGGTCTTTGATCCATTCTGAGTTTATTTTTGTGCGTGGTGTTAGGGAGTGTTTTAATTTCATTCTTTTGCATGTAGCTGTCCAGTTTCCCCAGCACCACTTATTGGAGAGGCTGTCTTTTCTCCATTGTTTATTCTTGCCTCCTTTATCAAAGATAAGGTGACCATATATGCGTTGGTTTATCTCCGGGCTTTCTATCCTGTTCCATTGATCTATGTTTCTGTTTTTGTGCCAGCTCCATACTGTCTTGATTACAGTAGCTTTGTAGTATAGTCTGAAGTCAGGGAGTCTGATTCCTCCAGCTCCATTTTTCTTTCTTAAGATTGCTTTGGCTATTCAGGGTATTTTGTCTTTCCATACAAGTTGTGAAGATTTTTGTTCTAGTTCTGTGAAAGATGCCATTGATAATTTGATAGGGATTTGCATTGAATCTGTAGATTGCTTTGGGTAGTAGAGTCATTTTCACAATGTTGATTCTTCCAATCCAAGGACATAGTATATCTCTCCATCTGTTTGTATCAACTTTAATTTCTTTCATCAGTGTCTTCTAGTTTTCTGCATACAGGTCTTTTGTCTCCTTAGGTAGGTTTATTCCTAGGTATTTTATTCTTTTTGTTGCAGTGGTAAATGGGAGTGTTTCCTTAATATCTCTTTCAGATTTTTCATCATTAGTGTATAGGAATGTAAGAGATTTCTGTGCACAAATTTTATATCCTGCTACTTTACCAGATTCATTGATTACTTCTAGTAGTTTTCTGGTAGCCTCTTTAGGATTCTCTATCATGCAAACTGTGACAGTTTTACTTCTTTTTTTCTGATTTGGATTCCTTTTATTTCTTTTTCTTCTCTGATTTCAGTGGCTAAAACTTCCAAAACTATGTTGAATAATAGTTGTGAAAGTGGGCAACCTTGATTTTTTCCTGATTTTAGTGGAAATGGTTTCAGTTTTTCACCATTGAGAACAATGTTGGCTGTGGGTTTGTCATATATGGCCTTTATTATGTTGAGGTAAGTTCCCTCTATGCCTACTTTCTGGAGAGGTTTTATCATAAATGGGTATTGAATTTTGTTGAAAGCTTTTTCTGCATCTATTGAGATTATCATATGGTTTTTATCCTTCATTTTTTTTAATATGGTGTATCACATTGACTGATTTGTGCATATTTAAGAATCCTTGCATTCCTGGGATAAACCCCACTTGATCATGGTGTATGATCCTTTTGATGTGCTGCTGGATTCTGTTTGCTAGTATTTTGTTGAGGAATTTTGCATCTATGTTCATCAATCATATTGCCCTGTAGTTTTCTTTTTTTGCGACATCTTTGTTTTAGGTATTAGGGTGCTGGTGGCCTCATAGAATGAGTTTAGGAGTTTTCCTCCCTCTGCTATACTTTGGAAGAGTTTGAGAAGGATAGGTGTTAGCTCTTGCTAAATGTTTGATAGAATTCGCCTGTGAATCCATCTGGTCCTGGGCTTTTCTTTGTTGGAAGATTTTTAATCACAGTTTAAATTTCAGTGCTTGTGATTGGTCTGTTTATATTTTCTATTTCTTCCTGGTTCAGTCTCAGAAGGTTGTGCTTTTCCAAGAATTTGTCCATTTCTTCCAGGTTGTCCATTTTATTGGCATGTAGTTGCTTGTAGTAATCTCTTGTGATCCTTGTTTTTCTACAGTGTCACTTGTTACTTCTCCTTTTTCATTTCTAATTCTGTTGATTTGAGTCTTCTCCCTTTCTTTCTTGATGAGTCTGGCTAATGGTGTATCAATTTTGTTTATTTTCTCAAGGAAGAAGCTTTTAGTTTTATTTACCTTTGCTATCTCTTCCTTCATTTCTTTATCATGTATTTCTGATCTGATCTTTATGATTTCTTTCCTTCTGCTAACTTTGGCTTTTTTATTTTTGTTCTTCTTTCTCTAATTGCTTTAGGTTTAAGGTTAGGTTGTTTATTTGAGATTTTTCTTGTTTCTTGAGGTAGGATTGTATTTCTATAAACTTCCCTCTTAGAACTGCTTTTGCTGAATCTCACAGGTTTTGGCTGTCGTGTTTTCATTGTCATTTGTTTCTAGGTAATTTTTTATTTCCTCTTTGACTTCTTCAGTGATCTCTTGGTTGTTTTAGTAGGGTATTGTGTAGCATCCATGTGTTTGCATTTTTTACAGTTTTTTTCCCCTGTAACTGATATCTAATCTCATAGCATTGTGGTCGGAAAAGATACTTAATAAAATTTCAGTTTTCTTAAATTTACCAAGGCTTGATTTGTGACCCAGGATATGGTCTATACTAGAGAATGTTCTGTGAGCACTTGAGAAGAAAGTGTATTCTGTTGTTTTGGATGGAATGTCCTATAAATATCAATTAAGTCCATCTTGTTTAATGTATCATTTAAAGCTTGTGTTTCCTTATTTATTTTCATTTTTGTTGATCTGTCCATTGGTGAAAGTGGGGTGTTAAAATCTCCTACTATTGTGTTACTGTCAATTTCCCCTTTTATGGCTGTTAGCATTTGCCTTATGTATTGAGGTGCTTCTATGTTGGGTGCATAAATATTTACAATTGTTATATCTTCTTCTTGGATTGATCCCCTCATCATTATGTAGTGTCATTCTTTGTCTTTTGTAATAGTCTTGATTTTAAAGTCTATTTTGTCTGATATGAGAATTGTTACTCCAGCTTTCTTTTGATTTCCATTTGCAAGGACTATCTTTTTCCATCCCCTTACTTTCAGTCTTTATGTGTCCCTAGGTCCGAAGTGGGTTTCTTGTAAACAGCATATATATGGGTCTTGTTTTTGTATCCATTTAGACAGTCTATATCTTTTGTTTGGAGCATTTAATCCATTTACATTTAAGGTAATTATCGATATGTATGTTCCTATGACCATTTTCTTAATTGTTTTGCATTTCTTTTTGTAGATCCTTTTCTTCTCTTGTGTTTCCCACATAGAGAAGTTCCTTTAGCTTTTGTTGTAGAGCTGGTTTGGTGGTGCTGAATTCTCTTAGCTTTTGTGTGTCTGTAAAGGTTTTAATTTCTCCAACAAATCTGAATGAAATCCTTGCTGGGTAGAGGAACCTTGGTTTTAGTTTTTTCCCTTTCATCACTTCAAATATGTCCTGCCACTCCCTTCCGGCTGGCAGAGTTTCTGCTGAAAGTTCAGTTGTTAACCTATGGAGATTCCCTCTTATGTTATTTGTTGCTTTTCCCTTGCTGCTTTTAATATTTTTTGTTTGTATTTAATTTTTGATAGTTTGATTAATATGTGTTGGTGTGTTTCTCCTTGGATTTATCCTGTGTGGGACTCTCTGTGCTTCCTGTACTTGATTGACTATTTCCTTTCCCATATTAGGGAAGTTTTCAACTATAATCTCTTCAAATATTTTCTCAGACACTTTCTTTTTCTCTTCTTCTTCTGGGACCCTTATAGTTCGAATGTTGGTGCGTTTAGTGTTGTCCCAGAGATCTCTGAGACTGTCCTCAATTCTTTTCATTCTTTTTTCTTTATTCTGCTCTGGGGTGGTTATTTCCAATATTTTATCTTCCAGGTCACTTATCCGTTCTTCTGATTCAGTTTTTCTGTTATTGAGTCCTTCTAGAGAATTTTAATTTCATTTATAGTGTTGTTCATCATTGTTTGTTTGCTCTTTAGTTCTTCTAGGTCCTTGTTAAACATTTCTTGTATTTTCTCCATTCTATTTGCAAGATTTTGGATACCTTTACTATCATTACTCTGAATTCTTTTTCAGGTAGAGGGCCTATTTCCTCTTCATTCATTTGGTCTGGTGGGTTTTTACCTTGCTCCTTCATCTGCTGTATATTTCTCTGTCTTCTCATTTTGCTTTACTTACTGTGTTTGGGGTCTCCTTTTCACAGGCTGCCGGTTCGGAGTTCCCGTTGTTTTTGGTGTCTGCCTCCAGTGAGTAATGTTAGTTCAGTGGGTTTGTAGGCTTCCTGGTGGACAGGACTTGTGTCTGTGTTCTGGTGGATGAGGCTGGATCTTGTCTTTCCAGAGGGCAGGACTGCATCCGGTGGTGTGTTTTGGGGTGTCTGTGAACTTGTGATTTTAGGCAGCCTCTCTGCTAATGGGTGGAGTTGTGTTCCTGTCTTGCTAGTTGTTTGGCATGGGGTGTCCAGCACTGGAGCTTGCTGGTCTTTGAGTGGAGCTGGGTCTTATTGTTGAGATGGCGATCTCTGGAAGAGCTTTCACCAATTGATGTTACATGGGGCCAAGATATCTCTGGTGGTCCAATGTCCTGAACTCAGCTGTCCCACCTCAGAGGCTCAGGCCTGACACCCGGCCTGAGCTCCAAGACTCTATTAGCCACACAGCTCTTAATGAAGTAGGTTCAGGAGATAGAATAGTTGGTTTCTATTTATTTCCCTCTTGTTAGCATACATTTTTTTCCCCTTTGTGTGTTGTCTAGCTTCACTTGCTCACAGAGTGCCACATTCAGGAGCCTTGCAACAGCCCTTCAGACCAGAGTTCCTCTCCTCTATTGGTTTTACAAAAATTACAAAATGATAAATGCTCATTGTAAAAATATTCAAATAGCATAAATATATACAATGGAAGAAGTGAAAACACCACCCTCCTTCCCCCAGGTCTCTGTGGCTTCCCCAGATCCCACACCCTGGGGACAGCGGCCTTGAGCAGGCATTTTCTGAGGATGTGGCACCAACATTTTTATACCAAAAATAGGCCCATGAGAACCAGGACTGTGTCTGTATTGCTCCTTGTTGTCCTGTTGACCTAAAACAAGTAGAGGGCCAGATAGTTCTCCAGTAAAGAGAGGTTTATTCACGATCAACAGAGAATTGCAGTTCTGGGTCTGCAACCATGGCAAGACACACACAAGTCCCCACAGGGCAATGGAAGGGGAATGCTTTTATAGAGGGGAAAGGAAGGTGGGAGGGCTCTAGTAAACAAAGAGTCCATGGCTTTCCACTGGCCAAGTCCTTGCCAGGAAAGAAGAGAATTGTTCCTCCTTCTTTTTGGCTCTGCTATAGTTGCAGGGTGTGCAAACTCCCCTCTTTGGTCTCCCAACTCTATTTAATTGGGATTTCTGTTTATTAAATTTTATTATAGTTCCCAGAAGAGAGCCTCGGTAGGCAGTCAATCATATTTGCTGAATGCTGGATGAATAAATGAGTTCTTCCTCAAGTTATTTTTTTTTTCAAGAAACAGAGCTATTGACCTACTTCATTCTTTTTAGAGACCACCAAGCATTCCATAATCCAGATGTACCTTAATGTGTTTAACCATCTCTTTATTAATAAACCCTTGGGTATTTTTGTAATGTTTCCATCACAAACATGTTGCAATGAGCCCTCCTTTACTGGGGTCTTAGTATGTGTGAATTACCACATCATAAGGGAGATTCTCTGACGTGGAAGTGCATCAAAGGGTATGCTTAAGTTCTGTCCTAGAGATGTTAAAGAACCCCATGGGAGCCAAACAGAAGGCATGGGGTTGGGGCGGAGGGGTCACAAGTGCTTTGCAACGGGGTTAAGTCAGCATCTCCTGCTCAGGCTTGGGTTGGGGCTTATAAGGAGCCTCCTTTGGGGCCCTGGCCAATGAAACTCACTCTGACAACCTGCAGGTGGCTAAGGTGACAGACAAGTGTCTCTCTATAGGGCGCTTAGTACTCTTTCTTGGAACTCTTATTGAAAGTGCTTGTGATTTTCAAAATACCTTCACTAGATCAGCTTCTCTGGATCTTCTGATCACCATGATGCAGGCTGGGAAGTTAATGACATCCGCATTTTACAGGAGATGTGAATGACGTAGCCCTTGAATCCAGCTCTTCCGGAAGCCAAACTATCCTGAACTTCCCAACTAAGAGAGTCAATAAATCCCCCTTTTTGTTTAATCTAGTTTGGTCTCCATCACTGAAGGACTCCTCATTAAGACTGATCTTAGGGCACAAAATGTTAAACACAAGTAGAATAATAATTAATAATAATGATTTTACTGGTAATTTTTAATGAGGGTATAATTTATATATGGTAAAATGCAGGTCTTAAGTCTTCAGTTCAATGAGTTCTGAGAATTGCACTCACACCCCTATTAAGACATAGAACAATTCCATTACGCTTGGAAGACCCCTTGCATCCCTTCCTGGTCTACCTGTCCCCACCTCCCACCTCAGAGACAACTGTTGCTCTAATGTCTTTCACCACAGATTCGTCCTGCCTGTTTTAGAACTTGCTCTCAAGGGAACCAGACAGTATGTGCTCTTTTGTGTCTGGCTTCTCTCACTCAACATGATGTTTTAAGGTTCATCTACATTCATGAAAATAACACCCAACATATTTGAACCCTCCTGGTGTGCCAGGTACTGTATTCAACGTTTTCTGTTCTTTATGTCTTTATAATAATCCGATGGCGTGTGGTTATCATCCCTATTTTGTAGCTGAGGAAACTGAGACTTAGCGAGGTTAAGTAACTTGCTCAGATAACATTGCCAGTCAGCAGATCTGTCAGGATTTGAGCTTGGGGGTCTGACTCCAGAGCCGGAAGCCCAGAGAACCTGGCACAGGTCACATACCACTGGAAACCCTCTCACCCCGTCACCCCTTGGCCTCCCAACTGCTCCTTCCCGTTCTTTATTCACTCTTCTTGGACCAGGCTGAGATCTCATCTCCTATTCCACTGGGGTGGGGTGGGTCACCTTCACTAGCCCCTCCAAGTGAGCCAGCTTGGGGAGGGAGAGCCTAGCTTGTGAAGGTGCCTCGGCTACTCCAGGGAGTCACTGCTTTGTGGGCCTGTCTAGGGAGAGAAAGATTATCTACGGCTATGAAAAGGGTAAGGTGAAGGTGAAAAACACAACTGCCACCCAGATAACTGAAATTAAACAAAAGCCTTTCTGTCTAAAGTGACACCCGATTCAAAGTGGAATTTGTGAGGATGGTGCAGAGCTATTAGTCACCACTCACAGATAAGCCCCAGAGCTGTGCCCACTGTGCACGGAGTCCAGCAGCCCAGGTCCCGCCTCCCACATGGCCAATCAGCCACTGAGTAGTGGGCACTGCTGCACTGTTTAGAAAGCTCTCTGTTCGGAAGAGCAGAAACCCTGCTCCTGGTCCTGCCGGCTTCCTGCCACACCCCCCCAGACCCTTCAGCCTAAACTCCTTGAGATGAAGGGAGAAAGGATCATTTGAGTTCTCCGGAGGAGAGGGGGTCAAAGAGGAGAGCAGGCAGCTGAGGGCACGTGGAACTGGGAGGAAAATGGGCCAAATAAATTGAGCATAGGAAACAGGGAAGGAGAACAACTCCTCTGTCTGGCTTTGATGGACACCGATCATTTCCTGGCTGCGTGATCTTGAGCAAGTTGCTTAACCTCTCTGTGTCACTGTTTTTTCATGGGGGATAATAATAGAACAGACCTTATCAGGTTGTTGTGAGGTATATCTGAGTTAATACATATAACATACCTGTCATGGTTTCTGGTGGATAATAGGCACTCAATAAATGTTTATTATATTGCTATTACCTTCACTGTGCTCATTGGGACTGTGGAAAAAGCATTCTGGACTGAGAGTCTTTCAATGTAGATTCTCATCTTGTCTCTGCCACTAACTTGCTGTGTGGACTTGAGCAAGTCACTTCCCCTGTCTGGGTCTCAATGTCCCTATCTTCAAAGCCAAAAGGCCATTCCAATGGATGTATCTTAGTCTGTACTTCTTGGAAAGACATTCAAGCAAAGCCTTCCAACTCTCCTACCTGCTCCTTCCCATTTGTTCTCAGTACCCCAAACTGTCTGAAGATGACAGCAAACCCCCCGCATCTCAACCTGGAAAAGCTGGGACAGCTCTGCACCCAGTTTGGAAGACCACCTTCCCCCCAGTGGAAGATGCACCTGTTGGCTGCCTCCCTCAGGATATGCTTTAAGTCAAACCATCCAAGTTCTTGCTCAGCCACTAGCCGGCTAGTTGACCTTGGGCTGGTTGCTTGATGTCTCTGAGCCCAGACTCCTCATCTGTAAAGTGGGGGTAATAGTAACAGCTATGTCACACAGTTACCGTGAAGAGTAAATGTGAATTTACAGTTAAAGAGCTCAGCACCATGCCTGGTGTAAAATAAATGCTCAACAAATATTTTTGTATTATCGTCATCATCAACGTCATCATCATGATCATGACTATCTCTTCCTTTCCAATCCTGGGTCTCAGAGACAAGCAGTGATCAGTTTCAGAAGACAGCTTCCTCCTTAACCACTCCTGGGAGCCATCTGCTTTTGCTGCCCTCCACGGGGACACGTGTGCACATCCCCCCACCTTGACCACCTGGCTCTGGGGGCACCTGGACTGGCTGTCCTGCAGGGCGCGGGCAAAGGCGAGGAGCTGGCACGCAGCTTCTGGTCTGAACATCATGATTTGCAGGCCAAACCGAGCTATTTCTGCAGATTCACCAGCAATCTCGGCAGCTCAATAAACACAGCTTGTGAGTCAGCAGTCGGGTAAATTGTGCACCCAGACTTGTATTTAAGATCATCCTTGGACCGTGGATGGCAGTCAGAAAACCAAGTGTAGGGCTTCCCTGGTGGCGCAGTGGTTGAGAGTCCGCCTGCCGATGCAGGGGACACGGGTTCGTGCCCCGGTCCGGGAAGATCCCACATGCCGCGGAGCGGCTGGGCCCGTGAGCCATGGCCGCTGGGCCTGCGCATCCGGAGGCTGTGCTCCGCAACGGGAGAGGCCACAACAGTGAGAGGCCCGCGTACAGCAAAAAAAAAAAAAAAGAAAACCAAGTGTATAATTTTCGATTAGCACACCACAAGCATCCAGGTTTGCTTAAGCCACTGCATCTTCTTCTGGAATTCACGTTGCTACTGGTTGTGGTCTAAAAACAAGTCAGCCCTGGACTTCTGCAAGAAAAGAAATTCTGTATGTGAGGATTTCTGAGGCTATCCCCAACCCCAACATATACACCAGCCTTGTCATGGGAATGGTGCCCCTTTCCAATCCACCCTGGGATCTCCCCACTCTGTCCCTTACCCTCTCCTTCTTCTTACTACATTAGGGCTCATCCTTCTCTTTTTGGGCCTGGCTTCATTTCCACCACTACTTTATCCAGGCTTGAACTCCCAAATGACCACACTTTGGTGCACATGCCTCCTTCTACATGATTTAAAAGCAGCAACAAACACAGTAGCAGCAGTTATAATGATGATACGTACCATTTAGTAGCCACTTTCTATGCCATGTCAAGCACCGGGTTGAGTCCCTTATAAGCACTATTTCACTTAATTTCAGAGCAGTCCTTGGGGCTTGGGTACTGAAAATGTTACTCCCACTTTGCTAAGAAGGAAATGAGGACTAGAGAAGTAAAGTAACGTGGCTGAACTCTCCACTGATATCTTGAACCAAGGGAATCTGACTCCAGCGCCCAGGTTAACATCTGTGCATCACTGCTCTAAAGAGTCACATGTGATCTGCCACAGCATTCTCCACGTCTTGGCTTGTGACCCACAAAGTCATTTTAGTGAATCATGCATTTGTAAAAATAGACTACACCACGCTCCAACTGGGAACATCAAAGCGCATCATCCATATTCAGGATAAGTATTATTTCTCAACACTTTGTTTCAATTCAACACATACGTGTATGCACATACCTGTTTACAGTGTAAAGTTGTCCCTCCTAAGTTTAGTCACAACCGAAAACAGTCTGAAGGTCTCTGGGCTATTGGGTCCCTCTGGGAAAACACTGGATAGGTCCTGCCCTCTCTCTTTCTACCTCTCCTAATCATAATAATATTAATGACAATGACTTCTCCTGGCTCTGATGGATGTGAAATTGCTTAGCAAATTCTAAAATGTTGCACATCATCGATATCCAGGTTGATTTTCACTTCTGCTGAGTGGTTTTGTTCACATATCTGGGGGCAGATGGAGGGGGTGGGTGTCATGCGACTGTCATCACAGGCTCCGAGGGAGTCTCCCATCTCACTGTCCTGTGGCTGCTGCCACCTGCCTGACCTCGGGGTGCCGTTTCTTCCAGTTAGAAGCTCAATGCCCAGAGGTTAGCTGCTTAGGCGACGGGGATAGAAAAGCTTCCAGTTCTTTGGGAAATGTTTCCAGGAGAATTTATCCCTGTTGGCCTTTTCCCAGACATCCAGGGACTAGTCAGGGATCGAACTTATCCATCCCAGCAGCTGGGGAGACTGGGGCAGGAGTCTGCTGGCTCCCCCCTCCCCCTTCCTCCACCCCAGCCTTTGCTCTGCTGCTGTCCTTTCACAGGTCAGAGAAGGGCTTTGGGGCTTGATTCCACAGCAGCCTCAGACTTCACCTTCAGTGCAAGAATCACAACAACCCTATGGGTTTACACAGGGTCTTGCTTCTTACAAGCTCAGAGCAATTTCTTGGATGTTGGGCTCATTCTTTCCAAGGTCACTGTGGAAGGTGTTCTTAATACCTAGGTGGTATAAAAGGAAGATGGTTTGGACGTTCTGGCCTTGACAGCCTGTAGAGAGTGTGGGCTGGGGTTGGATTTGCCTCAGTTTAGCTTCCCAAACCTTCCTATCCGATTGCTGATTTCTCAACCCTGTTTCATTATCACTTTCCTAAAAAGTCTTTTTAGACATTTCTCCTTATTTGCCTTCCACCTGCCCATGAAATGTTAGTACCACAGATACACTATATGTCTGTTTATGTACTATATGTATCTCTGCTTATACCTAAAAAGAGTAAGATTTTTTTCACTCCCCACCCTTCCAGGAGTCAATTTTTACCCCTTGGGGGTGATTTTGCCCTGTTGAGAATGCAGGCTCGAGAGAGATGGTACTGACAGGCCTGGCCTCCTGGGTCCTCGGCTCTTGGCATGTACGGAATAAAAAGAGCACCACCACCTGGGGTTATTGAAGGACTAAAGGCCATACTGCAAGTAATGTGCTTAGCACATGCTTGGTACCGGTTAAGCACTCATAACTACTGTCACATCATTACTGGTGGTAGTCATAACAGTTCACTTTTGTTGGGGAATTATTATATGATGGGATTTAGAGCTTTTCGTAAACTCAGTGACTTAGTTCTCATAGCAGCCCTGTGAGGTAGGGACTATTATTATCATCTTACAGATAACAAAATTGAGACACAGACTCATTGACTTATCCAAGGTCACATGGCCCATATGTGACAAAGCTAACATTTGACTCCAGGGAGTCTGGCCCCTGAGCTTACTCTTAACCATGATGCTATGTACATTAGTCATGTAAGTGGAATGTTAGTGGCAGCATTAGGATTAATACTTTAACTTTTTCAACACTGGCAAGTGGCCTCACTGGTACTTTGGCTTCAAATGGTTCTGACCCCTGTGGTCATCTCAGGACTTTGAAATGAACTTTTCTGATTCTTTGATTGAAGGCAGAGCTGCCTGAATTCCTGATAAGGATCAGTTATTTGAGTTTCCACTTCCCAGCCTAGGGAAACTACTCAGGCCTCCCCATGACCATTCCCCCCTCTTTGGAATCGAGATGGCACCGAGTGTGGGCTGCTGCTGAGGAGACGTGTGTTGCTATGGCAGCAGCTCATGCCTCCTTCCTCCCCTCTCAGAGGTGCTCTGACACAGGAGGCAGTTTCTGTGGTAACAAGCTGAGTGGAGGGTCCATAAAGAAAGGACTGTGTGTTCTGACATGGGTGAATTGAAAATGACTCCTGGGCATTTAGAGGGCTACCCTGCCACATGTCCAAGGCAAACAGCAGCATCACTGCAGGAATGGTCCCAGCAAGTGGAGTATTAGAGACATGAGAGTTTCTTAGCTTATTGTCCCCTACAAGTTCACCTTTTGTCTTTTTTTATAAAGACAAGTTAAGATTTCAGAAGATGAAATGAAGAGGAGGGAACTGTAGAGTATATAATTCAGGGGTGTATAATTCAATTCCTATGCAAACAGTAGACCCACAAGTAAACTTTTAAGCATGGTTCCAAGCCCTTCAGAGAAGTTTCAGAGGATGGAGGGACCGGTGCTCAGTTCTTTTTGAAGCTGTTCGGTGCCCAGCTGCAGAAAGCCCTTCCCACTGACTGCCACCCCTGCAGCTGCTGTGCCCCTTTCGAGCCCATGCATTTCCTGCTGCCAGGAAGCGTGGGCTGCTCTCCTTGCCTCCCTGGGGCCATGGTTGGCTGCATCCTGGGATCTGGTCCTACACATCAACACTCATTTTGCCCTTTGCAGGGTTTCAAGGTCACAGGAGGTGTGGGAGGAAAGCCCAGTACTCTAAGAGGAGGCTCAGCAGGGAGAGACCTTGCAGCCATGACAACTGTTTTGCATCTCTTCCTGGTCACATAAGAGATGTAATGAGCTGGTTCATGCTTAATGAGAGCTTACTATGTGCTAGGTATCATTCTAAGCAATTTACATGTATTGACACATTTAATTTTGCCAAAAACCAGATGAGATAAATAATATTATTATCCCCATTTTACAGAGGAGGAAATAAGCATAGAGAGCTTGAGAAAGTTACTCAAGGTCTCACACTTAGTAAAGAGCAGAGCTAGCCTGCCTGGCACCTGGGACTTCAATAAAGTTTGTTGAATGAATGAAGAAGTGAATGGGAAAGGAAGCAACAAAGAAAATCCTTTATGTATACACATGCCCTTCAGGGTCATTTTGGCTTAAGATGCATCTTAGAATCAAATGTGGGCTTAGCAAATTTAAAACCCTTCTTCTTCAAACTCACTGATAGTACTATTTGGTATCAGACCCCAGTATAATTAGAATACCTCCTGAGAATACCTCAATAGCAGTTAATTGCCCCAGCCCCTCCCCAGTGAACTCACCCCTCCCACATCATCCTCTCTGAAAGGCTGGCTGGCCTCCAGTCAGCTTATTATTTGCTTCATTGGGCAGCCACAACGCTCCATTGTTACAGTTTACACGTGTTACGTGTTGATGGCCCTTAAACCAGGAGGACAGGGACTGAATCTTTATACCTGCATTTCCCAGGGCTCCCACAGGACCAGTCCTATGGAAGAAGTTTCGGAGATGCTGATTGAGGGAATGAACTGTCTTCCATTGTCTGCAATTATTTCCCATGTGTTAGTTTGGTCACTCCAGTAAGACTAGAGTAAGGAGGCAGGAGAGCACTACTTCATTTTCTCCTTGTGTCTTCTTTGTGTCAAGCATGTAGCAAATGTTCAATAAATATTAACTGATTTCTTTTTCCTTCATTGGGGCCCACTGTGTTTTGCCGTTCTCCCTGTATGTGGAGACAGGTGCTCACAGAAGGAGCTGGTAAGCTTCCTGTGAACTCCATGATCAGGGTCTCTGGGCTCCTTAGAGGAAAGATTAAGTTGGGGAGGGGAGGCAGCTACCACAGATGGATAATACAGTGGCTTTATCGCCAGTATTTCTAAATTCCACATTATAACACTGTGTCTGAATAAAGATTTTTGTGTCATGTTCAGGTGCATGAGGTAATTTTGGAGTTGAAATTCAGATACCCAGTAAACATTAGCCAAACGAGTAAATGAACAAATGGCAAAAACTAAGATGAGCTGCAAAATCAAAATTTTCTGTCTCATATGCAAATGACGTAAGAAAATCAATTTTACCCAGAAAGAAATCTCCTCATTTTCTAAAACTCTTCTGTGATATCAAAATATTCTTTAGATGAGATGTGAGACAAAATGATTCTCTCCTTTGGTTTGAGATCTTATTGTGAGCCCTTAGAAGTTCCTATAAGATTCCAGGAAGGTCCTGGTCACAGGTGGTGCCCCACAGATGGGTGCCTGTGTCAGTGGCTGTCCCGTGTTAGTGTTTTCCTCATAGGTGAGTGCCTTCAAGCTCTGCACAGTACAGACCCGTGGCCACAGAAGCATGTCTTGTCTGGTGTAATCCTTGCTCTAGCTGAGCCAGCTGGGGAGAGAAACATGTAAATAAATGCTGGTGGCGAAGCTTATTGTTCTATCAGAGGAGAATGCAAGGTGTAGTGGGCACCATGGGAGAAATGGCTAACTGCCTCTTTACAGTCAAGGAAGGCTTTGAAAGAAATGCTTAAGCTGAGCCTTGAATGATGTATAGAAGAGGACCTTCCAGCTCATGAGACCTGATTGCAAGAAAAGAGGAGTGGGGAACAACATAGTGCCTTGGATCCTTTCTGGGAACAGCAGGTGTTCAGCACTGCTGGGGAACAGGGCAATTCCATGCTGCCTTCAATCTGCTTTTCATCAAGTTTTTGTAGTCTTGCCAGCAAATAGCATCAATGACACACATGCACACATGTGCACAAATATGCACGCACAAGCACACTTCCTGGCTTTGACCTAAAATACACTTTGTGTGCTTCTCATGGTCTGTGAAGTCTGTTCTGAGGGCTTAGACATATACAAATGTGCGTGCACACGAGCCAAGGGAAATAGACTTGGATCTTGGTCCAGAGAAATGCTGGGGAATTATCTCAACAAATAGAGCAGATATGTAATTCCCTGAATAATTTTTTGGGTTTTTTTGTTGTTGCTGTTTTGTTAAATTTAACAATCTGCTCTCCTGCACATCTTTTTTGTTATTATCAAGTAATGTAGCAATGTCAGCTGTCAATCTCAGAACTTCCCAACTACCTGGAAGCCAGACAGGAGCTAACTCCATCATCCCCTTCTTGGAACTAGTCATTGCAAGAACCATCGTAGCACACACTTTACCTAACCAATGACTGGGGTCATTTTGTATGACAGCTTTATGGTTTTTCACATAAACTCACACCCTCTAAAAAGATTTCAATTGTTAGGGTCACCGATAGAGATCTGTACATCACCTCAGCATCAAAACAAATTCTGAACTTCTTTTCCTTGGCGTTGTTCTGGTAGGCTAACTCCACGCCGTCAAAGTCTAGACATGGCAAGTGGGAAGATGGTAGTGGGGACCCCCCCACAAGCTGGGGGTCCTCTTGGTCGATGGGCCCCCTTGTTCCTGCTGCTGTGCTATCATTTTGGCTAGAGGTAATAATGTCTGCCTTTTTAAAATACCAGGTAGCTACTTTTATTTTCAGCAAACCCATGAGCAGAAAACTGAACCAGCATGGTCTGGTGAGAAGGAAGTTAATTGAATGTCAAGTTAACCCTAGTGGCAGGCCAGGAGCAGAAAGAGTGCCATCACACTGACTGCCCCCCAATTGCCCTACCTCACTGGACACCTGCTGTGTTTTAAATACCCTCCAATAACACCAACTGCACTGCAAGGACTTGCTAAAAATTTATGTTCTGACTAAATTACGGATTTCTTCCCTTGAAAGTTAACTGAGTAGAGTTTGTTATCTGGTGACTAAACCACTATCACCTGTTATTCCCTAGAAAAGAGAGAGATCTGAGGGATGGAAAACAGGTTCGGGAGAAGCTCCAGAGGTCAAAGGGTGCCTGCATGGACTGTAGGAAAGTAAACCAGGTTGGTCCATAGGAGGGCTATGCCAATAGGAGTTATGGGCTAATGTGACCCAGATATACCTTGTCTATTGCATAATTTTGTCCAAGTCCATTTCTAAGGATTTTGTAAAAAAAAAAAAAAGCAGAACATGTATTTCTATCAATCTTTCTGAGTCTGAAGAAACTTCTTCCAGAGCAATTGGCCCTCTTGAAAAAGGTGAATCACATTTTCGCAGAAGTAGTTAAGGATGAACTCCAGTGTATATATGTGTCCTTGAAATAGGAAGGAAAAAAGAAGAAAAGAAGAGCAAGGCCAGGGTAAGGGCTAGTCCAGACTCACACAGCACTGAGAGGAGTCCTGAGCAAACTTGACATCAGCAGGACGGTTGGTTCCAGCAGAGAGAGCTGGTGATTCGACTACCGCATCCCAGCCGGATGCTCAGAAGGGAACTGTTTTCATTTTTTTTCACACTGCACAGTCTCACGATTCTCACCTTCCCTCAAAGTCCAGCAGCCAGCATGTTCAGGATGACGATTTATTTCAATTCGGCTTTTATAAATAGCTTCTCAAATTTGGTAAAATCAAATTATCTTGCTGCCACCCAGAATGTTAATGTGTAGCATCAGCAGTGGAGCTACCGGTCAGGGTGTCCTCAGGGACACTAATATGCATAGATTTAAAGCCGTAGGACTTTAAAAATTTACACTTTGCACTCTAAAACACCTCCTGCGTTTAGCTCAGAAGAGAAATGTGTTACAGCAGGCAGGTCTATGACTCCCACCCCCACAGCTTCTTCCATGTCTCTTAAAACTCAAACTCACCTTCTCCACAATATAATTTATAAACATCTTTTTCCATTTTCACCTCTTGGCAGGGGATGGATTTTCATCTTGACAAGTCAATTCCCTTTTGATGTTTTGAAGATTTTTTATATCTTTAATAGCACATTTTGAAAAGAAAGGGATTTCTCGGTTTGTGGATAAGAATATTATACACACAAATACTTACAAAATATTTGGGTATCTGGAGGACAAAGCTCTGTATTTGTGATTGATAGGTCTGTTCAATACACTAAAGGGAAATCAGCTCTGGAGTTTTCTTTATTGAAATCCTGTCTTTGTTGATTGTTTTGCCCCTGGCTGAGCCCTTGGAGAAAAGCTTCCCAAAGTGGGAAGATGCACTGCCCTATCTCCCTTATCACCCTCATTCAGCCGACTTGTTCAGGAGACTGTGGCTGCACTGGGGACCGTGTTGGATCCATTAGGATCCCCTTCCCCCAATTTCAGCCACACAAAAGGATTTTAAAATTGAGCTGTGAACAGAGGCTCTTTCTCTCGCCCTTTGTGAGACCTACATCCAGACTGAAGCCCTCCCTCCCACACGTGTGCACCTGCTCAGGCCACTGTCAGTCATCTGGGCTGATGGAGGGTGGCCACCAGGTTGAGGACACCACATCATTTCTACAAGGCTTTGGAAGAAATTGAATGAACTTGGTTCTGAGGGAACCAATGTATCTTCTGAATTACTTATTAGAGCTTGGCCTTGTAGACCCCATGTTTTTAAAATGAGGTCACACAAAGCAGGGGTGACCAGTGACGAGATCTAGTCAGATTGGGGTGAAAAAAGTTTCAAGCTCAGTTGCACAGCTGATATTGAGAAAATAATTGGTGGTCTGAATCCACCGCAAGGCTGACCCTTGACTTTGAAATCTGTGGGAGGTGTGTTTTGTTTTGTTCTTCTCAGGGCCATTTTAAAAAATTGTGGTAAAATACAGTAATAAAATTTACCTTTCTAACCATTTTTAAGTGTAGTGTTCAGTAGTGTTAAGCACATTGACATTGTTGTGCAACCAATCTCCAGAACTCTCTTCATCTTGCAGAACTGAAACTCTTTACCCATTTTACAAGTCCCCATTCCCCCTCCTCCCAGGCCCTAGCAGCCACGTTGCTACATTCTGTCTTCTCAGGACCATTGTTAAGTGCCTGTGCTGTTAGGACTCTTTCAGCCACAAGCAACAGAAGCCACTGGAAACTGCTAAAGCAATAAAGGAAGTTTGTAGGCTCAAGGGAATCCAAGGAAAGGTTGGCCAGTCAGGCACAGAAAGGCAGGGATGGGCCTCAGGAGCAGATGGAGGCCAGGACTCAAATGCCACTAAACGCCTGCATCCCTGCTCCCTTCTACCCCTCAGCTTCACCTCCCACTCTCCGCAGAGAGGCTTTGTCTACACGGCAGAGGACGTGGCTACCAGCAGCTCCATATTAACTTCATCCACCAGAGAGACATTGGATGGACAAGCTCTGTGGTTCTAATATAGATTCCTAGGGAAGAGGCTTATTGAATCAAGTGGATCAGAGGCTCCTTCCTAGACCAATCAGCCATGGCCGTGATGGCAGGGATACTATCATTGGCCCATCTTAGGTCAGGTGCCCACCTCTGACCAATCAACTATGGCTATAGGAGGGGCATGTAATATCAAGACTGACCCCATGGGTAAAGGGCTAAAGGAGCTCCCAGCAGAAAGGGCCAGTGATGCTGGGCAGGAACAGCAGACGGTATTTACTAGCACACCCTCCACTTCCTCTTCCTCCACCAGATGTCCATGAATTACAAAGCTGTTTTGCTCCCGCCCACTCACTATGATGAGTCTTTCCAGGAGCTGCTCCTTTCTCTAGATCGTCCCTTTTTACCAACAACAAGAGATAATGATGCAATCATATGCAGAGTATCAAGACACACATGCTCATATAGTCCCTCTCCGTCTCTCTTTGTCTTTCTCTCTCTTTCCAACAAAAGATTACCTGTTAGGATCTGACTGTGTGATTCTTCCCAATGGCTTTCTTATATTTTAAAAAAGAGTCTAATGACCAAAACCTTGTCAAGGCTCCCTGCCCCAAATTCACACCTGCTGGAGGAATCCAAGGCACCCAGTCACCCACTCTCCTTCCCTGAGCCGGCCATCAGCACTCCTTAGAGGGAGCAGCCTCGGAGCTGCTGGCGAGAAGACAGAGGGAGATTTTCTCCTTGTTCTTGTTATTACCCTAATTCCCTTTTTTCATGACATTTAACCAGGCAGCCTCCATCAGTGTTATTATATTGGTCAGATTTTGCTTGTGTTTAAAGAATTGTCTCGGCATTTGGGCTTGAGCAGATTTACAGACAGGCAAACACTTCCTTTCCACAGCATATTAGCTGAAAAGCAAAACCCAACTGTGTCCTGGGAGGTCTCCATCCCAGGCTGGCCAGGGTCACAAATCCACTGCAGCAGTGTCCCCATAGGGATCCTGAGAAACTTAGTGCTCACTGGCACCCTACATGGTGTCCACATAAAGACCTGTTTAAACTGACAGCACTAGACCTGGTCCATATTTAACCAAGTATTTGAATGGTTAGTCCTGAGTCATGTGACCCGCATGCATTTGAAAGACTATTAGGCCCATCTGAGTTTCCAAAGACGCCTTGCAGTCTGCTGCTCAAAGTCTGAGTCTGAGGCTACTGAACACCTTCACAACTTTGAACAAAGTCAGAGAAAGGTTTTTTTTAAGTGTTTGTGCTATATTTCTGATCATAAATATTGCCCTAGACTTTTCTGCCTAAAAAGCAGGATGGAATCATAACACTGAGAATCAAGGAGTTTTCAATATCAGTCAGGTCTGGTGATAGCCAGGCTAAAGGGAAGATTATTTCTTGAGCACTTACTATGCACTCACAGTACGTAAGATTGTGCTTAGAAAAGCATGAGCTGTCATCTCCACACACAGGAGGTTCACAGTCCACCACAGGGGAGCTGTGTCCACTTTCCTTTGTGCTGCTCAAGGACTCTTGACTTCCTTTGAGGAACCATCCCACCTCCACTCTCAGATTGTATGGCTTTTTAGCACTGCCTCTTCTCCTGTTTCGTAGATGGTCACATGACTCAGGGCTAACCATTCAGACTATCTCAGTCCTCTGATTGATTCATAAAAGGGCATATGACTCAAGGCTGGCCCATCAGACTCATTGCTGGGACTTTTACTAGAATTATTGGGGAAAAGCCTTGGTCTTTCTGTTTGTCCTTTAGCTGATAAGATGGTGGTCTGGGGTGTCTGGTGGATATAGGCCTCCCCATTTTACAGATGAGGGAACTAGAGCACAGAGAAAATAAGTAAATTCTGTAAGATTACAGAGTCAGTTTGTGGGAGGGCTGGGGTTCAAATTCAGACAGCCTAGTTCTAGAATCCATGCTCTGCCAGCGTGCCTCTCATACAGTCCATATGCCTCTCGTTGCCAGCCAACAGGGAACTCCTTATACTCCCCATAGCTCTTTCTTCCAGGAAGAAGCCCCTTCCAGAACTTTCTCCCAGAAGGGATGATCCCTGTCTTTGGTTCATACCCTGGGTTAGTAGGGCCGATCTCTGGGTGAAGAACTCAAAGACCAAAAAATAGGAGCAAGATAAGGTAAATAACGCACTAGAGAGCCTAGAAAAGGGATTCTTAAACTACCTTGGACCTCTGAGCCCTCTGAGAATTTGGTTCCCCAAAATAGTTTGTATACACTTGAAGGGTTGTACATGACATGTTCTGATTGCAAGTGACGGAAACCCAATTTGAATCAGTTTGGTTAAAAAGGGGAAAGTATTTTTTCACATAACTGTGGTAAGAGCAAGGATGCAGCCAGGCCAAGGGACAACAGGAACCAAGGATAAAGGCTTTGTTTTTTGTTTTTTTCTCGGCCTCTTTCAATGTGTTAAGTTCATTCTCTCTGACCCATGGTAAACAACATGGTTGAAATTGAGTCTCATTTCATACTGAGTAGCCACATCGTTGCCCCAGCTCCAGTTCAAAATATGTTAGGGAAGAACCCATGTGGCCTGGGCTGTGGACACACCTCTGTGGCTGTGAAAGCAGAGAACTGGGATCAGCAGTGGTTATCACTGCAGGAAAAAGGGCAATATACTCAGAAGAGGGTATGGGGCAGACAAAACAAAGAAGACCTCAATAAAGAACCCAGTGGGACCTTGGACCTAGAGCCTAGAGCTAAGTCTAAAAAACAAAGTGGAGAACTGAGGATACTATATGAAAAATTCAGACAAACACTTATCTGAATTATCTGAATCATTCAAGGGGAATGTGTTGACCAAGATTACCCAGAATGTGGCCTCCAGATTTTCCTTTCTTCGTCCAAGAATTTATAGAAAATTACTTCAGAAAACAGAAACAAGATATGGATTTTCTATTGGAAAATATAGTGCTCTGCAAAGTTGAAGTTTCTTGTTTCTGCATCTTAAAAGAGAAATAAGATATATTTGATCAGATTGGTCTAGTCTAGGTTGTGTGTATCTAATACTAATTGTGCAAAATCCTTAGGAAATACTCAAGCAAACTTTGATTTTTAATTTAATTAATTAATTTTATTATATTAGTTTCAGGTGTGCAACACAGTCATTCAATATTTTATAGACTATACTCCCTTTAAAGTTATTATAAAAAATTGACTATATTCCCGGTGCACTACAACATAGCCTTGCAGCTTATTTGTTTTATGCATAGTTGTTTGTACCTCTTAATCCCCTGCCCCTATCTTGCTCCTCCCCCTTCCCTCTCCCTACTAGTAGCCACAGTTTGTTCTCTATATCTGTAAATCTATATCTGTTTGGTTATATTAATTTATTTGTTTCATTTGTTAGACTCCACATAACAGTGGTAGCATACAGCACTTGTCTTTCTTCATCTGACTTATTTTCACCAAGCATAATACCCTCCAGGTCCATCCATGTTATTGCAAATGGGAAGTTTTCATTCTTTTTTATGGCTGAGTAATATTCTTCTTTATCCATTCATCTGTTGATAGACACTTAGGTTGCTTCCATATCTCGGCTATTGTAAATAATGCTGCCATGAACATTGGAGTGCATGTATCTTTTTGAATTAATGTTTTTGTTTACTTCAGGTATATACCCAAGAGTGGAAATGCTGGATCATATCGTAGTTCTATTTCCAGTTTTTTGAGGAACCTCCATACTGTTTTCAGTTGTTGGTTGTTCCCACCAACTAGGGTTCCCTTTTCTCCACATTCTCACCAACATTAGTTATTTGTGGTCCTTTTGATGATAGCCATTCTGACAGGTGTGAAATGATATCTCATTGTGGTTTTGAATTACATTTCTCTGACAATTAGCAACGTTGTGCATCTTTTCATATGCTTGTTGCCCATCTGTATGTCTTCTTTGAAAAAATGTCTATTCAGGTCCTCTGCCCATTTTTTAATCAGGTTGGGTTTTTTTGCTGTTGTTATTGAGTTATATGAGCTATTTATATATTTTGGATATTACCCCTTATCTGTCATATCATTTGCAAATACTTTTCTCCATTCCATAAGCTGTCTTTTCATTTTCTTGACAGTTTCCTTTGCTGTGCAAAAGCTATTAAGTTTAATTAGGTCCCATTTGTTTATTTTTGCCTTTATTTCTTTTGCCTTAGGAGACAGATCCATGCTATGATTTAAGTCAGTGTTCTGCCTACGTTGTCTTCTAGGAGTTCCATAGTTTCAGGTTTTATATGTAGGTCTTTAATCCCTTTTGAGTTAATTTTTGTATATGGCATGAGGAAATGTTCAAATCTTGTTGCTTTACATGTGACTGTCCAGTTTTCCCAGTACATTAATTAAAGAAACTGACTTTTCCCCATTGTATTTTCTTGGCTCTTTGTTTTAGGTTAATTGACTGTAGGTGCATGGGTGTATTTCTGTGCTCTCTATTCTGTTCCCTTGATCTATGTGTCTGTTTTTGTGCCAGTACCATGCTGTTTTGATTGCTGAAGCTTTGTAGTATAGTCTGAAGTCAGGGAGCATAATACCTCCAGCTTTGTTCTTTTTTCTCAAGATTGCTTTGGCAGTTCAGAATCTTTTGTGGTTCCATATAAATTTTAGGATAATTTCTTCTAGTCTGGTGAAAACTGTAAGTTGTTTTGACAGGGATTGCATTAAATCTGTAGATTGTCTTGGGTAGTATGGACGCTTTAACAATATTAATTCTTCCAATCCATGAACAAAGTATATTTTTCCACCTGTCTGTGTTGTTTTCAATTTCTTTCATCAATGTCTTATTGTTTCCTGAGTACACATCTTTTTTTCTTTTTTTTTTTTTTTTTGCGGTATGCGGACCTCTCACTGTTGTGGCCTCTCCCATTGCAGAGCACAGGCTCCAGATGTGCAGGCTCAGCGGCCATGGCTCATGGGCCCAGCTGCTCTGCGGCATGTAGGATCTTCCCAGACCAGGGCATGAACCCATGTCCCCTGCATCGGCAGGTGGACTCTCAACCACTGCGCCACCAGGGAAGCCCGCTGAGTACACATCTTTTACTTGCTTATTTAGATTTATTCCTAGGTATTTTATTCTTTTTGATGAGATTGTAAATGGGATTATTTCTTTAATTTCTTTTTCTGATATTTCATTGTTAGTGTATAGAAATGCAACAGATTTCTATATATTAATTTGGTATCCTGCAACTTTGCCAAATTCATTGATGTGCTCTAGTAGTTTTTTAGTGGCATCTTTAAGATTTTCTAGGTATAGTGTCATGTCATCTGCAAATAGTGACAATTTTACTTCTTCCTTTCCAATTTGGATTCCTTTTATTTCTTTTTCTTGTCTGATTGCTGTGGTTAGGACTTCCAATATTATGTTGAATAGGAGTAGCAAGAAATTTGGCTTTTCACAATTGAGTGTGAAGTTGGCTGTAGGTTTATTACATATGGCCTTTATTATGTTGAGTTAAGTTCCCTCTATACCCTCTTGTGGATATAAATAGATGTTGAATTTTGTCAGAAACTTTTTCTGCATTTATTGAGATGATCATATGATTTTTTTATTGGAGTATACTTGCTTTACAATGTTGTGTTAGTTTCTGCTGTACAGCAAAGTGAATCAGCTATACATATATACATATATATATATGTATATGAATCAGCTATACATATATATCCCTCTGTTTTGGATTTCCTTCCCATTTAGATCACCATAGAGCATTGAGTAGAGTTTCCTGTGCTATTCAGTCGGCTCTCATTATCTATTTTATACATAGTAGTGTATATATGTCAATCCCAATCTCCCAATCCATCCTACCCCCCTTCCCCCATTGGTATTCATACATTTGTTCTCTACGTCTGTGTCTCTATTTCTGCTTTGCAAATAAGTTCATCTATACCATTTTTCTGGATTCTACATATATGAGTTATTCTTCAGTTTGTTAATGTGGTGTATCACGTTGATTGTTTTGTGGATATTGAACTACCCTTGCACCCCGGGATAAATCCCATTTGATCATGGTTTATGATCTTTTTAATGTATAGTTGAATTCATTTTGCTAATATTTTGCTGAGGACTTTTGCATCTATGCTCATCAGTGATACTGGCCTGTAGTTTCTTTTTTTGTGATATCTTTGCCTGATTTTGGTATCGGGATGATGCTAGCCTTGTAGAATGAGTTCAGGAGCATTCCTTCCTTTGTGAGTTTTTGGAATTATTTGAGAAGGATAAGTGTTAACTCTTCTCTAAATGTTTGGTAGAATTCATCTGTGAAGCCATCAGGTCATGGACTTTTTTGGGGAGGGAGTTTTTTTTTTTTTTTTTTTTTATGCGTTACGCGGGCCTCTCACTGTTGTGGCCTCTCCTGCTGCGGAGGACAGGCTCCGGACGCGCAGGCCCAGCGGCCATGGCTCACGGGCCCAGCCGCTCCGCGGCACGTGGGATCCTCCCAGACCGGGGCACGAACCCGCGTCCCCTGCATCGGCAGGCGGACTCTCAACCTCTGCGCCACCAGGGAAGCCCGGGGAGGGAGTTTTTTAAATTACTGATTCAATTTTATTACTGGTCATTGGTCTGTTCAAGATTTTTATTTCTTCCTGTTTCAGTCTCAGGAGATTGCATGTTTCTAGGGATTCATCCATTGCTTCCAGGTTGTCCATTTTTTGGCCCATAATTGCTTATAGTAATTTCTTATGATCCTTTGTATTTCTGTGGTGCTTTGTAACTTTACTTTTTCATTTCTGATTTTATTGATTTGGGTACTCTTTTTGTGTGTGATGAGTCTAGATAAAGGTTTATCAATTTTGTTTATATTTTCAAAGAACCAGCTCTTAGTTTCATTGATCTTTTCTATTTTTTTAGTCTCTATTTTATTTATTACTGCTCTGATCTTTAAGATTTCTTTTCCTTCTACTATTGGGTTTTATTTGTTTACCTTTTTTCTAGTTCCTTTTGGTGTAAGGTTAGGTTGTTTATTTGTGATTTTTCTTGTTTCCTGAGGTAGGCTTGTATTGCTAAAAACTTCCCTCTTAGAGCTGATGTTGCCATATCCCATAGATTTTGGATTGTTGTGTTTTTGTTTTTACTTGTCTCTAGGTATTTTTAAATTTCTTATTTGATTTTTTCAGTGACCCATTGGTTGTTTAGGAGCATATTGTCTAGCCTCCATGTTTTTGTGTTTTTTGCAGTTTTTTTCTGGTAGTTGATTTCTTGTCTCATTATATTGTGATTGGAAAAGGTGCTTGACACAATTTCAATTTTCTTAAATTTACTGAGACTTCTGGCCTAGAATATAATCTATCCTGGAGAATGTTCAATGTGTACTTGAAAAGAATGTGTATTCTGCTGCTTTTTGATGGAATGTTCTATATGTATCTATTAAGTTCATCTGATCTAATGTGTTAATTAAGGTCAGTGTTTCCTTATTGATTTTCTGTCTGGATGCTTTGTCCATTGATGTAAGTGGGGTGTTAAAGTCCCCTACTATTATTGTGTTACTGTCGATTTCTCCTTTTATGTCTGTTAATTTTACTTTATGCATTTAGGTGGACCTATGTTGGGTGCATATATATTTATAATTATTATATCTTCTTGGATTGATCCCTTGATCATTATGTAGTGTTCTTCCTTGTCTCTTGTTACAGTCTTTGTTTAAAGTCTATTTTGTCTGATTTAAGTATTGCTACCCCAACTTTCTTTTGATTTCCATTTACATGGAATACCCTTTTCCATCCCCTCACCTTCAATCTGTGTGTGTCTTTAGACCTGAGGTGAGTCTTTTGTAGACAGTATATGTATATTGTTTTTGTAACCATTCAGCCACTCTATGCCTTTTGATTAGGACATTTAGTCCATTTACATTTAAAGTAATTGTTGATAGGTATGTAGTTATTACCATTTTGTTCATTATTTGGGGGTTGTTGTTTTTGTAGGTCCTTTTTTGTTCTTTTCTTCTGTTGCTCTCTTTCCTTGTGATTTGACATCTGTTTTTAGTGTTATGCTTGGATTCCTTTCTCTTTTTTGTGTGGTTACCACGATACACACACACACACACACACACACACACACACACACACACACACGATTATTTTAGTTGCTAATCTCTTAAGCTCAAATACATTTTAAACACCCTGCATATTTACTCCATTCCCACCACATTGTTTTGTTTTGTTTTGTTTTTTGGCTGTGTTGTGTCTTCATTTGTGCGTGCTGGGTTTCTCTAGTTGCGGTGAGTGAGGGCTACTCTTTGTTGTGGTGCACGGGCTTCTCACTGCGGTGGCTTCTCTTGATGTGGAGCACAGGATCTAGGCTCACGGGCTTCAGTAGTTGTGGCATGTGGGTTCAGTAGTTGTGGTTTGCAGGCTATAGAGCACAGGCATAGTAGTTGTGGTGCACAGACTTAGCTGCTCTGCAGCACGTGGGATCTTCCTGGACCAGGGCTTGAACCTGTGTCCCCTGCATTTGTAGGCGGATTCTTAACCACTGCGCCACCAGGGAAGCCCTCCCACCACGTTTTGACATTATATTTTACATCGTTTTTGGTCTGTGTATCCATTAACTACTTTTTGTAGATATAAGTGATTTTACTACTTTTGTCTTTTAAGCTTCCTAACAGATTTATATGTGGTTGATTTACTACCCTTACTGCATATATGCCTTTACCAATGAGATTTTTCCTTTCATAATTTTCATGCTTCTAATTGTGGTCTCAAGTGGGGGCTTTAAAAGTATCCTCAACTCCAATTTAAGCCCCTTTCAATTTACCCTCTGCACATATGTCAAGCTAATTTGCCTAAAACACTATTTTGTTATGATCCTCCATAAATTACCATTGCTCAAAACTACACAAGATGGGGATCCACTCTCCTAAACCAATCTCATCTCCAACAACTCCATCTTGAGTTGCCTCCTCAGTCTTCCAAGGTTCATGTTTATTTTCACCCTTGACATCCTCTTCTCCTCCTCTCACTTATCCCAAAGCTCCTCCATTGTTAAAAGTTTAGTTTGATCTCCACTTTTTAAAAAATAAATTTATTTATTCATTTATTTTTGGCTGCATTGAGTCTTCATTGCAGCATGCGGGCTTTCTCTAGTTGCAACAAGCAGGGACTACTCTTTGTTGCGGTGCATGGGCTTCTCAGTGAGGTGACTTCTCTGGTTGTGGAGCATGGGCTCTAGGCATGTGGGCTTCAGTAGTTGTGGCTTGAGGGCTCCAGAGCATAAGCTCAGTAGTTGTGGTGCATGGCCCCATGGCATGTGGGATCTTCCCGCACCAGGGATCGAACCCATGACCCCTGCATTGGCAGGCAGATTCTTAACCACTGTGCCACTAGGGAATTCCAAACATCAGGATGCTTACGGGCAAGCCCAATTAGTTCACAAGTTAGGGAACCATGGTTACATTATATGCATTAATATTTGCTTGAAGTCCTGAATTTCATTAACGTTTATACTGATAGTAAACATTTATCAAGCACTTGCATGCACTGTTCTGAGAACTTTACATATTTTAACTTATTTAAGCCTCAAAATTCTGTCCAGTAGGTGCTTTTATCATCCCCATTTTACAGATGAGATTGAATAATTACTTTTCAATAATTACTTACTTTTACAGTAAGATTGAACAATTTCTTCAAGATCATAATGCTTGCACATAAAGAATATACATGTCAGGGCTTCCCTGGTGGCGCAGTGGTTGAGAGTCCGCCTGCCGATGCAGGGGACACGGGTTCGTGCCCCGGTCTGGGAGGATCCCACATGCCGCGGAGCGGCTGGGCCCGTGAGCCATGGCCGCTGAGCCTGCGCGTCCGGAGCCTGTCCTCCGCAACGGGAGAGGCCACAACAGTGAGAGGCCCGCGTAACGCATAAAAAAAAAAAAAAAAAAAAAAAAAAAAAAAAAAAGAATATACATGTCATAGTTCCTTTATCCAAAGTGATCTCCACTTTTGTAGAGAACTATCAAGTGTTATAGAATGTGCTAGTCATTTACCTTTTGTTCTTTAATTCATTGCCCTGTTCTGCTCTGTATGCAAGGAGCTGACCCCTGAAAACTCTGTTTCCAAGGCTCCCTTGCCAACTGGTTTCTAGGTAGGTTCATCCAATAGGAGGTGAGACATCATTGAGGAGTAGCCTCACTGGTAGTGATTAGTCTCCTCCATGGTCAACCCTATTATCTGTATTACTAATCTCTGGGCTGCTTCACTAACCCTGTTTGACTTCTCAAATCTTCCAAACACATTTGTACCTTTGTAATGAGTCTTCCATATTAAATTCTCTTTATTTGGACAGCTGGTGTGGATTCACTTTTCCTGACTAGACCTTTTTGAAACATAGGGCCACCTCTCTAGCCTCTCTCTTCTCAGATTTTCCATAATAGACATTGTACATATTGCCTGTTTCAATAATATTTCTTAATTTTTAAAAAATAATATAGTTTGGGGCTTCCCTGGTGGCACAGTGGTTGAGAGTTCACTTGCCGATGCAGGAGACACGGGTTCGTGCCCCGGTCCGGGAAGATCCCACATGCCACGGGGCGGCTGGGCCTGTGAGCCATGGCCGCTGAGCCTGTGCGTCCAGAGCTTGTGCTCCACAACAGGACAGGCCACAACAGTGAGAGGCCCACGTACCAAAAAAAAAAAAAAAAAAATGTATAGTTTGAACTGTTTCAAACAGTGCAAAATAATAAGCAATGAAGAGCTTCTTTCTCTTTCTAGATGCCCAGTCCTTTGTTTATAGTACATCAGAGTTAAACCATTACAGCAGACTAGGATGCTCCAGGCCTTCCACCTCCCCCACTCTGAAACAATGAGTTAACAACAATATATGGGCCATAATAACTCTGTGAGAACTCCAGAGACAGTTGAGAAGCTACAGCATCCAGGCCAATGTAAAACCAAGAAAAGATTCCAGAGAAAGATGTAGAAAATTTTGTGGCATTTTGCATAACCGTACTTTCCCCTCCCTCTACACAGCTTAGTGAGGCTTCCCCCACCCCCAATACCAGGGCTTCTTCTTTGGGTCTGAAACAAAAAGAGGACTGTGCACCCAACATTTTGGCTTGTCTGGGAGCTGCCTGAGGGATTGGTTTCTGTTTTGCCTGACTTGGAGTACTGAGGGCACTGGTGCCAGAGTTTGGAAGCTGCTGAAAACAGAGGCAAGTATTGCAGGACATTATAGCAGAAGTTCTGCAGGCAGATGTCAAAGGGACCCAAAGATCAGAAAGACTTTGGAAGATCCTATAACCTCTAGCCAGGCTCATTGTGAAGGTCTTTTCCTGCACAAAGCCAGTCTGTAACGACTGGGAGAGGTGGCTGCTTATTCAAATGTCCAAATATCAAGAAAAGATCACAGGGCATACAAAGAATCATGGAGACATGGCTCAATCAGAGGAACAAAATAAAACTCCAGAAACATACCTTAAAGAAATGCAGAGACATAAGCTGCCTGACACAGGATTTAAATAACTGTCATAAAGATGTTCAATGAACTGAAAAAGAGCACAGATATACAACTAAATGAACTAAGGAAAACAATGGATAAACAAAATGAGAATATCAACAAAGAGATAGAAACTATTAAGAAGAACAGAACAGAAAGTATGGAGCTGAAAATTACAATAATTGAGTTGACAATTTTACTAGAGTGGTTCAACAATACACTTGATCAGGCAGAAGAAAGAATCAGTGAACTTGAAGATAGGTTATTGGAAATTGTCCACTTAGAGAAGCAAAAAGAAAAAGAGAACAAAGGAAAGTGAAGAGCGCCTAAGGGATTTATGGGATACTAGAAAGTAGATCAATATATGCATTATACCATAATGTAGATCAATATATGCATTAAGGGGATTCCAAAAGGAGAAGAGACAGAGAGGAAAGTGCAGAGAGCTTATTTGAAGAAATAATGATTGAAATATGGGGAAAGAAATGGACATACATAGTTAAGAAACTCAAAGAACTCCAACTCTGATAAACCGAAAAAGACCCAGTTAATAAGTCACAATACAAACTGTCAAAAGTCAACAATAAAAAGAGAATCTTGAAAACAGAAAAAGAAAATTGACTCCTTATGTACAAGGATCCTCTGTAAGATTCCCAGTGGTTTTATCAGCAGAAACCCAACATGCCAGAAGGCAGTGGGATAATATATTAAGAGGGCTGCAAGAAAAAAAGGAACGTAACCAAGGACACTGCATCTGGCAAAACTGTCCTTCAAAGGGAAGGAGAAATTAGGACTTTCCCAGATGAACAAAATCCAAGAGAGTTCACTACAACTAGACCTGTCCTACAAGAAATGCTAAAGGGAGTCCTTCCAGTTGAAACAAAAAGATGGTAGACAGCAACATGAAGCTGTACAAAAATATAATGTTCTCCAGTAAAGGTAAATACATGGACAAATGTGTAAACTGTATTATTGTAATTTTGGTGCATGGAATTAGAGGCAAAAGCATAAAAAAATATAAATATTTGTTCATAGGCATGAAACGTCTAAAGATGTAATTTGTGACATCAATAACAAAGTGGGGAGGTGGAGTGAATTTATAAAGATAGAGTTTTTGTATGTGATTGAAGCTGTTATCAGTTTAATATAGAATGCTATAACTTTAAGATGGTTTATGTGATTGCAATGATAACCACAATGAAAATGTCTATAGAATATACACAAAAGGAAATGAGAAGGAAATCAAAGCACGTCACTATAAAACACAAAAGAATACAGTAAGAGAGGAACGGAGGGACAAAAAACGTTATGAGATACACAGAAAACAGTTAACAAAATGACAATAGCAAACCTTTCCCTATCAGTAATTACTTTAAATGTAAATGGATTAAACTTACCAGTGAAAAGACAGAGACTGGCTGAATGTATTAAAATAGCACCCAACAATATACTGTCTACAAGAGACTCACATTACCTTTAAGAATACACAGGCTGAAAGTCAAAGAATGGAAAAAGATATTCCATGCAAATAATAACCAGAAGAGAGCAGGAGTGGCTATACAAATATCAGACAAAGTAGACTTTAAGTCAAAAACTGTTACAAGAGACAAAGAAGGGTATTATAAATGATAAAAGGGTCAATTCACCAAGAAGATATGATAATGATAAATATTTATACTGTAAACCTCAGAGCTCCTAAATATATGAAGCAAACTTTGACAGACTTGGAGGGAGAAATAGCAGCACAATAATAGGAGACTTCAATATCACACTTTCAATGATGGATAGAAAACTAGACTGAATATCAGTAGGGAAAAGAGGACATGAACAACACTATAGGCCAGTTAGACCTATTGGATGTATACAAAACACACCACCAAATAATAGCAGAATATACATTCTTTTCAAGTGCAAATGGAATATTCTCCAGGACAGACTACCACAAAATAAGTCTTAACAAACTCAAGAAGATTAAAATCATACAAAGTATCTTTTCTGATCACAATGGAATAAAATTAGAAATCAGTAGCAGAACAAAAACTGGAAAATCCACAGATACATGGAAATTAAACAACACACTATTTATTTATTTCTTTGGCTGCACTGGATCTCAGTTGCTGCATGTGTGCGGGATCTTTGTTGCTGCATGTGGGGTCTTTTTATTTGCGGCATGTGAACTCTTAGTTGCAGCATGTGGGATCTAGTTCCCTGACCAGGGATCGAACCCAAACCCCTTGAATTAGGAGCTCAGATTCTCAGCCACAGGACCACCAGGCAAGTCCCAAAAAGCACACTCTTAAGCAACCAAAAGAGTCAAAGAAGTAACAAGGGAAATTAGAAAATACCTTGAGACAAATGAAAGTAAAAACACAAAATACCAAAAGTTATGGGATGCAATAAAAGCGGTGCTAAGAGGGAAGTTTATAGCTGTAAATGCTTACATTAAAAAAGAAGAAAGACCTCAAGTCAACAACCTGACTTTATAGCTCAAAGAGAAAAACTAGAAAAAGAAAAACAAACTAAAGCCAAAATTAACAGAAGGGAGGAAATAATAAAAATTAGAGCAGAGGTAGATGAAATAGAAAACAGAAAAACAGAAAAAAATCAACCAGTCTAAGAGTTGGTCTTTTTAACAGATCAACAAAATTGACAAACACTTTTAATTTAACTAAGTGAAAAAGAAGAGAAGTCTCAACTAAAATCAGAAATGAAAGATGGGACATTACAACTGATGTCACAGAAATCAAAAAGGTTTATAAGAGAATACTATGAATAATTTTATATCAAGTTGAATAACCTTGAAAAAAATGAATAAATTCCCAGAAACACACAACTTACCAAAACTGAATCATGAAGCTTTATTTGATCACCTGCTGAAAGTTTCTTTGAGGCAACATTTATGTTGAAATATTGATGAATGAAATATGAATGAAAGGAAACAGCCTAGCAAAGATTTAGAGCTTCACTGTCCAAAGTGATAGTCACTAGCTAACCAAATTTAATTAATTAAATTTAATTTAATAAGTTAAAAAATTTAAATTAAACTTAAATTCCAGTTCATCAGTTGCCATATTCACACATCAAGTGCTCAATAACCACATGTGGACAGTGACTACTATATTGGACAGCACAGATATAGAACATTTCCATCATCACAGAAAGTTCTATTGGATAGCACTGGTCTGAAGAAGTAATTTTCAGGCAGAAAAAATAAGTAAAAGCAAAAGCTAAGATGAGAATTACCTTGACACTCTGCAGGATGAAAAGAAAGGCAGTGTGGCTGCTGGGGACCGATAGAAGGGAGAGATGTAAGTGGTGAGGTTGCAGAGTTAGGCAGGAACAGGCCATGTAGGCACTTGAAGGCCATGAAAGAAGTCTGAATTTTTATTCAAGTTCCTATGGAAATAGACTGAGGTGTTTTAAACAACAGGGGGGTGACATGTTTTGATTCTACTTTAGAAAGATCATTCTGAAGGTTTTAAGATAAAGGATTTACATATCTTTAATCACAAATAAATTTTAATTTCAGTTGTGATTTTTTTCTTTGAACAAAAAACTATTTTAAAGGCAGCTTTTAGGGCTTCCCTGGTGGCACAGTGGTTGAGAGTCCGCCTGCCGTTGCAGGGGACACGGGTTCGTGCCCTGGTCTGGGAAGATCCCACATGCCGCACAGCGGCTGGGCCCATGAGCCATGGCCGCTGAGCCTGCGTGTCGAGAGCCTGCGCTCCGCAACGGGCGAGGCCACAACAGTGAGAGGCCCATGTACCGCAAAAAAAAAAAAAAAAAAAAGGCAGTTTTAAAAAAATTTCAAAGTGGGATTTTTTGGGGGGAGATTGTAATTTCATTGATTTGTCTTTTTATGCACTGTGGTCCAAAAATGTTTATAGATGGAGAATTTATTAAGGCTTTTGTTTATGTTTGCTTGTAACCAAGTAAAGGGCCAGTTTTTATACATGATTTTATACATGAGCATAAGCAAAAAAAATAATAAAGTAGAAATGTGTGTTCTCTATTTGTAGTACACCAAATATATTTCAAGTTTGTTAATTGTGGTATTCATGTCATTTGTGCCCTATGTTTTGTTTAATTGACCTATCAAATTCCAAAAGACCTGGATCAAAGTCTCTCAATATTAATATGGTTCTATCAAATTCTTCATATATTTCTAAGCATTTCTATTATACATATTTCCCTTCTTAGCTTTTTTTGCATAAAGATTCATAACTATTATTTTCTTCTCTGTGTATTATAATTTCTGCTAACAAAAATTATTCCATCCCTTTTAATAATTTTGACCCACTGCACTCTTTAATAGCTGCATATTCATAGCATGAGCTACTATATTTGTTTAACCAATCCTGTATACATAAATATTCCAATATTTGCTATCTTCAACATGCTCTTTATCCTAAACCTGTTTAAGCATATTACTTTCAACTCTATTTTGTTAATGGAAATTATGGGGCTATACGTATGCATAAAGCTGATTCACTTTGTTATACAGCAGAAACTAACACAACACTGTAAAGCAATTATACTCCAATAAAGATGTTAAAAAAGAAAGGAAAAGAAAAGAAAAAACATAAGCCAATGTGTTTTAAGACATTATGAGATGCTTTTATTAGTCAGGACCCCAAGGGATATGTGTGATGCTTTTAAAAATCAAATTTTCTCCCCTGTGGATCTACCTCTACAGTTCGTGACACTTGGGAATCAATTTTACTACCATATTATTAAAACTAGAGGCAAAATAATCTTGAACAGCTTTAATTTTAAAATTTAATACTAGTGATAAATGTACAGAATGATTTACCAGATAACTGAGAGCAAACTAAGAGTATTCAGCATAGAAGAAATCTTGCAGATGGTACAAAGACAACTTTGGCATTTAATCCAACAGCATAAAGCTGAATGAGATCTGCGGGACTTTGAAATTACACTTCCGTACGGCTGCTGTTATAGAAAATCACCAGCGAATGTTATCAAGTTTGTTGAACACTACTTATAATAAAGATTATCATCCAAGGAAAGAAGAAAAATCATTGATTGAAAAGGTAGACACTCCATTGCTGTAATTCAAATGAAACCACTGGTATATTTGTCACACTGTGGAGAACATCATCTCCAGTTTTTTGTCATCAAATTATTAATGGGGGATTGGAGATTATTTGATAAAAGGCTGAAAGGGAGCTACTCTGAGCAAAACAAGTTTCAGTGCCACTCAGAGAAGCAGGTGTTGATGAATAAAACATTGAGGTGGTAGAGTACAATGAGGTGTATAGATGATTTGGACATGCAGCTCGTGTGGACTGATTAGAGTGACACAGCCCATTCTGGGTGAAGAAAATTAAAACAATCATAGGCTTTAAAAAGGAGATTTCTTGCCAGGGAATTTATACATGATTTTTTTTTTGAAATATGACATTTCTTCTATAGTGATTCCTGCCTTTGAGATGCAATTCCGGTCAATGAAGGATTCAAGATAAGAATAGAAATGGTCCTGGAGAAAGTATCTTCCACACTTATATTCTGGGATAAAATTCTCCCTTTGGATCAGAAATTGCCATTGGTCTTCATGCTGAGATCCTATCATGACTGTAGAACATCTATCAGGTAAGAGGAGCGAGCTGAACTAGTAGAAAAGCACACTAAAACTCACCTGCCAACTCAGCTGTTCAACGTCTAGTGCCTTTGGTGGGAGGATTTCTCTGACTCAGTGAAATCCGTGTCATTTTGTCCTTAATGGATGTAAACTGCCTCTTTTTCTTTTATAGTTGAGTTAATAGTAATTTATTGGCAAGCTTTATGTGGTGTGATACATCTTTAAATTTTAGACTATCACAATGCAGGTACCACCCCAACACTGAGGCAGTTCCATCATCCTCTGAGGCCAAAGCTCCCCATGTGTTAAGGATGGGTGAGCTGGATGGACTCTAAGGGCTCTTGTGGATTTCACAGTCAACAAAAATAAAAGTCTTCACACTGTATAAACATCCATATCTTCTTAAACTCTAAACATGTAACAAGCTCAGTTTCCTCTGTTCACTCTCAATGTTGAAAAATCTTAAAATACTTTGGTCAAAAGGCCTTAGATTTAGTACCAAAAGTCCAATTAACTAGTTCTTATCAACAGTGTTAACATTGTTACATTTCCAAACGGAAATAATAATAATTGTGAATGTGGGAATTCCCTGGTGGTCCAATGGTTAGGACTCCATGATTTCACTGCCAGCAGCCTGGGTTCGATCCCTGGTCAGGGAACTAAGATCCCGCAAGCTGCGTGGCACAGCCAAAAAGACCAGTGTGAGCAGTAGTTTACCACTCAGTTTCCTGTATACATTATCTCTTTGATCCTTATGAAATTCCTACTACCCCGTTTTTTTGCATTAACAACTTAAAACATATTTGTTTGTCTATTGTGGTAAGCACACCTAACATGAGATCTACCCTCCTAACAGATATTTAAGTGCACAATCCAGTACTGTTATCTGTAGGCACTGTGTCATACAGCAGATCTCTAGAAATTATACATCTTGCATAACTGAAATTTTAGGCCTGTTAATTAGCAACTCCCCATCTCCCCCTTTCCACAGCCCCTGGCAATCACCATTCTATTCTTTGTTTTTATGAGCTTACTCCCATTTTATATTTAAAGAAACCAAGGTTCTAAGATGTAAGTAATTTTTCCAGACCATACAACCAACAAGTAGAGAGGCCAGAGTTTGAGCCCATATTGACTCCAAAGGCCAGTATTTCCATGAGACCTCATTACTTATAAAGGGAGGTGGACTGCTGCAAAAATAGGAATGACTAAATTTTAATGAGGAGTTTCTATGTGCCTGAAGCTGTGCTAAGAGCAGCAACATGTCAATTCTTATCAAAAACTTGTTAAGAAGTATAATTGGCTCCATTTCACAGAAGAGGAAACACACTTGTGGAGCTAGAAAATCACACTGGAAATCAAATCAGGCAAGTTGGATCCAGAAGCCCAGTCATGAAATCACTGAACGTGCTGCCTCCTTCCCCAGGTGGGGAGGAAGGAGGGAGCATTACCTGTTCCCAAAGCACCTGAGGGAATAGTTGTTTACATCAAGTTATCCCCCAAAGAAAACTGGTCTTTCTCTCTCTGACAGTGTCCTAAAGTGATGCTACTTTGGTACTGAACCTGAGGACACAAGGCTCCACTGAGGCTGAAATACTCACCTTGGACCACAGCCCCTTGGCTCTCTCTTCTGAATACAACACGCTGTTGAATTCATTTTTCCTCAAGGGGACAAAAATATGACAGAATTTGAGAAGTTCTAAGGAACGGTAGAAACAAACACAAATAATCACAGCTTATTGAAGGAGCCTAGTGTGAGGTTGCCTTGGTGACCAAATCCTGCTAGATTGGGGGATTTAGGGGATCCCCAGGGCCTTGAAAGGAAGTAAAATCTCATCACCCTTGAGGCATGTGCATTCTCACTGCAGTACTCTGCACACCACTTTGCCACGCTCTTTATTTTTCAGTCATTTCCAGTCTCATTCATTGATGACTCTGGTATTTGCTTCAGTCAGGCTTCCTTTCCCATCGTCCACTCTATCAGATCAAATGTTCAAAGTGCTCTCTATATGCCCATGAAATTCTATCATTTAAGCTTGTTCACTCAACAACCCCCCACCAGATCTATTCTCCAACCTCATAGCAACCTCCAGCCATTGACTCTTATCTCTTTTCTCCCTCTCCATCAGTCTCTTCCCCTTCTCGTTATGCCAGCTAGACCCTAAGGACCATAACTAGTGCCTAAATGTCCCTTATCTTCTGTCCTTTCAAAGCACCTACCCTGACTCCAGCCCCAGATGAATCTAACTGCTTCCTCTATGGCTGCATCTAGACTGTTGGGTACCACTGGAGGAAATTACACAAGTTGGCTCACTGGTACCACTAGAAATGCATGGTCACCAACCTCAACTGTCCAGGAAGTCTACTATGTTTTCCTGGTGAGTTCATATTCCTATTATTTTCAACATTTTCTCCTCTTCTTAAATCTCAGATTCTCTTGCCTCCTCATTTACTGTTTATCCTTGAAACCAAATATGCATATGTTCCTGCACTACTCCTACAACATCTGTTATTGGGACCCCACCCAGATATCCTTTACAGAGAGGCATACCCATTCCCCAGCTGCTGTGGAGTTGGCTGCTAATGGGTCACTCCTGCACCCTTCTCTAAGGTGTGAGATTATGCCCTTTGATTACGGAAGCCGCCTTACCCAGAGATGCCAGGGAGGTTATGTACCCCACTCCACTTCCAGCAGAGCAGCCAATGGGTAATGACTGCCTGAGGCAGGGATATAGAGGTCTAGCCCCCTTGCCTCAAAGACAGACAAACTCAGCAGAAGCAGTTCACACACCAGAGCTCCCTGAGGGATTGGGCTGAGGCTGGATTTTTAAAACCACACCTTTGCTTAGCTTTTTCCTGCAACCCCTGCTTCCCATACTGCCTTAAGTATTTTTCTTGAGAACACTCCCTCAATCAGTCACTAACACAAACATCTCCATATTGAGCTCTGCTTCTAGGGAACTTGACGTAAGATACCCATTGACTTTTTCCCCTCCTTTCCCCTTGTTGGACCAGAGTGATCCCTGCTCCTATTCAAGGCCAATGCCTCCTCCTGTGTTCTGGACCCTGTGCCGTTCTGTCTTCCCAGGAATCTTGCAGAATCAATAGTCCTTTCTCTTTTTTGTTGGCTCCTTCCCAACAGGACTGAAGCGAGCTCAAGCCTTTCCCATCTTAAAACACTAAAGCTTCTCTCAGGCCCACCTTCTTTATGGCTACTGCATTCCTTTCTCTTCTCTCTCATAGCCAAACTTCAGCATTAGATTGTGGGTGTTTTATTCATGGTTACATTTCTCCTTCATATGAAGACCATAAAGTGTCCACCTTATGGAAGGATTATGGAGAACTCAATATATGGCCAGAAGGGAGACCTTTCAGGATGTTCCTGCCACTCTTATTGTTATTTTGAGCTTTTCTGACACATGAGCTGGTGAACGCTGCCCCGCGGTGCTGTTTACGTGTGCCTCCTCCATTTCCTCACCTCCTACTCTTTTCTCAGCCCACTCCAATCTGGTTTCTTCCCCTGCCACTTTACCTCTGACCTCAATTTTGCTAAATCTAATGGACGTCTTTCAGTTCCCATCTTACTTGTTTCTCTCCCTCAGTCTTTGCTTCACTACCTTTTCTTGGCTTCTCTCTCTTTGTGCTCCTCCTGCCTGTCCAGCTGCTCCTTTCTGACTCCTTTTTGGGTTCCTCTTCTTTCAATGTCCGTTAAATGATGGCATCTTGTGAAGATCTATCTGGAACCTAAATTATTTTCACTCTGCTTGTGCCCTAAGCAACTATATTCATTTCGAAGGTTTTAATTACCATCTTTATACAATGGATTCACAGATATCCAGCTCATGCCTTTCCTTTGAACTCCAGACTCATATATTCAACAGACTTTGCCACATTTCCTTGTGGCTACTTTAAATATGCCTTAAACAGAATATGTCCAGAATTAAATGCATCATTTTTCTACCCAAACTGCTCCAACTCCAACCTGATAGCCTTAAGAAATATCACCATCACCCACATAATTTCTCAAGTCAATAATTTATGAGTCATTTATTATTCCTCCCCAACCACATAATCAATCACTGAGTCATGTTAATTCAACCTCTTGAATATCTCTCAGATATATCCCTTTCTACATATTTTCCCATGACAGTATGCTAGTTTAGCCATCGTTTCTTGTCTAAAATATCACAATAATCTCTATGTCTCCATTTATAATCTTTATATCAATTAGGGGTTAGTTGCAGGAAATAGAAAACACTTTAGTTTTTATGTATAAAGGACTTTAATACAGGAAACAAGGAGCTTGCACAATCTTGGAAGGACTGGAAGGCTCTGGGTTAGGCTTCCAGAAATAACATCCAGAACAATACCACAAAATGAGCCCGGCAGGGGAACTGCTCCCCTACCACAATCAGAAAGGTGGAGAGTCAGGAAGCCATCACTGGAAATTTTGACCCTAAGAACATCACATTAGAGGTGATCTGGGGTCACAAAGGCAGTGAAGATGCCTCTAGTGGCCCTTTTGCTGGTGCCTGACACTGGGCTGCTGCTGCTGGGAGGGCCAATGGCCATGACCAATCATGCCAGCTGAGACCACCTTCTAAATCTCTGTAATTGATGGAATGTTATCTGCTACAGAACCTGAGCTGGAAACTGGTCTTCCGCAGCCTCTGCAGCACAGGAAGGCATGTTTGAGGGAGGCTGAACTGGACATTGAACCAGTCAACCCCTGACCCCCATCTGCCATCCTCTTCCCATTGACACCACCGTATTTCCTTTTCCTCTCTAACCCCTTTTCCTCTCTGCTGCCAGAACAATGCTTTAAAAGCACAAGACAGATGACAAAATCCTCCTTAAAACTCACTGATGTTTTCCCATTGCTTTAAAAGTATCATCCAAATTCCTCATCATGGCCTTACTTATTATGTGCTTGCTAAGGGCCAGGCACTGTGCTAAGTGATTTTTGTGGGTTAAGTCATGTAATTCTCAAAACAAGCCTATGAGTCAGGTATTCTGATTTTACAGATTAGCCAACTTAGAGAGATCAACTTCTCAAGGTCACCCTAATTTAGGAGGCAGGCAATCAGACTTTCTGACTCCATAGCCTATGCACTTAGCTCTGTGTTGTGTTGTCTCCATCAGGAGAGGCCCTGGTGATGTCTCCAGCTTCACATCTTACCAACACCTCCCTCACATCCTGTGCGCTGCCCAGGCTGGCCACCCTTATTCTAGAAGACGGTGTGCTCTCTTGTGTCTCCAAACTTTGAATTTATTGGTCCCTTTTGTAGAATGTTCTTCCTCCTCTTTTTCCCTAGCTCATGTCAGCTCATCCTTCAGGACAACTCAGCCAAATACCCTTCCTCTGAGAAGCCTCTCCTGACCCCTTAGAAGATGCTGAGTCTTTAAGGGTACCACATCTCCTCTACTATAAGACTTCACACGTTTAGAATTATCCACCAAATCATCTAAGAATTCTTTATTTAATGTCTGTCTTCCTCACAAAACTGTATGGTGACAGTCTCTGTGCCTGTAGTGTTCATCACTCTCCCAGGTGCCTAGAATTTTGCCTCCTACAAAATGGGCACTCAGCAAATATCGATAAACTGACTGGTTAGGGGAATGAAATTTTTAAAACTCATTTTCCGAAATGAGTGACAAAAAAAAAATAGCTCAACAAAAAATATGGACAAATCCCCCCTGAAAAAAGAAAGAGGAGAGATTAAGGGAAATTGGAAAGGTTGCAGATCTCATTAACCTCCTGGGTTCATTTAGGAGCAGAAAGCAGTGGGAGAGAGAAACAGGATTGCATTGTGACCGGATCCCTGTGCACAGCCCAGATCTCACTCCATGCCCACCTTGAATCAAGGCTCAGCTTTCGCACATCCTGGAATTAGATCCAAATCCACAATGTTATATTTCCAGGAGGTTGGGGGGCAACAGAGGAGTATATATTTCATACCACGAGGCCAAACCTCATAAATATTCTCTTTAAACATCTTTGCTCTGTCCCCAAAGTTCTCTCCAGATGCCAGCTAACTGATCTCCCCTTTCTTCTCCGGAGTAGCCCTTCCTACAGCTTCCCCAACCAGGCCAGACCCTGCCTCCTTCCTGCCAGAGGCTACTCAGATTCCGTGTGTCCCTGTCTTTCCTTCTTTGGGTAGGGCAGTGAGATTCATGCTCTTAGAATCTCCAGGGAGCACCCTCGCACTCAGCCCCTGCCCAATAACAAAGCCTGCTTCTTGGGATCCACCTCCCCTAGAAGGCAGGGTGGACTGTAAATGTAGTGAGGATATTTGGAGGTAAGTTAAACCAGTGTAACTTTTGTCCCTGCTAATCCTTCTTTCCTTGTCATATGAGCTCTGACATCAAGAACCTCGCCCAAAAGGGCTCAGATCATAGAGTTTCTTCCATGATGTAGCAAGGGTGCTTCTCCTTCTGCTATTAAGTCTGAGCTCTGAAACTCAGTGCCCTGGGAAATAGGATAAGTGCTCTCCAAAGGGAAGTGTGAGATGAAACACCCCTTCCACCATAATGAAGTGTAGGAAGAAGTAGGGTGAGGATGTCAGACACATGTCCCTACTGTCTTCCTCAGTGGGTGGAAGCTTTGCTGGGGTTGGTAGAAATATCCTGATAGGTAAGGAGGAGCCAAGATCATCGTGGGGCTGGAGGTTGGAAAGAATCATTCTTCTATGGGCACTGCCTGGGGAAAACGACATATACATGGCCACACCCATGTGGCACAGGGAGGATACAGCCACTCAGAGTGAAGGGCCAGAGAGGATACCCTGTGGTGACATTCCTGGATCTCAGGCTTATGTGTGGGCTTCGGGGGACCTGAAAGTTCCTATATGTTCAGTGAAAGAGACAAAGTACAGAGAGGACTATTAGTATAGCAGAAGCCTGGGTCAGGAGGCCATCAAGGGTGGGACCTCAACGACCAGAGGCAATGACAGTGGTACCTAAACAAACACTAGCTCAGCCATCAGAGCAGCTCGGCCACCCAACAGTGAAGATGAGAGAAAGAGCACAACCTCCATAGCAGGACTCAAAGCTTTCCCACCCCCAGAGGGGAGGCAGGAGGAGGGGAAAGAAGAAATGGCTTTGAATTGACCAAATATTTACCCAAAAGAGACTGTTCTAAACCAGAAGAGACTCTTTACATGACTCGAGTTGGAGAAACCATTATTTGGCAAGTTCAGAGTGTGTTGCTTGCCTCCTTCCCTCTCCCCACTCTCTAGCCCAGTCTCAGCGGAGCAGGCTGGAGAGCGATGGGGCCTGGCAGCCCCAGGGCAGCTGACAATACTTAGAGAGACAGCGTCCTTCAGGACTGACGCATGTCACTGGGCTACATCTCAGCATCCACACGGCCTCAACGGGGATTCTGACAGAAGGCATGGTGGAACACACCTCCTAACCTGAAGGCTCTGGTTATTCATGAAACAGCCTGCTCCTTGGATCTCTCAATGCAGTTGCTGTCTGTAGCTGGAAGGCTTAAAAAAAAAAAGCCCAATTACATTTTGAAACCCATTTAGTTGGCTCTAGCAATGAGCCCCCATCCCAGGAGATGATGAGGAAGGCAGCCAGCTGCTATCTCACATGGCAAACACAGCCAGCCAAAGACACCCGGAGGAGCAGGGCAAGCATTCTGGAAGTCCACTGGGCTACAGCCTATCCGCACACCGATTAAGCAAGAGTGAGGAACCCAAATATGAGTTTAGTTTGAATGCTATTGCCATGGTCTTTTATTGTGGTCTTTAAGAAATGGTGGGTGATGGGAGGGGAGGGAGAGGGTACAGTGAGGAAGGGCTGAGGTTTTGGAAGGACGAAACTGTTGGGAACTGCAGCTTTGGAAATGCCACTTCAGCTGTTTCAGTGCTATGGTTGGTGTGCAAAATGATCGTTATCTTGAGGCCTAAATTCTGCTGATTCAATTGCTCTTATTTGAATTTTCGAATTATTCCTGACAAGATAATAAGTCTCTTTCAAAACATTAAATTGGATAAATCTCCCTGCTGGAGGTCTCCAGCTCGATTTAATTTTCTGCAGATATTCTAAGGATCTAATGAGAAATCAGAATGAAAAGGCTTAATTGGAATTCCTATGATTCCCCAACATGAGGTCTTTGGAACATGGAAATGGTCAGGCAACAAGATATTTCTCTTCTCTCTCCCTCTCTGGGTTTAGCTAAGTCCCACCCCTGGCCTTTAGACCATCTTGTTAAACTTCACAGTCTATAGAAGGCTGAACACTAATTATAGAGCTTGATTCTTGCTTGTTTTTGTGGCCAATTTTTTTTTTTTTTTTTTTTTTTTTTTTTTTTTTCGGTACGCGGGCCTCTCACTGTTGTGGCCTCTCCCGTTGCGGAGCACAGGCTCCGGACGCGCAGGCTCAGCGGCCATGGCTCACGGGCCCAGCCACTCTGCGGCATGTGGGATCTTCCTGGACCGGGGCACGAACCCGTGACCCCCTGCATCGGCAGGCGGACTCCCACCCACTGTGCCACCAGGGAAACGCTGTGGCCAATTTTAATACACTCCCCAATTTTCTCTAGATCTATTAAGGCTGCATGCTATGTCTTCAGCTGAGCCACATGGACATAGCACATCAGATGGGAATTTTCAGACCTGCTATTCTACAGAACTTGGAGGTCTGAGAACTGAGCTTGTAAAGTCTCCCGGAAACTGTTTTGCCAAAATTCATTTCTTTGACTCTCAGAAGCTTCCCTAGAGAAATGCCTTTGGGTGTTGTTACCATCCATGCTGGATGCTAACCATTACCCTTTATTGAGCACTTACTACGTGCCAGGCACTTGGCTAAGCCTTGCACGTGCATGTTTCATTTACTCCATCTCCACAGAACATGCCAATGAAGCAGGTGCTACACTTATCCCCGTATTATGGATGAGCAAGTAGACTCAGAGAGAAGTGATTTACCCCAGGTCACACACTTAGTAAACAGTGTGTGTGTTGGGAAGAGAGCACAGATTTGAGTCTAGATTTGTCTGCCTCTCAAACTCATGCTCTCATTATCCTGAGAATAAACCAACTAAGTTACACAAAAATTGCTTTTAATGAGGTTCCAGGAGAGGATTACTGACTTTGGATAACAGAGTCATCTGTTATCTTGTCAACCCACCCATCATAGACACTAACTCTTCTATCGCTTTCAGAACCTTTTGCAGAGATGGACAATGAGGCAGGAGGACAGAGAATGGGGTATAATTTCCTCACCAAAGAAGCTGCTGTCCCCCAGATTGGGAGGGAGATTGACGTGACAGTAACCACCTCCATGTTTGTTCCCAGGATTAAGAGAGAAGACAGAGGAGCCACAATAGCTTTGTTTGGCACAGATCCCACCTCATTAGAGATGACACTGGCCACTTGACTGGTCCTGGGGTAAATACGGAAGGAGAGCCTCACTAGAGAACCACATCAAAGAGCACCTACCCACGGGCTTTATTTTGTCCCCTGCTTGCTACCCGAGCTGACAACTCCAGCCCCAGATGACAGCTGCTCCTGTCACGTGGTACTAATGGCCATCCCAGATTAATAGAGCCAGGAGGGTAAAGACCAGCCAGCAACTGCTTCGAATGGTCATTTTCAGTGTGGACTTTGCTCTTGCCCTATCACTTCTTGACTTTTATCATCTGCCGTGATGAAAGTGCATAAAAGGGTGCTTTGGCCAGGATACTCTTTCAGACTGGGCTTGCTCACAAAACTTCACTGTAAATATAAAATGGCCTGTGCCTCTGGCTTTTAAATCCACAGGAAAGGAGTGTGGTGAGGAAGGGTGGAAGGAAATTACTTTGACCTAATCAGCACAAAAACTTTCAAAATGAGGAAAGTTGTGCAGAAATTTCAATTTAGGGCACAGGAACGTCCCCATAAATGGGTGAGTAAGACCTCAGAGGGCTCAGCACCAGTGTCTGGAACTGTAAGAGCTCTCCCACCCCACCTCCACCCCGGTACCTCGCATCCGTGCACACTCAGATCACGGCTGGACCAAACTCATGAGCCATATGTTATTTATACCCCTGACTACTTTCCAAAAGATGTGAGGTAGCTTACATCAAAAGATACATGTCCAATAATCCTGTAAAAACAAGACTTAAATGATAAGAAGCAAACATTGAAAGAGACCAAACAGAAAGTATTATTGTAGAGACCTAGACCTGAATGAGTATAGAATGTTACTTTGAGCCTCCTGACACCCAAGGTGGAAAAGAACCATGTGAAGGTGCAAAATTCTCAATATCTGATTTTAAAAGCGCATCAACTTTGTCAGGGGGTGTGGATTACTCAGTTTGTTCTGTTCCGTGGTCGCGCACCGCACCCCAAGCAAAGACCAGAAAAAAACAAAACCTTAGTGATGGGAGGGCAAACCCTCTGCCTTAAACAAAACAGTGTGGTCACAGCAATATCCTTTCTCACACTGCAACACCCTCTGGCTATTCTCTTGGACATGCTTTGTTCCTTCTTGGTAAACCTTCTGTACGATTCTGCATGAGAATTAATTTCATTAAAATAATCCCTGCAGGAGTGTATCAACAGTTGTCTGGTAGCAATAGCTGAAGTTCATTTCTGAGCCTTGTGAGAAGGAGTCAGGAGAGATTAGTTACTATTTCCAAAGGTCTGGTTACAAGAGGGCATGATGACATTCTAGAGAATATCGACACGGGAGTCAGAACACCTGGGTTCTTGTCCCAACTGGATAACTAACGTAACTGTGTGTCACTGGGTGAGCTCTTTCCCATCTCTGACCTGCACTTTCCCCATCCGTACCACGAGAGGGTTGAAATAGTTCAGGCTTTCTCAACTCTGGCTGCATATTAGAATCACCTGAGCAGCTTTAAAATGTACATACGCATGGCTTCCTCCACAGATAAACTAATGATTTGTACTTCCCTAGGGGCAGCGCCCAGGCATCAGTGTTGTTGAAAACACCTTGGAAGATTCCCGTGTGCAGCCAGGACTGAGATCACTGGAAGGGATGATCTCTAAGAGACCTGTCCAGATCCATGCTTCCATGGAGACAGACATTCCTATTCTGAGGGATGGCTAAGTGAATGATTCCCCTGGGCATGGAGCTCTTTCTCAGAGTCAGCTAGGTTAAAAAGAACAAACTAGAAAGGTCCTTATAAATCATGCAAAATGAGCTGCCTGCTTCTGCAGCTGCAGGACAAAAATACCTCAGTGCACTTGGTCTATTTCTCCCTCCTTGCTGGTGGTAAACAGCAGCCCTCTAACACAGAGCATGTGCTCCACCATCTGTGACCTCAGTCTACCTTTCTGGCTTCCTCCTCTCCCCGTGTGAGCCCTTTTACCTCACTTCCCTAGTGCATACTGACAGAAAGCTGATAGCAGACCCTAACCCTCAAGGATAGGCTGACTAAACTCAGATAAAACACTAAATTGTTACTTCAATTTACATTTCAAGTAAGCATTAACTCAGCACCTATGTGGCAGAGGCTGGGTTAGGCATGTGCACTGACTCATTTTAAACATTTGATTGGCATTAGCAGAAAAGGGGAGAGATCCCCCTCCCCTCTGACCATCACCGTTAAAGGAACAGCAAGCATGAAGCGAGCCATAGGGTTAGGAGTCGGCTGGACACGAGACCACAGGTGCCTGGCCTTGAAGAATCGCCTCTTCTGAGGGACTTGGTGGAGAGGTTGAGGGTGGAGTCTAACAGATGGTCCTCTCCAAGGAATTTGGCAACCAATGGCTTCTCCCAGGAACCGGAGCCCAACTTGTCATAGCCGTGGTTGACCAGCAGGCCTGTGTTTCCAGCCCTTGACCTGCATTCTTCAAATAATCTGGTCAGATTACATCCTAACTCCCATCCATTGGCCCAAGACTGTGTGTTAATATTTTGCATCCCCTGGACTACTTGGAAATAACATAAGTATATGCTATCCTATATCCTGACATTCCAGTCTACTATACCTCTCCCCCAAAATTGACTTCCAACAAAACAGCATAAACACTATAAAAAATCTTCTGACAAGAGTTCACTAACATAGAATAAACGTTAAGTTATTGAGAAGATTATGGCTTCAGTATAGAATATAAACATATAACACCCTGATAAACTAAGAATAATATAGCCAACAAAAATTGAGTGGTCAGGAGAGGAAGGAAGCAAAAAATAAGCAGTATAATAATCAACCCACCTACCATAGTAAAGATCAAAATTCACCTCTAAAACTGAAATAGAATTAAAAATAGAGTTGACTCAAAGATTCTATAATATATATTTTCTTGACCATAACAGAATATTTTGGGAATTAATGAAGTTGGGGGGAATTAATGATACCTGTAGTAAAAAGTGTTTAATAGAAGTTCAAAAAGTCCTTCAATTTTGCATCAGTTTCTTTCCCTTCTATTAAATTCATGCAAAATTCAATGTAAATTTTTTATTTTCTCAAAAACGTGTATTCTTACAGATTTCTCTCTCTCTGATTCATATATATATTCATACAGAAATGTTTTGAATCGTGCTCACTGAGTGTTAATATTAGTTATTTCTAGGCACTAGTTATTTCTAGGCACTGGGGGTTTAGTTCATTTGTTTCTTCAGTATTTTTTCTTTTCTGCCTTGTTTGCATTTTTTACCATGATCATACGTTTAAAAAAAAAACATGGGAATTCCCTAGAGGTCCAGTGGTTAGGACTCTGTGCTTTCACTGCCGAGTGCACGGGTTGGATCCCCGGTCTAGGAACTAAGATCCCGCAAGCTGCGCTGTGTGGCGAAAAATAAAAATAATAAAATAAAATCATGACTTGAAAAAGTCAGTGACTATGAGTCTATGAATGGCTTCAAGATGGACTCTGAAATTCTACGCATAATATCCACGTGTGTGATTTTTTTCTGGAAAGTATGTCATGTTCTCAACCAATGTCAGAAGTATTTATGACTCCAGAATATAGTTCTGTGCTCTCTGCATTTCTTCTACTTTTGGTTTTTAAGCTTCTGGTTAATAATAAAGCTGCCTTAGACTGTCAACCAAATACTAGGAACTGTACCAAGAACTTTATATGTATTATCTTTTGGTTTCTGCACTTTACAAGATAGATATTATCACTCCCATGTTATGGAGGAAAAATGAAGATCAGAGTTGCCTAGTCACTTGCCCAGAGTCACAGAACAATCAGAGGTAGACCTTGTCATCTGAACCCATCTCTGCGTGGGTCTGAAGTTTGCTCCAATACATTCATCCACCTCATCAGATAAGTCATCAGAAGTCATTTGTCTGCCAGCATTTAAGGGCCTACGATTAGCTGCCAATGTCCCAGGTGCTGGGGACACAGCAATAAACACTGGACAAATATCTCTGCTTTCTTGGTGTTGATATTTTAAGAAATGGTTCAACCCAGATTTAAAATATGCTTATATTGTTTCATTTTATTTTTATGGCAACGCTGTGAGGCAGGCAGGTATTGCTATCTCTGCTTTATAGCGAAGCCAACTAAGTCTGGGAGAAAGAGATATCTGATTTGCATAGCTGTTATGGGATTGAGCCAGAATATCAAACCTGATAAGACTCTAAGTCTCATCTGTAAGTTTAAAATATGCATATATTTTAGAATTAGACCAGATCCCAGTAGCAAATAGTGGTAGTGATAGAATATAAAAATTAAGGGTAAGTTTTGTCCTCAGTCGCACCTGATACAGGTTATTGGACATTGTGAAACAGATTAAGTTTTTCGTTACCTCACTCCCACTCTCCCTTTCAGGGTCCTTCTCTCCACTCCTGCTGATTTGTCCTCTACTTGCTCTCAATTGTTTACACACAACTCACTCTCTGTCTTCCCTCTCTGCTTCCCCTCAAAGCTGAGGGCTCAGCCGTGCTCAGTGCAGCTTTTCCACGCAGTCATTGTTGACTGAATACCTAGAGGATGCTGGGTGGCAAGTATGAGAAGGTACATATGTAAAGAATATGACACAAGGTTTCTCCCAACAGGGACCAGCACTTGTGTTTTAAATTGGGATTTTTAAGCCTCAAAAGGCTTTAAGACCTAAAAAAATGGATCTCAAATGTTGGATTTTCAGGTATACTTTAAATGGTATATTCCATTGGAATCACATAAATTATTCAAGAGCTTGCTATAAATGCAGGTTCCCACATTCCGCCTTCAGAGAATCTCCGGTTCTGGGGTGGTAGCCAGGATTTTGCACATTCAGCAAGCTTATCAGGGGCCGTGCACCACATTTTTGAAAAGCACTGGTGTATGGAGAGAGAGTGCATTGAGCACCCACTCCAGGAACCCCTGCATCGTGGTTGCACACACAATACCTCTGTCAAAGCAGTTATCACACTCTGTTGCAATTGTCTGTGTCTATGTCTGCAACCAGACAGTGGAACCCATTCCTATTCATCTCTGCAGCCCAAGTCCCTGGCTCACGGTACCTTACCCAGAGACACTCAGTAAACATTTACCAAATGTACGAAGACAGGCCTGACTCTGCATTAGTCATACACACACACACACACACACACACACACATACCATCACTCACTGTATTCCTATGGGAAAAGCTGGTCCTAGCACTGCACCACTACATGGTGCCTGGGGTGAAGACCAGCTTCTACAATATACTGAGAAGGAAGGTTTCATAAAGCCACAGCTTACCTGGCAGCTGGAGAAAAGCAACAAACCATATTACAAGAAGAGAGTTAAACTCTTGATGTATTCCCACTCCCGTCTAGCAAATAAAGGTGGCATGAAACATTCAGTAATGAAATTGAGCATCTTGGTGAAGATCACAGAGCAAGGTGCTGAGATCTGGGACCAGAACTCTAATTTTTCTTTACTCTACATGCCCCTTTTGCTCTGATCAAACCTAAGAAATCCAAACTTCTTTGATCTTGTACCACTGTCAATAAAAATATAATGATACATTAGTAAGACCTAACTTTTCATATTGTAATACACTAAATATTAGAACTAGAATTTCTAATTCTGCCTAGCAATGGAAGCTCTTGCAATCACTCCACTCTGAAAACCCCTAGACTCTGTCAGCACTCTTCATTAAAACAGGAAAATCTAGGTTGGGAGCCAAAGGGAAAGGAACCCCAGCATAATATCAGGAAGGAAAAAGAAAAGATGGAAAAAAGAGAGGATGGGGGAGCAAAAAAGCAGGAGGGAGGGAGAGAGAAAAAAGGTAAGGAAAGATGAATGGAAGAAAGGAAGGAGTGAATGAGGAATAAGGAGGAAGAAAAGGAGGAGGGGGAGCAGAGAGGAAGGGACGGAGGGGGGAGTTCTGAAGCCACACAGATTTTTTTCCCCGAAAGCCAATTGCATTATACATACACCTGATCATCTTATGATGTTGTTATTCTAACACGCGAGCAGCAAGCTTGGGTTAGTCAAAGGGACATCAAGATCAGGTTTGCTATTTCCCACACTTTCCTCACTCCAATTTACAGTTTAGTGACTTTGGTAAGACAAAGAGTAGCAATGTCCTGCCTTCATGGCTTCCCTGATGGCTGTGAGAGTCCATGAATGTGTTTATGGCTCATATCTCTCCAGTCCATAAAGCACCCGAGCAGCACTCTTTGTTTTTCACCGTTCAGTTTCCAGGCGCTTGACTGAGCCTCCAGCACAACGCAGCCCTGATAACAGAACAGATAAGATACTTATGATGTGTAAACTGAGACGATCCATTTGTGAACATGCCAGAATTTGTCTTCATAGAACTAAATAAGGTCAATAGTATTGCGAGCCCAGAAAATCCCCATGAGTGCTGAAACTTTAAAACACTTTGTTCTGTATGTCATACATTTGGAAAGAACTTTAAAGGTCATCTACTTCAATCTCCAAACTATAAATTAAGAACTAAAAACAAAGTCACTTTATCTTTTGGGGCAGCCTGGGTTTCTTCATCTGTAACATGAGAGGGCTGGGCTAGTCAGAGTCTAAGATTCAGTCTGATTCCAACATCTCATAAATCAACCGGCATATCTAAGGTCAGTAAGCAGTCAAAGACTCCCTGGTGTGTGGTCAAACACACTGGATAAGAAAATACAACCATGGCTCTCTTCTGTCCTTCCAAATATCAAAGTATAAATGCTAACTTTAATTTGTAGTGTTTAATGGAAATCTGGTCCAGTCTGGAAGATACGTCTACTACATCTAGAAATGTAAACAACTTTATTTCAGGAGAGTGAAGGGTTAATTATAGGCATTGATGAATAACCTTTATTTCCATGATTTTATCTCACCCTTGCCAAATGTGTGACTTCACTAGATGTGTCAAAAGGGTAGTAAAGTTTCCAAAGCTAAAAGAAAGGGCAGGCCTTCTCAGACATCTGCAAATGCTAATTACTCATAATGGCAAGTCATTACCCAAATTCATTTCTGGAAAGTCACAAGGATTTGACAGGTCAAAGCAAAAATGTCATTTCAGGCTCCGGCAAGACACTCTGCCAAATTAACCCTCAGCATACTCATATTTACCACGCTTTTCTTCCAAGTAGGGGAAAATACAAATGCAAAGGGAGGGCCAGTACTTTAGAGAGAGAAAACCAATTCAAGGCCTACACTTGGGAAGGCAAGGGCAGATATTGCACTCCAGGGCTTGGGGATTTGTATCAAGGATTTCCTGCAGCACAACTTTAACTGCATAACTGTGGGCCTCCAGGGATACAGGACTCCAGCAACAGACAGAAATGCAGCTATCTGGAATTTGAAGGTGGGGATACAAGAAAGTCAAAGCTCTTTGGAGACAGACAGAGTGAGACTGAGATGTGGCTGCCCATAGCAATGGTCTTGTAAACAAATGCTGGTCCCATCCAGATTTTTTTTTTTTTTTTGTGGTACGCAGGCCTCTCACTGTTGTGGCCTCTCCCACTACGGAGCACAGGCTCCCGACGTGCAGACTCAGCGGCCATGGCTCACGGGCCCAGCCGCTCCACGGCATGTGGGATCTTCCCGGACTGGGGCACGAACCCGTGTCCCCTGAATTGGCAGGTGGACTCTCAACCACTGAGCCACCAGGGAAGCCCCATCCAGATTTTTAAAAATAAGTTTATTCATTATTTCTTTTATGCATTCAAGCATGTATTCAGTCAACGAATATTTTCTAAGTATCTACTTTTTGCCAATACTATTCCAGGTTCTAGGGATACAGTGGTGAATAAGAAAGACAGTGCTTGAAATGGGGATATATGTATATGTATAGCTGATTCACTTTGCTATAAGGTAGAAACTAACACATCATTGTAAAGCAATTATACTCCAATAAAGATGTTAAAAAAGGAAAGAAAGAAAAAAAAAAAAACAGAAAGACAGTGTTTGGCCTCATTGAATTTCCAGAAGGAGAATAAACAGTAACTAAATAATCACAGAAATGAGTAAGTATAATTAAAGTTCACATTTCATTAAGTACAATGAAGAGAATGAACAGGGCAGGATGAGAGATTTGAACAGAGCCACTTGATCTAGTCAGCTGGCTAGAGGCAGGGTCATCTAGCTTTAGAAGATCAAGAATAAGGAACAGTAGCATTCCAGGTGGAAGGTACATTCTGTGCAAAGGCCCTCAGGTGGGAGTATAGGAACTGGAAAGAAAGGGCAGTGTGGCTGGGACATCAGACATGTGTAAGAGTGGGGACAGCAGAGCCTGGAGAGGTATGAGGGGGCCTCCAAATTACCAAGGCCACTTAGGAACAGGAGTGAGGGTGCAGGAGAGGGTAGGAGAGAACACATTCTGAAATTCACAGGCAAAAATAGGCCAAGACTGGTACGGAGAAGCAGATCCCTAGAATAGAGGAGGCTGCCTGAGGACCTCAGGACTGTGAATAAATCATGGAAGGACTTGTACTGGAGGTGAGACGTCTGGGATTTCCCTTAAATTCAAGGGGAGGCCACTGAAGTATTTTAGTTGGAGAGTGATATGATTTGATATATTTTTTAAGATCACACTGGGTATACAGAGGTAAAAATGAAAGAACAAACACTACTTGCAACAACATGGAGCATCTTAAAAAGATACTGTGAAACACCAATTTTTTAAAAAATAAATTTATTTATTTTTGGCTTCATTGGGTCTTCACTGCTGCGTGAGCTTTCTCTAGTTGCGGTGAGCGGGGGCTACTCTTTGTTGTGGTGCGCGGGCTTCTCTTGTTGCAGAGCATGGGCTCTAGGCGTGTGGGCTCAGCAGTTGTGGTTTACGGGCTCTAGAGCGCAGGCTCAGTAGTTGTGGTGCACAACTTGTGGGCTTATTTGTTCCGTGGCATGTGGGATCTTCCCAGACCAGGACTCAAACCTGTGTTCCCTGCATTGGCAGGCGGATTCTTAACCACTGCACCACCATGGAAGCCTGAGATACCATTTTTACAAAGCTCAAAAACAAACAAAACTAAGTAATACTTTATTTGAGGATATAGGCGGGATGAAAGAATGTTTTTTAAAGGGAACTATAAACATGACGTTCAGGATAGTGGTTACCTCTGGGAAGAGGAAAAGTGTGGGATAGGGGACACGTAGGTAGTTACTGGGTTGTGTCCTAAGGGGGACGGTTGGTTTTGAGTATTCATTTGATTATGCTTGACCATATATATATGGTATATATATATATACACATAAACATTATATATATGTAATATACATATAATGTATATATATGTAATATACATATAATGTATCAAATATTATATTTAAGAGAAAACTGGGTCCTTCTGGCTCCTGCATGGAGAAAGGATTGAGGGAAGCATGAGAGGAAGGCATGAAATTAGTTAGGGGCTGTCTCAGTGCCCAGGTGAAACCCTTTGAGCCTCCAGGCTCTTCCCACTCGGAAGAGCCAAGAGAGAGCCACTGTCCACCAGTCACACCTGCCCAGCACCTGGCACCACTCTGTGCACATGGCCAACTCAGTAAACTTTCCATTAATAAAATTATGAATTCCCATGTAGAAAAAGCAGCTAGATGTATTGAAATGCAAGACACAGACTCACAATAGTTACTGAACCATTGACTCTATGACAATTACATGTTTCCAATCAATGTCATATTCATTATTTGTTTTTATCCGAATACAGTAGATTTATACATTACATAGAAAGAAAGGTTCACACAGTAAAGTGAGGGTTGATGTGGAACTGGGTTGACCTCTCCAAGTTGACATCCACTATATTTTGATGGCTCTCAAATACCAAACATAAATAATTACCTTGAGTACTACCCCACCCCCCAAACCACTCTGGTTCAGCTCTGCCACATTTCGGTAAGTATTTTTCAAACTCTGTAGCCATTAGAGTTTGTTATACACACACATACGCATACACATATACATATATTGTATACATATCCTCTATATAAGTATCTGATTCCGTTTGCCCATCCCCAACAATTTCATCAGATTATGGAAGGCAGTATGTAAACTTTCTCAATTTTTGCAAACCATAAATTATTGGGAATGTGAGCATATTGAGTCACTACTACCATCACTCCACCAAAACTGACTCAGTTGCTCTGGTGACTATGGGGGTCCCCCTTTTCTCCTCACAGCATGAAGCCAAATGCTCTTTTCATGATAAAGCCTTTCCATAGATGAGGAGATGGTTAATCAGACAAAGCTAATGAAGACTAGCTGTCCACTCTTGCTAGAAACTTCCTAAATTCTAGGCCTTGACACCAGACTCACTGTAGTTGATTAATAAAATTCCCTCTGCATTCTGGGGCAGTAATTATCAATTCATCTGATGCCAAGACATCTGATTTCTTCCTACAAAGGCCCAAATCCCCTCCATGATTGTGTTAATTATAATCTGAGGTACAGTTCACCATCAAGCATATTGGAAATTTACTGCTGAGCAAGGGAGCAACTAAGATTCAAGATCTAATCCTGAGTCCAGAAGCAGAACCACAGAAATCAAGATGTAGAGTATGGATGTAGTGGGTGAATGCCACTACACAAGGTCAGAAGCTTAAGACATCAGAGTCTGAATTGTCAAATCCAGGTAGGAGCCTAGAAGAGAAACTGCAGAAATAGTTGGTAAGTATATTGGAATATAATACCATATGCCAAAATTCACATGCTGAAACAGGCTAGACTGCCAGAAAGAAGCCAAACCCTAAGGGAGAGGAGTTTTTCGGATCTTAAACACCTGGTGGATTTCTTTTTCCTAGAGTAAAAACTGTTAATATCTGCTAAGCGTTATGTGTCAGGGATCACGATAAACTCTTTACACGCAAAGCCTCATTTAATCTGCATAAAAATGAACTATCATTATTTTTCCAATTTTGCAGATGAGGAAACTGAGGCTTAAGAAAATGAAGTGACTTGTACAAGGTCACACAGCTATTGGGAGAGAGGAGAGCTACTGGGAAAGGGAGAAAGAGAAGGAGACAGAGAAGCTGAGCTGGACTCAAATCTAACAGTCCCACTCATGAGCCACCAACTTAACCAACAATTGATACTATGCTCAGATAAACCTTTGCCTTCAGTTCCCTTTAATATTTCCTAACAACATACGTGTATGTTACAAAAAGAAAAAGCAAGTTTGGGCTTCGCTGGTGGCACAGGGTTGAGAGCCCGCCTGCCGATGCAGGGGACACGGGTTTGTACCCCGATCCGGGAGGATCCCACGTGCCGCGGGGCTGCTGGGCCCGTGAGCCATGGCCGCTGAGCCTGCGCGTCCGGAGCCTGTGCTCCACAGCGGGAGAAGCCACAGCAGTGAGAGGCCCGCGTACCGCAAAAAAAAAAAAAAAAAAGGAAAAGCAAGTTTATATTCATTTGACTTTGACAGTTGAGCATTTTTTATGTTCTTTTCAGTGACTAGAGAGAGCTCATAATTGAGAACCACTGCTTTAGGCTTAAAAAGACCCCACAGATGGGACCGTTAGGGCGCTTCACCCTTGAGTTCCCCTTGGAGAATTCAGTATCTCCATTATAACTCCACATGGTCCCTCCAGCCTGCTGTCTGTGACTGTCATGGCTTGGAGTATTAAAAGGAGGAGAATGTAGGCAAATTAGAGGATACACAAGGACATGTCTAAGCATTATAATTCTGATTTAAAAAAATCAAGACACCATAAAAATTCTATTTCTGAAGATTTATACTCCACTTAAACCCATGAGAACTTGAGGTGGCTAAAAAACTTTACTTGGAAGGCAAATAGAATTATTGGATTGTGAAACTGAGAGCCATAAAATTTAAAACAATTTCATATGAAACTCCAATATTTTTTTGTATTTCAAAGTAAAAGAGTCAAGCAGTATCAAGGAAATTTGAATCTCATAAGGCTTGAGGACATGGGAACGAGGAGAGGAGTGAAAGATTTCCCTTTGTTGAGCAACTAAAAGGCTGCCATCACCTGGAGGTGACTTGGGCTAAACGCCTGCTCTGGGCCTGAGCCTGACGTAAAACCCGAGTCTCGCCGTATAAGGTTTGGCTCCTGGATCCCTCGCGGTACCTGCAGGACCCTCCCTCTTCTTTATCCCTGTGGAAAATCTGTTATGACTTCTGTGCCTTCTCAACCCTCTTGGTGAACATGGCACCTGCACTTCACACTTCACCACACGCCTTAAGACTTATCTCTCTGTTTTTTTCCTTTGTGTTAAATTTCTTTTTCCAGTTGAAGAGTAAGCTCTTTTGGTGCAAGGACACTCTCTGGTGCTCTTCTTGTTTTCCCTGGTCTCGAGCGGTACTATCGTGCAGGGTTTAAGATTTGAGTTGGAATCAAATGAGAAGTCTGTGTGATATTGAATAGGTTGCTTACCTTTTTCTTCTTCTGTAAAATAGGGATTCAATGAGCATGAAGTACTTAACCCAGTGCCTAGCATATATTCATCGTTTAACAAGCTTCACTTATGATCATTATCATTTATTGATTGAGAGCACTGGCTTTAGGGGCCTGACAACAGCTGGTCCCTCTAACAGATGATCTCCCCCTTCCTCCCTTTTCAAGATTAGGAGCTGACCCCTTGTTTCCGCATAACAAGGAACCCCTACCACAGCAACCACTACAGCCCCTCTCCATCTGATTTGAGCATCTATCATCGTCTCATTGAGACACCACTTAGACAAGGCCTTCAAATGTGGAGCTGCAGAGGGGGGCTGTGTTAGGCTGGGGTAGATTGCTGCCCCATTAACATTCAATCCACAATAGAGACAATTATCTTGGCAGCAAAGTACCCCCGAGGTAGTGATGTGAGGAAATGGGGGTGGGAGTGGGGGGATGGGTTACCAAAGCAACAGAGAGACTTGAGCTGCACTGTTTCTATGGCAACAGAGAGACAGCACGGAGCATTTTCCTAGCTGGAATGATGGTTAGTTAGACTCTCACCCACAGTATGGGTGACTCATCAACTAGATTGAATGGCAAAGTGTAGAGTAGTACAGGGTTTCTCTTAGAATTTTGGTCAGAACGAAGCCCACGGTAGAGATCCTAACTCTGTAAGCTGGAACCTAGACTCCTGTCTTAGGAATCGAGAGAAGAGTTCTCTCTTTGGCGACAGACCAATTAATTATCTCCCCAATATCATTAATTCTTATTTACAACCTGCAATCTCCATGAGTGGTTGGCTTGAATAAAATCCATTTATGGAAATCCAACTCATTACATACAGAAATCAAGTAGTAAACAGTGCCCGAGCAAGTTTCCCCTTTTCCTTGAATTTTAATTTATCAAAGAAATACACTCACATCATTAAAAAGTCAATTAGTGCTTACAAGCTTAAAAGAAAGAACAGCAGTCCCCACACATATAACACCCCCTCCCTTATCCCCCTTCCTAGAGGCAACCCTTTTAACAATTTTAGCTGTGTACCCTTTATTTACCTCCATATTTCCATATTGAATACAATTTCCTATTAAAGTAAATAGATAAGGCTCTCTCATATCTTACCTTTCTTCAACTCAACCTTCTAATATGATTATAGCACAACTTTTGAATAAACCCATATGAAGTATTTTCAATATTAAACTCATAAATTTTGACTCACTGCTGAGTCAGTTAGGGAACCATAATGACATGATTTCACCTGGCCAAGGGGCTGGAGGTCTCCCTGTTCAAGATGCAGACCTGCACCCAGTCCCCTGGGTCTGGCCTGGCACACTTTGCCTCATCTGTGCCTGGTGTCCCTGAATCTGGAGGCTATCTATTCCATTTTGTGGGAGCATTACTGCCTGTTTCTTGGCAGTAGGAGTGGAGATCTGGGAGCTCTGCCTGTCCCTTCCACAGACCTCGTAATTCCCTGTCCTCAGCATATATATGTATGACTGAGTCATTTTCTGTAGAGCAGAAATTAACACAACATTGTAAAACAACTATACTATAATAAAATTAAAAATAAATAAACTCAGATAACAATTTGGTTTAAAAAAGTTGAAAAATATTTGGTTTAAAAAAATGTTTTCTGTTCTGGTGCATTGTAAGCAAAGTTAGGTGATTTTACCTTTTGACTGATTGAGGCTCTATTCTAAAAAGATAATTTAAGACAAGCACAAAATGAAATTGATCATTACTGTGTTAACTATAATTGTGAAAAACAGAAATTATCTAAATGTCCAATGAGAAAAACACCGTGATATACCATGGGAATGCAATGGCAGAATATGGAAAATATGCCATTGTATTAAGAGGCTGATTTTATGCTCTGGTTACAAGTGTGTAAAATATCCATTATAAGCTCTTTGTGTTGCAAACTTTACAACTGTAAAATGGGATAGTAAAGTAGCTACTTCATAGGGTTGTCATGAGGATGGAAGGAAAGAATGCCCTTCAACTTTCAGCTCATGCCTGAGACATAGGAAGCACACAATAAATGCTAGTCACAGCTGCTGCTGTTCCACAATACGACAGTATATGTGTAAAGTTTGTAAGATTGTGTTCCATTCCCATTTTTCTTTTTCTAGTATTATTTGTTCAATAAGTCAAAAAGAAAAACATACAAAATAACCTCTATAACAATAAACATTTTCACTATAGTGGAATTTTTTTTTTTTTTTTGCTGTACGCGGGCCTCTCACTGTTGGCGGCCTCTCCCTTTGCAGAGCACAGGCTCCGGACGCGCAGGCTCAGTGGCCATGGCTCACGGGCCCAGCCGCTCCACGGCATGTGGGAACTTCCCAGACCGGGGCACGAACCCGTGTCCCCTGCATCAGCAGCTGGACTCTCAACCACTGTGCTACCAGGGAAGCCCTATATTGGAATTTTTGTGAACACTGAGGTCGTCTGGCTAAATTGTTGGTTTAAAGCAGTGGTTCTCAGTGTGTGGCCCCAGCATCAATAGCATCAGCATCACCTACAAGTTTGTTTCTCATCCACCGTCTGGATCAGAAGCTCTGGGGTGGGGTCCAGCAATCTGCGTTGGAACAAGCCCTGCAGGGGATTCTGATCCATGCTAAACAGTTCTCAACACTAAGATGCACATTAGACTTAGGAGCTTAGAAGATAATAATGCATGGCCCCTCCCAGATTAAATTAAATCAGATGCTCCACAGATGATGTGCAGGCACTGGTAATTTTTTAAAGCTACCAGGTGATTCTAAAGTGCAGCCAGGACTGAGAACCACTGATAGGGAGAAATTTCTATATGAAAAGGCCAAGTGAGATGTGAGGGATAGGTAGCCTCAGAGGCAAAATGTTAACCTTATTCTACCATCCTTGGTTTCCACAGACCCTATTGTGTCTATTCTTAATTGATTCTAAATCCAGGAGAGAAGGGGGGATTATAAGCTTCTTCCAAGACTTCTGGACACATGTTGATACATCCTGGAGATCAGGTAGAAATAGAAATGAGGGAGGTTTCCTACACTGTTGGTGGGAATGTCAATTGGTGCAGCCACAGTGGAAAAAACTAAAAATAGAGATGCCATCCCACTCCTGGGCATATATCAGAACAAAACTATAATTCAAAACATACATGCACCCCTATGTTCATAGCAGCACTAGTCACAATAGCCAAGACACAGAAACAATGTAAATGTCCATCAACAGATGAACGGATAAAGAAGATGTGGTACATATATACAATGGAATATTACTCAGCCATAGAAAGAATAAAATAATGCCATTTGCAGCAACATGGATGGACCTAGAGATTATCACACTAAGTGAAGTAAGTCAGAAAGAGAAAGACAAATACCGTATGATATTACTTACATGTGGAATCTAAAATACGACACAAATGAAGTTATCTATGAAACAAGAAAAACAGACTCACAGACATAGAGAACAGACTTGTGGTTGCCAGGTTGGATGGGGAATGGGGGAGGGATCGGTTAGGAGTTTGGGATTAGCAGATGCAAACTATTATATATAGAATGGATATAAAACAAGGTCCTACTATATAGCACATGGAACTGTATTCAATATCCTGTGATAAACCATAATGGAAAAGAATATGAAAAAAATGTGTAGATATGTATATGTATAACTGTATCACTTTGCTGTACAGCAGAAATTAACACAGCACTGTAATTCAACTATACTTCAATAAAAAAATAAATTAAGAAAAAGAAATGAGGGAGGTTTGATGGGATAATGTAAGCCAGTGGGACACGATTCTCTCTACCTTTGAGAAAACTACCTTTTTTTTTTTGTTTTTTTTTTGTTTTTGCAGTACGCAGGCCTCTCGCTGTTGTGGCCTCTCCCGTTGCGGAGCACAGGCTCTGGACGTGCAGGCTCAGCGGCCATGGCTCACGGGCCTAGCCGCTCCGTGGCATATGGGATCTTCCCGGACCGGGGCACGAACCCGTGTCCCCTGCATCAGCAGGCAGACTCTCAACCACTGCGCCACCAGGGAAGCCCGAGCAAACTATCTTTTTAAAAGAGAGGTCCGAGTGCATTGGTCTTAAGGAAAACCTGGTATTTTCTTAGGAGCCAGACCAGAAAGAGTCCCACATTCCCCAGCTTTCAAACTATAACTCCTTCCCCCTTTGAGATTTGAGCTGTGTTTCATCAGAGTCCAAGGAACATTCTACAGGAATAATTTCAGTTCTTGGAAAATTTTCTGAGTTTCATCTTGGCTATTTTCTGACAAATTTCTATCCAAAAATGACAAAGAAATGAAACACCCCTGGTTTAATTTTATTTCCCTCTCACTCCAATTTTCTCACTTTTTTCTTTAATCCTGTTGAAACTTTCATGATTTTACAATCATCCTCGAATCTTCTTTTAGAATTTGGTAGGCTAAAATAAATAAGACATAAAAGCCAGTCAGTCATATTCTACATTTGCTTTTTTATTGAATCCTCATTTATTCAACTAGCAGGTATTTATTCCGTTCATTTTCATTTTAAGAAATTTCTATAGAGAACCTCTAGGTGCACTGTGAAAACTACAAAAGAAACACAAGCTGTAATGTCCTTCTTTAAGAAATTTTTTACCATTGTTATTGGATGAAAAGAGAAACACCTGAAACAAATAAGGAACAGTGTGATAAATTACTGAGCTAAATATAATCAAATGTGAGAGAACTAACATGTGTTGAGTGCTTACTACAAACCAGGCAGTGGACTAGGTGGTATTTTCCATACACTACCCCACACATTCCTGGTGCAACCCTGTGAGGTGGCAATTAGAATAGTCCAGCATCCTAGGTCAGAGCTCTGGAGTCTGCCTGGCTGATGTACTAAACCTCTCTGTGCCTCCCAGGGAAGACGTGGATGATAATAATCTTACCTCAGTGGGTTGTCATGAGTAACAAATTCATGTAAAGCACATAGCACGAAGTTTAATCAATGCGTATCTTACTTAACACACTTCAGTGCCAGGCACGTAGAAGCTATTTAGCATTACTAGGTGGCATTTTAATTCCATTTCAAAGGTGTGAAAACTGAGGTTGAGAGACATTAAATGTCATGTTATCATGACATAGTTCGACACCAATGCCCGTGTGCTTTCTTCTCTTTTACTTATAAAATCAAGGGCTGAAATACTTACTTAGCACAGAGCCCAGGCGATTTACAATTCTGTTTGTATTATAAAAATACCTAACAAACCCAAGGTCAAACTCCACATGGTAAATATTACTTATTTTTTATTTTTAATAAAGGGATATGTCATAAGAAATATTCAGATCCTTCTCTGCTAACAGACCTACCCAGGCTCACCATGCTACGAAATCTAAGCCCCTGTGGGTCTGTTCACTAGACCTCAATGCTATTCCCCTCCCCCTCAGAGCAAACTCCCTTCCTGCCTCTGTTCCTTTTCTCACGGAATCCCACCTCTCTCCTCTTCCTCTTGTCCCTCTTCTTCCCCATCCTAACCCACCCCATATCCCAAAGCCCAGCCCAGGTCCCTTCCTCTGTGACTCCATCCCCTCAACCCTTCCTTCCCCTCTTCCCAGAAGTCACACTGCCCCAGTCAGTCCTTGTAACTACAGCACACCCTTGCTCCCTGAGCACGGCACCCACCCCACCAGTATTAGCTCCTTGAATCCTCAAACCCACCTTGGGTGTGATCCTCACTTTACAGATGAAGACACCTGGGCTCAGAGGGGTTAAGAAACATGTTGGGGGTCTCACATCTGGGAAATGGAAGAGTTGATTCTAAACCTGGTCTATCACCCTGGGCTTCAACACTCAGATTTCATGTTGATTTGTCCTGGCCCTCCTGCTAGACTGAGTTCCTCGAATGCAGTGAGCACAGGAATGGGACACAGTAGAACTAAACATTTAGCAACTAACAGAGTGGTCCTTCAGACAGAACTCTACTCTGATAGCACGTTCCTTCCCATCACAAACCCAGCCTGTACAACTGAAGAAACCCCACTGGGCATAGACTGACCCTGGGCATACAACAAAGACTTCATGATAAAAGCAGAGACCACAGTGTCCCCCAGACCCAAACCAGACTTTGTGAATAATTATCTTCTTTCTTCTTCTATCCAGAATCTGAGGTCCCATGGAGACTTATCTTGTCTAATTCTTGAACGGCATGAGTTTCATCTCAACTTCACTAGTTATTTATTCATTAAAAAACATTTAATGAGCACCTACTATGCGTGTGGTCACTGTACTAGGGGCTGCAACATAATGATGAGCAAAAAGAGATACAGCCCTTGCTCTCATGGAATAGAGCCAAGTAGTCAGAGAGCCCCACAGATCCATTATAATAAGTGCTGTGATAGAGAGGCACGGGGTGCTCTGAGAGTGTTCACGAGAGGGACTTGACCTGTGTGGGAGGTAAGGGAGAGCCTTCCTCAAGGGGCTGATAATTGAGCAGAAATCTGAACCAGAGTAAATGTTATCTAAAATACAGGGAAGGTGGCTTCTCTGGTGGTGCAGTGGTTGAGAATCCGCCTGCCAATGCAGGGGACACGGGTTCAAGCCCTGGTCCGGGAAGATCCCATATGCCGTGGAACAACTAAGCCCATGTGCCACAGCTACTGAGCCCACGCGCCTAGAGCCTGTGCTCCGCAACAAGAGAAGCCACGGCAATGAGAAGCCCGCACACTGCAACGAAGAGTAGTCCCCGTTCGTCGCAACCAGAGAAAGCCCACGTCCAGCAACAAAGACTCAATGCAGCCGAAAAAGAAATAAAATAAATTTATAAAATAATAATAAAGTAAAATACAGGGAAAGGGTGTGGAATGTAGAGCTAACAGTATGTGAGAAAGCCTCGCCGTGACTGTAGCAGAGACAGACACAGGCAGAGGGAAGACAGGTGGGAGGTGTGGAAGGCTGGATTGGGGTCAGGCAAGCATGGCCTTGTGGACATGTTAAGGATTTGGGTTCTTATCTTAAAATCAATTGGAAAGCCCTGAAGGCTTTTAGGCAGAGTGTAACATAATACGATTTATGTTTTGGAAAGCTTACAACATGGGAAACAGACTGGGGCCAAGCATAGTAATCTCCGCCAGAAAGATGACATGGGCTAAGGTGCTGCTGGTGGGGTGTAAATGGGCCGAGCAATGTGGGATATTCAAGAGATATAATTGCAGTGATTAATGATAGAGTGGATAGGAGAGGGTGGGAGAAAGACATGGCAAGGAAGACACCTGGGTTTTTGAAGGTTGGTAGAGGGGGCCACCATCCGTGGAGATGGAAATCTCAGAAGACAAACTTCTGAGGGGAAATACTGAGTTCAGACTTTAACAGGCTGAGTTTGAGGAGCCTCTGACACAACAACCACATGGAAATGTCAGGAAGGCAGCCGGGTGTATGGGTTTGAGATTCAGAGGTTAGGTTTAGGCTTTTCAAAATGCCCATAGGAGGTAACTGAAGACATGGGCACTGATGATACAAGAAGAGATTAAAGAATGAGAACAGAAAAGAAATTGGACTAAGCCTGAGTTTCCTCAAATATTTAATGGCCAAGAGAAACCTGTAAAAACAAGACAGACATAATGGTCAGAGTGGTAGGGAAAATACCAGGACAAGGAAGGGAGGGTTTTAAGGATGATTTCACATGGAGGTCACTGGGGCCCTCACCTGCGCTTTGCAGTGGAGTGATGCCAAGAACAATAGAAATGGAATCTGCTGTCATCCGTGATTTCCATGGATATGAATGACAGAAGCCCCGTGTTGCACTCCCCGCCAAACGCTAATAACCTTGGTCTTGATATCTGAGTCCAAGCCAAGCCGTTTGAAAGAAAGCTGATTACATCCAACCTATTTCTCACATTCCAATCCAGCAGAAGAGAAGACAGAAGAATTTGAATTTGTTGATAATCTATTAACTAAGGGTCAAGACAAGAAAGGGAGCAATTATCTGCAGCTGAAATCAAATCTCTCTCAAGCAAAGACAGTGAATTCCCAGGTGGATGCAATGTGCACACCTAACGAAGAGTCCATCTGTTACAAGATGAATTGTGGCAAAGCTCTGAGAGCATCACAACAGCCTATGACAAGACCACTTTGTCCCTTCAGGCATGTTGTAAAGACTCAGGAAAGTCTTCATTTTGCTCCTGAGATTAAAGCACCATTGAAGGATTCTGAATACAATCTCAAAGCCAGGCAATTCTGAGGGTGACAGCAGTCATGAACTCATCCCATTACTCCTAGAGGGACAGAAGAAAAAAGAACAAAGGTCTCTTTAAAGAACAGAAAAGCCCAGGAATGAAAGAGGAGAGGTGTAACTGCCCATGGAATCATAGCTTTAAATAGCACATAGTGTGCCTGGCTTCCTGGGAGGGAGTGGCAGCTGTGAGAGCATCTGGGCTCAAACATGTTGTCATATGGATCCAAGGCGTAAGCTCCTCCTTCCAAAACTATGTGTGCAGACAATACCACTCTCCTAGGGAGGGCGGGGGGCTCCCTGTCAGCTATGCTCCCTTCCCAGGGTGTTCTGAGGTCCCACAGTTCACACCCAGTTCACACGATGATCTGGATAGCTAGTGAGTTCATCACCAATCATGGAATAAGGACGGAGGTCCCAAGGAGGTGGTGGGAGGGAGGGGAGCAGGTCCATGGATGCTCCATCTTGAAGAATGATGCAATGGCTGCCACTTATTAAGGGTCTACTGTGGGCCAGAGACCATGCAAAGCACTTTATACAGGTCGTCTCTAATTTTCACAAATACCCTGAAAATTAGGCACCATTTACCTCCATTTTACAGGTCAGGAAACTGAGTCCAGGAAAGATTAAGTGATTGTCCATGTCTGGCTCCAAAGTCCATCCTCCTTGAACTGCAACCCAGATTCATATCTGGTTGTGTGTAACATCAGGAGGAGTCATTAGAAAGCAAACCCAGTGGGAAGGATGTCCATTATTGCATGTTAATCCCGTCTCTGTTGTCCCTTTTGGGATATTGTCTTCCCCCACCGGGTTAAGTCATGCTGGAATGGAAATCTTTGCACCTGCCCTCCACCATGGAAGATGTAGGAGTCCCCAGAAGTTCCTCTTCCACTCCCCAAAGACCAGGGTTTTGCTCCTGACCTACCCTCGGCCAACCAGCATCTCTCTCCTGGGATGTTGCCTCCCGAGTTGAGAAGCAAGAGTGGAGTCAATCACAGAGTTGGTTCACTCCGGCAGCAGAACCCGGGAGAGACCACTCAGCACTTCCTTCCTGCTCCAAGCCCGGTTCCTCAGCCACTCCTCATCCAGTAAGTTATCTACTGTTTACACTCAGTTTCTATTGCTTAGAGTTGAAGAACCCTCACTGAAAAAGCTTTGTATGCAAAAGAGTTCTGAGAGTTTATAAAACGAGAAAGAGAATTGTGGGAAAACATTTCATAGAATATATTAAGGGAGTAGAGGGCATATGGACCCTTGGGGAGAGAGTGGACCCAGTAACTGCTGTGACCAGTAGAATCCTGCAGAAGCGACACTGGACCAGTTCTGGGCACTGCCCTTAACTGACTTGGAATCTTCCATTTTTTGTCTTTTGGAACACTTACTCATGACACATTCCCTCCTGAGATCCAGCCACCACGCTATGAAAAGCTAATTCACATGAAGAGGCCACGTGAAGTAATCCAGGCAACAGCCCCATCAGCGTTCTCAACTCCCAGCCACAGGGGTGCACTGTTCTGGATGTCCAGCCCAGGTGAGCCTTCAGATGACTGCAGCATCAGCCTCCATCTGACTACAACCACATGAGAAACGCTAAGTGAGCTTCTCACTTAACCCTAAGTGAGCCTGGTCAACATATATAAGCGCGAGCAGTAATAATAAATGGTTGTTTCAAGCCACGAAGTTCTTGGGTGCTTTGTTGCGTAGCCATGGATAACGGGAACAGAAAGCTTAGAGTTAGGATTGCTGGGTGGAAGGAAAGGTGCTATGCGACTTTGATAGATACTGTCAAATCTACTCCCTGAAGGCTCTACCAATTCACATATCCACCAAGGGTAGATGACAATAAAGATAGGATTCTTCAGCCAAGCTCCTTACATTTTTCATTGCTGTAAAAAATAAAGGACACTCATGTATCACCTACTAGCACTCATTATTTCAAAACTCTTGTCAAGAAAAATGAATGGGAGAAAAGATATTTGAAAAGAAGGACAGGCTGTTCTGAATTCCTTTTAATACCTACAATGTATTTTTGGTCCATCATTCAATTTACTTTTGGTCCTGACAATATCATGCTATGATCTGTGACTAGGGTAACTAAGCAATGGCTTCTAATCAAATTTCATTTGATATAACAGATGCTAACTGAGACACTAGTCTGTGCAAAGCACTGAGGGGCCATAGAGATGGCTGAGATAGGGATGGAGCCCAGTCTATAGCACCTCAAGAAATAAATCAGGCCTGCTTCCTACTTTCTGCAAAATTAGAGAAGCCCAACTTTGCCTAAGCACCTTGATCCTAAAGTGGGGCCATTCCTACATGTGGGTTTCTTTACTTACCAGCCTTGGTCTACTGCCTCCATGCCTGTTAACTTCAATTCTTAGCTCCTTTAGAAATCTGAAGGAAACAGAGTTTTCTCCCTTCCTTTTCTACATCTCAGTACACATCCAAGATGGTTGCATTACCATTGTGTGTGTGTGTGTGTGTGTGTGTGTGTGTGTGTGTGATTTCTAGATGCTGAGATTCCTAGATCTCTGAAAGAAAACTGCCTGGAGCAAGTCAGAAGAGAAGTCCATTTCACACATAATAATTAGATAATGTTGCAGGACCTGGACTACAACAAAGACTCTCCTCGACCAAACTTGAGACAGGCTCCTCTGAGCCATCTTTTCCACAAGGCCTTGACCTGGGCCCTCATCCTGTCTTTAGCCTCCCCGTACAAGTCTAAGCAAAGACTCCTGCTAAGTCATCCTTTACCCTTGATATCTGATCAAATTCTTCATCCCCCAAATTTGTTGTCTAAGTCCTTGGCTCCCTTTTATCAAGGATTTTGTTAGGTCAGTTTAGCAAGTCTCCCTACGCTTAGTGTCTCCTCTTAGCAATTTCCCATCCACTGGCCCCTTCACCCTGCTCCTTGGCTATAAATCCCCACCTGACCTTGCTGTAATCAGAGTTGAGCCTAATCTCTCTCCCTATTCCAATAGTCCTGTTGCAACAGTCTTAAGTAAATCTTCCTTACTGTTTTAACAGGTGTCAGAATAATTTTTTCTTAACTACAATTTAAGAGTGTGGAAGGTCCTGTTCCCCTTGTGCACCTGGCAAAATTTCATTCATCCTTCAATTTCAACATCACCCTATTTTCCATCTTTCCCTGAGGACCCCATGTCTCCCTCAACAGAAGGAAAGGCTCTCATTTTAACACTTGTCATATGGTGTTACGACTGTGTCTTCACTGGTCTGTCCCCTCTGCTGTGAGTGCCTAGAGGGAAGGCTGTGTCTCTGTAGCTTTATGTCCCTAGTGCCCAGCACAGGCCAGGCCCAGAGAAGAAGCTCATTTCAAGACTGTTAACTGGACTGCTTCAGTGTCCTTAGGCTTGCTATGAACTGAATATTTGTGTGCTCCCCCCCTGAACCAAATTCATATATTGCAACCCAATCCCCAATGTGATGACATTTGGATGTGGGGCCTTGAGGAGGTAATCAGGTCATGAGGGTGGAGCCCTTATGAATGGGATTCATGCCCTTACAAGAAGAGACGTGAGAGAGATGACCTCTCTCTGCCATGTGAGGACACAGCAAGAAGGCAGCCATCTGCAAGCCAGGAAGAGAGTCCTCACCAGGAATCAAGTTGGCCAGCACTTTGATCTTGGTCTTCCCAGACTTCAGAACTGTGAGGAATAAATTTCTGTTGTTTAAGTCATGTGGTGTTTCTGTTATAGCAGCCCAGACTGACTAAGACAGGCTCAAAGCACAGGGAGCCCTTTCTGGGCTAGGGGAGTCAGGCAGGCTTCATGGAGGATGGGGAGGGCTCAAGAAAGCAAAGGGAAGCAGGGAGGACACAACTGAAGTGGAGGCAGCATGAACAAATGGGGACAATGAAATAGAAATCATGTGGGGAAATAGCTCATTATGCACCATTCGGTATCTAAAAACAGCAACCCACTCAAGATTTGAGCAATTTGCTACATATAAATTATAACTTAATCAAAAGTAGACTTATTATAAGATTATTTCCTGATATTCAAGTTAAACAAACATGCCTGGATGTCAAGACGAATAGGAACAAGGGTCTGGAATACTAGCAAGATGGCGCACAAATGGCATCTTTTCTGTTGCTCACTCCATACCCGAATTCACTTGGACCACCTTCACTTATTGCACTGGAACATGGTCCAGCCTGGAAATCACAGCTCACCCCACAGCCCCCCAAGTCCAAAAGACCTTCCAGCCTAGCTCTGCAACTAACTAGAGCCTCTGTGAGACTCCCCAGATTCATTCTAAATCCAGTCAGCTGAGGTGTGGGAAAGAGGGCTGCAGGGATCTGCTCCCAGGGTGATGCAAGATTTCAGAGGAGACCCAGGAACTCCACAGGTATGTCAACTACAGGGCATCCTAACAAAATCAGCTGGACCAGAAAAGAGGGTTTATGTGGAAAGAATTGGAGATGTAACTGGATCACTGAGGTTGACCCAGCAGCATTATGTACAGTATATTTTAGGCAAGAGAGAACCTGTGCTGTAGAAATGCTTTAAGAGTGGGCTCCAGCTGGAGGAATCAGGCTCCCTGACTTCAGACTATACTACAAAGCTACAGTAATCAAGACAGTATGGTACTGGTACAAAAACAGAAATATAGATCAATGGAACAGGTTAGAAAGCCCAGAGATAAACCTATGCACATATGGTCACTGTATCTTTGATAAAGGAGGCAAGATTATGCAATGGAGAAAAGACAGCCTCTTCAATAAGTGGTGCTGGGGAAACTGGACAGCTACATGTAAAAGAATGAAATTAGAACACTCCCTAACACCATACACAAAAATAAACTCAAAATGGATTAAAGACCTAAATGTAAGGCTATAAAATGCTTAGAGGAAAACATAGGCAGAACACTCTATGACATAAATCACAGCAAGATCCTTTCTGACCCACCTCCTAGAGAAATGGAAATAAAAACAAAAATAAACAAATGGGACCTAATGAAGCTTTAAAGCTTTTGCACAGCAAAGGAAACCATAAACAAGACCAAAAGACAACCCTCAGAATGGGAGAAAATATTTGCAAATGAAGCAACTGACAAAGGATTAATCTCCAAAATATACAAGCAGTTCATGCAGCTCAATATCAGAAAACAAACAACCCAATCCAAAAATAGGCAGAAGACCTAAATAGACATTTCTCCAAAGAAGATATACAGATTGCCAACAAACACATGAAAGGATGCTCAACATCACTAATCATTAGAGAAATGCAAATCAAAACTACAATGAGGTGTCACCTCACACCAGTCAGAATGGCCATCATCAAAAAATCTACAAACAATAAATGCTGGTGAGGGTGTGGAGAAAAGGGAACCCTCTTGCACTGTTGGTGGGAATGTAAATTGATACAGCCCCTATGGAGAACAGTATGGGGGTTCCTTAAAAAACTAAAAATAGAACTACCCTATGACCCAGCAATCCCACTACTGGGCATATACCCTGAGAAAAACCATAATTCAAGAAGAGTCATGTACCACAATGTTCACTGCAGCTCTATTTACAATAGCCAGGTCATGGAAGCAACCTAAGTGTCCATCGACAGGTGAATGGATAAAGAAGATATGGCACATATATATGATGGAATATTACTCAGCCATAAAAAGAAATGAAATTGAGTTATTTGTAGTGAGGTGGATGGACATAGAGTCTGTCATACAGAATGAAGTAAGATAGAAAGAGAAAAACAAATACCATATGCTAAGACATATATATGGAATCTGAAAAAAAAAGGTTCTGATGAACCTAGGGGCAGGACAGGAATAAAGACGCAGATGTAGAGAATGGACTTGAGGACACAGGGAGGGGGAAGAGTAAGCTGGGACGAAGTGACAGAGTAACATTGACATATATACACTACCAAATGTAAAATAGCTAGGAGGAAGCAGCTGCATAGCACAGGGATATCAGCTCGGTGCTTTGCGATCACCTAGAGGGGTGGGAGGGAGGTGCAAGAGGGAGGGGATATGGGGATATATGTATACGTATAGCGGATTCACTTTGTTATACAGCAGAAACTAACACAACATGGTAAAGCAACTGTACTCCAATAAATATGTTAAAAAAAAAAAAAAAGAGATTGGGCTCCAGGTTCCCTGGGGGCATATCCTGTACTTCTGCCAGAAATGCGTTCCTTCCTGAGGAAGAGAACCAGAGAGAGCAAGCCCAAGCAATTGGGGGCTCAGTTGCAGAACCATTTTCTATGCAAGGAAGTGCTGTTGTGAGAAGTTTAATGACCTGTCTCCCCTCATTACAGAGGCTGCCCTTCTTCACCCCCAGAGGAACAGAGATATCCACACCTCCTGACTTATTTATGGTAGGTGCACGTGGAGATCTCCAGGCCTCCAGATAGGGCTGTGTTGACTGACCCTAAGTGCCAGGTTGAGAAGGAGATCAGACCTGTCTCATCACGAAGGGTCCACACCAGGAGGTGGAGCGTGTGCCCCGCTGCCTCTCCTGGCACCCAGGGAGGCATGAAGGTGAGGAAAGGGCACTGACAAAGGTAAGTGCTTAGCAGTCACACCAATCTTGGGGCACATTGTGTAGGTTCCAACTCTTCTGGGTGCAGTTACTGATCCCCACTGGAGCTGTCATTGGCAAGGAGAAATAATGGGAAGAACACAGGAGTGCCTTATAGAGCCCACTGGCTTTTGAGGACAGCACAGAGCCAGGGACTGGAGACTGGTAGGGGGATAGGGGGCCTCTCTCTCTGCATCTCATCTCTGTTTCTCTTGGCATGCCTACTCCACTCTTTTTTCACCCAACAGAGTGGCCAACTCTGCTTTCTTGTCCCCAAGGCAGAATGGTGGTTACCAACAGCTCCTGAATTCCTACAGCCTCCTTTCAACAGAGCACTCCAACTAAGCCTGCCAGCTCTTATACCAGCCTGTTTTTGTTGGGAAGCAACTGATTGGCCCAGCTAGCACTGGCCACTGTGGACCAACCACCAGCTGTGGCCTGTGGGTTGTGGCCATGCTATATGAACATGGCTTCTCTCACTGTAAAATGCTTTAGGGAGGGGAGGGAACAGTTATCAGAGAAGATGTAATTACACAGCAAGCTGGGAGACACCCCCCAAGCATGTCCTCTATGGCCTTACTATGTAGGCGCTTGTACAGGAAATCCCATTCTTTAATGTCATGGGATGATTATTCAGTGTTTCCAAGCTTCAGACATCCACAAACCATTTTGACAATTCTTGCCATTTCTGGGTACCACCTCTCCTGTTATCTACATAATTTTTTAATCAATTCACTTATTTTACTTAAGTAATTTTGGCCTTAGCTTAAGCAATAACATTTATAAAATTGTAGGTTTGGTTTCTTTTTAAAATATTTTTTCTAGCACAGATTATAACTCCATGCCATTAAAATAAAAAAGGTTTGTCCATGAATTCCTAAAATGATTTCATGTACCCCCAGGGACATGAATGCTCACTTTGGGACAGTTGCCCTCAGAAGTTCTCAGTAAATAGAAAGCAAAGGACAGTGGTTCTTGGAACCAGGCAGGCCTGAGTTCAAATTCCCTTTCTAGGTTATTCAATCCCTGGCATGTCACAAAAACTCTGTGAGCCTCAGTTTTTAAAAAATAATTATTTTTAATGATTATTTTAATTAAGATATAGTTGACATATAACACCATGTAAGTTTCAGGTGTACAACATGTTGATTTGGTACATTTATATATTGCATTGTGATCACCACGATGGTGTTAGGTAACCCCTCTATCATGTCACATAATTACGCTTTCTTTTGCTTATGTGGTGAGCACACTAAGTTCTTAGTAAGATAAGTCAGACAGGGAAAGACAAACAAGGTATGATTTCACTTTTATGTGGAATCTGAAAAAGCCAAACTCATGGGAACAGGGAACACAGTGGTCACCAGGGTTGGAGGTGGGGGAATTGGGGAGCTCTTGTTAAAGGGCACAAACTTGGAAACGGATGATGAAAACGTTCTGGAGTTAATGCACAGCATAATTTTTCATTTGTAAAGTGGACAGGAACAATATCCCTCTCAAAGGGGTGTTCTAAGGCTTAGATGGGGTAACATTTAGGAGGTGCCAGGCAGGCTGCTGCAGGTGCTACAGGGGCGCAAACCCACTGATACTTTCAAGGGTGGGCATGGTTCCCAAAGGATCACCACTGCTGGCTTTGCCCTGGCACCATCTCGTGCCCACACACCTCAGAAATCATCCCCCATCCCTCATGTGAGCCACACCCCTGGGTGAAATCCCCAAGAGAACACAGGAATGGCAGCCCAGTCTGGTGATCAAAGTGTTGGGAATGAGATTCAAATACCAGTTCAGTCATTTACATGGCTGAGTGACCTCGAGAAAGTGGCTGAACTTCTCTGAGCTTCTGTTTCTTCATCTGTAAAAATGATAAACATACCTCCTCATAAAAGGTTTTCATGAGGATCAAACGAGAGAGAGAGCCAGCCCTCCACAGCTTTTCATCTGCCTTTATTCTGTGCCAGCAGTGTAACCACAGCAGTCACCTGCCATTTGCCAGCGTGACTGTGACATCCCTATACACGCCTTGACAAGAGCCGCTATTTCAGGGACGCGACAAGCTGAGCTGGCTGCTGGAGAAGGACTCCGTGGGAAGCAGCCCTGACCATCAGCTTCATGAGTTCTGACAGTGATGTGTCTAGCAATGAAAACAGTCATCATTTTCCACAGCGAAAAAATAGAAGGAAAAAAAGCATCTCCCAAACCTTTGTAAGTGAGAGATAATTCATTCATGAAGAAAGTCATTCCAGGGAGATATTATTAAAATTCTACCCTTTCTTGCTAGTAGAAGAACGAAGTAGGCAGAATGAACTGGGGGAAGCGGGGTGTGGGGTGGGATCTTCTCCCACATCTGCAGCTTCAAAATAAATGTGAAATGGCTTCTCTTTAAATTTTGAAACTGTTCCTTCTCATTCAGGACCAGCTAGGAAGGGAAAGAAATGGGAAATCTCTGATCTACTTATGAGGACACTTAAAAAATTGTATTCTTATTTATGAAACCACAGGGCCGGGGTGTGAAGGGGGTGGGTAGTGGAGGGGGGTGGAGGGTGGGAGGAAGTTTTTCTGTCAAGAAGCAAAGCTGACCCTCAGGGGTTTGCCTTGGTGGTGGTGGGGGGCGAGGCCGGGAGGAAGAACCTGCCAAAGGAAGGGGCACTGGGGGCTCCTTTAAAGAACTTGGGATCGGGACCCCACATTAAATCAGGACTGCACATGTGAATGCCGACAGGGCCAGGCAGGTAATTTAAATAAACGGGAAATTTAAAGAACCGAGGCAGCTGGAGAGCTCATTCTCCATCGAGACGGAGGCAGCTACGTCTCAGCTCAGCCACCTTTTCATGTTGGAAAATGGGCCCAGAATTGCCAGATCTCCCATTCTTTCCAGAAAAGCCAAAATTTGGGGGTTTTATTTGCAATTCCTTTTTAATTCACAATTTAAAATTTTTTTTAAACACTACGCTAGTCAACCAGAAAAACGCATCCGTGGGCCACATTTGATCTGAGGGTAACCAGTTTGCACCCTTGAATTTACACATTTTGTCCTTGGCCTACTCCCTCTCTCACTGGTGGGGGGGGGCGGTTCCAGACTGTTCTGTGAGTGCAGAGTCAGGGGTGTCTTTCCAGAAGCCCTGTCTCGTGGCCACCGAAGGCCGCCTGCCCGTGTGTCGTTAACAGAGGAAAATTTACATCCACACCGGCCTGCCGATGCTCTCCAGAGCAGCTGTTCCTCAAAACCGCTCCATTTTCTGAGGTGAAATATTTCTCAATCTCAGATGTATTTTCAGCCGGGATACTCTTTGACACAAGCATAATCTACTGTGACATCTCCTGTTTGCTTGACTAACGACAAGACAGGGCCCTGACAATTGGATGGATTTCCAGCCACAGGCCAGGCCCACTGCTCCCTGCAGGGTCCCCTGGGGACCCCCGGGAGTGCTGGCCGCCTACTCCCTTCGCCGAAGGTTACCTGATACACAGCTCTGCCCGAGATGAAAACTTCTGGCTTTCTGTCGTCAATCCAAGAGCTGTATTTTTCTGTTTCAGTCATTTTAGCATGCAATCTTGGGATGGCTGCGGCCTCCCCAGAGGGTAATATGTTGTGACATCCATGTTTATGGCAGACATTAGAAGGCTTCTGGAGAAATAGCCCTGCCGTGATACCCTCTGAATGGATGACACAAACTGCTTCCCGGCTGTTTTTTATGACAGCTACTCCACTGAGTGCAACATTCAGGCATCTACAGAATACAAGCTATTTGAGGGCCAAAAGCGCCTCCGCGACCGGAACAGTAACATGAGGGTAATGATGCTTATTCTTGGGGTCCTTACTGTGATTCACTGGGAAAATCTATGTATAATATAGGGTTTTACAAAAGGAGATCAAACATGGGTTCCATTCTGTTTCTTATCGAGCAAACTTTATCCCCAAATCATTAGACAAATGGTGGGGGAATAATTACGTTTATTACATTTTAAACTTAATTTTTTTTTTTTTTTTACCTGTACGCAGGCCTCTCACTGTTGTGGCCTCTCCCGTTGCGGAGCACAGGCTCCGGACGCGCAGGCTCAGCAGCCATGGCTCACGGGCCCAGCTGCTCCGAGGCATGTGGGATCTTCCTGAACCGGGGCAGGAACCCATGTCCCCTGCATCGGCAGGCGGACTCTCAACCACTGCGCCACCAGGGAAGCCCAATGTTAAACTTAAATATTTTAAATTAAAACATTTTAAACTTTATTATTAGATTTTACAAAAATATTTTTTTTCATGAAATCGGAATGTCTTGGATTTATCTGACACCTTTCTTCAGTAGGAACCCAGAGTTTTCATGTGGTGATTTCACTGATCCTCACGTGGTAACAGCTGAGTATATGCCCTTGGATGTGTCACTTGTCTTCTCCAGATTTGTTTTCTTACCTGTGAAATAGGATAATTTAATGCTTTTTGTAACGTGCAGTGTTGGCGTGGGAAGCAAAACATGGTAAGCTACGTGAAAGCGCTTTAAAGCATATGAGAAACAATACACAAGCTCATGATATTAGTCAGCTGGATTCCCCCAGTCCATGTGAGATTTCACTGCTGTATCCTGTCCTCTTACGTGTCTGGTGTGATTCAGGACCTGCTCATCAGAAGCTGAGATTGAATCCATCTGGTTAAGAAAGCAGACAGGGGGACAGAGGGGGTGAGCACTGGACCAGGGGGCAGAAAGGCTGACCTCAGGGCTACACTGGGGCCTGGGAGGGCGAGCCCTTAGTATGCCCGTCTACCCCTTAACCCACCCTTGGCTTCTGCCTTTCTCTCGAATCCCCATCTCTCAGCAAACCCTGTTGGCTTCCCCTCCAAAACAGACCCGTGACCACCTCACTAGTCCAAGGTGGACTAGTCCATCTCTTACGATATGGCCCTGCTCCCCCCCACCGCCCCCTTTAGTCTCTCTTCACGTGACAACCAGAGACCTTTCTCACAGTGTAAGTCATACCAGGGCTCTCTCTGTTCTGCTCACAGCCCCGCAGTGGTCTTCCACCTCCCCAAGGAGAGAGCTGGGTCCTACTGCAGACCTTGCAGACTTGCCCGAGCCGAGCTCCCTCTCCATCTTCTCTGCCCGCAGCTGCACAGGCCACCCAAGCACCTTCCACTTAACTTTCACAGCAGCCCTGGAGTGGACCCTGATATCATTTTATAGATGAGGAAACTGTGGCTCAGAGGGAAAGTCACATCTGAGATCATGGAGTTAGGAAGTGATGGAGTCAGTGTTTGAATTCAAGCTTCCCTTTTATACTGATCTTATTTATTTTCACCCTGTTGTATATATTTTATAAGCCACTTCAAATCCATTTTGGAATAGTCAGGAAAGGAAGGAAAAAAGGCAGCAAGGCAAGCACAATTCTGGGCCTAGGACCAGCCCTGCCTCTAGACCAAGATTCTTTGGAAGCCAGAAAAACTATTAGCTTGGTAACATTCTTCTAAATGTTGGAACCTGAATTTGTCTGCTGCTTCTGGAATTTCTGCAGACACAAAGAGAGAAGGCTTCTTTAACCAGCAGAGAAATCCTGACTAACCGGGCTAGCATTCGAGTTAACAGCACAGAAAATGTAGTTGAGCCATCAGAAAATTGTTTTAATGTCCAGAGTTTCTGCTATCATGCTGCCATTAACATGGTGCTAATGAAATGTAGTAAGACGTGGCTTGAAAGGGAAGCCCCTCTGCTCTGAAACTTCAATTAACATGATTCAGATATAGCTCTTACACAGTAAACTTGCATCCGATGCACATTCTGTGCTATGGATTATTGCAGCAGCATTAATAGTCACATAAAGTTAAACTGTGTCCCATTAACATTCACAGGCGGCCCCAGGCCCCAGAGCCTCTCCCGGGGGGAGGGCGGTGAGTGCCTTGGACTTGACCCTGAACAGCACGGCCCTCTGCTCTCGGGTCCTTGGGACAGAGCAGCGCCAGATCCCCTCCATCTTCTGCCTCCCCCCATTCCATAGCGTCCAACCAAATGAGTCAGGCAGGGAAGTGGCCACAATGACAGTCTCGTCCAAGAGAATGCAGGGCTCTGGGACTGAGAGATGAATGTCCACCCTCCTCTGACTAGAAGGGGCTGGAAGTTAGATGGCAGGGACTGCCTTCTTTTGCTTTTTTCTCTCAATATTCTACCATCAAATTCATTTTTCTGAGCATCTACTATGTGCAAGTCACTGGGGGAGAGGGGAAGAGGTACAAAGAGAACAGAGACAGGCTTGATCGTCAGGATGCATGGAGAGGCTTCTGGAGTAAAATCTAACCTAGGTCTTCTGCCTTCCTTCTCCCTTTCTCCAGATTCTGGCAGAGTCCAGTGGGACACAGGTAAGAGAGCTGAAGCCAGGCGGGTGGAAAGGCTCTCACCCCAAAGCCAGAAGGCTGAGTCCCCAGTTTGGGTGGGGCTGACTCCCAGCCCCCTCTCTCCTGGGCAGGGCGAGCAGGGCCATCCATGCTTGGGGACCCACTGGAGAAGGGCTCTCTTTCAGCTGTGACTGCCAGGCTGGAGAAAACAGGCCTGGAGCTGCTGGGGGCTGTGTTTGCCATCATTGGGGGCGAGGGGAAGGAAGCCAACAGAGAGAAGCAAAGACAAGTTGTGGGAAAGACAAGGGTCCTGGGGACACAGTTTGAGCATATAGATCAGTTGTGCCTGGTGGCAGTTTCCCCCCCACAGCCTGCACATTTGCCAGGCTTGTGAATTCATCTTTTAAAACGTAGTTTTAAGTTGACTGTCACAACTGAGAAGCTCTGGCTGGTATGAAGGCAGGTGCCACAAAACTACCAGAATTTTCAGGGCCCTGGTACTGCTGGAGGAGCTTCCCCAGACTCTGGAGATGTTGCAGAATTGAGCTGGGGCCTCTCGGAGGCCGGTTGACTGGGTTCTGAGCAGAGGCTGTGGCCTCACGTGGCCCAGCCTCTCCCTGGATCCCTCCCAACCCATTCCCTCCTCCACTCCAGCTCTCTCCTATGGAAACCACACATCAATCCCCAAAACTGTTGCAGGGACCTTGCTCCAGTTGATTCATACTTTGTGAATCATTTTGGCCTTTGTTCTCTCGCCTGAGTCACATTTTCAAGAGGCTCACAGCCTGTGAACTCTGAAACAATGGCGGCCTCCTCCCTGGGCTGAGTTTTAGCCCGGCCCATGGCCTAGAGTCAAGCAGTTTTTTCATGGCAAGAGAGCGAGGAAGGTATGGCTCCACTCAGCAGACAAGAGGTACTACCCTCAGATTTAGTAGACGTGATGCCCATGGGACCTCACCCTGAGGGCTGTGCCCTGGATTCATGGTCCCTACACCTGCCTTTGGTTTTACTTCCAAATCCACACTGACAGCCCTCGAAGCTAAGTTGGGCAGGAGGACATAGAAATGAGGGAAGAGGAGCATTGATAAAGATTTCTAATGTCCCTGTGCCTCAGTTTCTGCACCAGCAGATGGTAATACTTTGATGGTGTCGTTGTGAGGATTCCATGAGCTAAGGTTGTATATTGCTCATCTGAGGGCTTGACACATATGAAGCTTTCTGTAAACTTAATTTTTACATTCCAGGTACCAAGCTAGGAGTGTTGGCATATCTTCTCATTTAATCAACACAAAATCCCTATTGGCTAGACATTATTATTCTTATTTTACAGGCAGGGGCTGTGCCAGTTAGACTGTCACAAAAAACAGAAACAGATTGGCTCTCTTAGGTAAAAAGGAATGTGATGAAAGGATAACAGGGATTCAAAGAATCACTGGGAGGTTGGAAGACCCGGCTTGGGGGTGGGTGGGAATCAAGGCCATGCAGCAAGATTTGTCTGGCCCACACTCCCTACCAGGTTGGGCAAGGATCTGACCTCCAGATGGTCACTCCAACTTTTACCAATCGGCAAGGTCATAAGAGGGAGAAGCTTACTGAGCTTACATCAGCTACCTGTCCCCTGGCTGGGATGGGAGATAGATGGAAGGTAGAAGAAGTATTCCTGCCCCTCAGCTTCTTGGGTAAGAGGTGAGCATAGGAACTGCCATTCTTCAAAAGTATACAATGCAAGATCTGGGTGTTACTGGGATAAAGGGCATTTGGTTCAGGATAGCCTACTAATCCAGAGGGTCACTCACAGGAAATAGATTCGGGGATGTTTATTACTTGCTCAAACTCGTTGTTTCTCTCTCTCTCCTACACACACACACACACACACACACACACACACACACACGTGTGCACCTTTAGCAAAGAGTGAGAACTTGAACCTGGGTCTTTTGATTCTGAGTCCTCCTTTTCTTCCACTCTTCTAGGGTAGAACTGCCTGCAAAGTGAGGGGAGGTATAATGGGCAAAGGCACCAAAAGAGAAGTGAATAATGAACAGGGTGCTCAGATGAGCCTCACAGTTGTAGAGAGAGAGACCCAAGGCAGGTCAGACCAGCCCAGCTGAGAAGAGGTAGGAAGGCTATGTGGGATGGGCTGGGAAGGGAGACTGCCTTCTGCAGAGAGAGGAGGGAAAAGGGGAAATCCTGATGGTGAACTGGACAAAGCAGAACATTCTTGGGATTCCAGGTCTGGACAGTGACTACATAGTCACATGTTCCCCCAGGGGAGGCTAGAACATCAGGACAGGCTGCCCTCAGAGTGCTGAGTCAGCACAGACTGGACCAGCTGCTCCTCCAAACTCAGGAGTTCATAAATCACAGCTGATGGGGCAGGGCTTTCTGCTCTGCACACCTTTTGTTTCAAAGACAGATGGCCACTGGAGCACACATGTGGATTTTGTGTGCTTAGGGCACTGCGCATGCATCCAGGAGTGGTTATTAGGCCAAAGAGCTGAAATAAACAAAGAAAGACAGTTTCTGTCCCCACCTGCCATGGGCCACAGAAGTGTTTCCCAAACTCAAGCTACTATAATATCAATTGTACTATTTTAAGTAATGTCCTTATATTCAGACTCTTTTTTTTTTTTTTTTTTTTTTTTTTTTGCTGTACACAGGCCTCTCACTGTTGTGGCCTCTCCCGCTGTGGAGCACGGGCTCCGGACACGCAGGCCTAGCGGCCATGGCTCACGGGCCCAGCTGCTCCGCAGCATGTGGGATCCTCCCGGACCGGGGCACGAACCCGTGTCCCCTGCATCGGCAGGTGGACTCCCAACGACTGCGCCACCAGGGAAGCCCCAGACTCACTTTTTAATGCAAACAAATGTATATATATATATATTTTTTTTTTTCAAGAAGATGTTGGGGGTAGGAGTTTATTAATTTATTTATTTTTGCTGGGTTGGGTCTTCATTTCTGTGTGAGGGCTTTCTCTAGTTGTGGCAAGCGGGGGCCCCTCTTCATCGCGGTGAGCGGGCCTCTCACTATCGTGGCCTCTCTTTTTGCAGAGCACAGGCTCCAGACACACAGGCTCAGTTGTTGTGGCTCACGGGCCTAGTTGCTCCGCGGCATGTGGGATCCTTCCAGACCAGGGCTCGAACCCATGTCCCCTGCATTAGCAGGCAGATTCTCAACCACTGCACCACCAGGGAAGCCCCCAAATGCATATTTTTAAAAGAAATTTCTAGTTTCTGGTCCATGATGTAAGGGGCTTCAAAATTGTCACTACATTCCGATGTCAAGTAAAGAGCTGAACAGACTAACAAAGCAACAACTCGTCTTAGATCTCTCAGAGAATTGAGGTCACAGGGCAAACCAAAGCCCCCCCAATTTAGAGAGACACACAAGCAAATACAGGGAGTCACAGCTTAACTAAGAAGAAACCTCTTTGGGAACAAGTACCTGGGTAGGAAAATTTAAACTGTAACTGACAAATTGCTGGAAGTTCAGTGTGGACAAGTCTGAAAGATAAAAAAGCCAAGAAAACCCAGTCTTGGAGGTCCTCCACAATTTTGTGAGTTTTACCTCCAGGAGCTTGCCCAGATTTTCACAGTAAATATCAGGGATGTTGGAATTAACAGACCAGGAATTTAAAACAACTAAGATTAATATACTAAGGGCTCTAATGGAAAAGTAGACAACATACAAGAACAGATAGGCAATATAAGCACAGAGATGGAAATTGTAAGAAAGAATTTTTAAAATATCAGAGATCAAAAGCATTGTAACAGAGATGAAAATGCTTTGATGGCCACATTAGTGAACTGGATATGTCTGAGGAAAGAATCTCTGAGTCTGAGGATATGTCAATAGAAACTTCCAAAATTGAAAAGCAAAGAGAAAAAAGACTGAAGAAAATGGAACAGAATATCCAGGAACTGTGGAACAACTACAACAGGTGTAACATATGCATCATGGGAATACCAGAGGGAAAAGAAAGAGAAAAGGGAACATTCAAAACCTAACGACTGAGAATTTCCCACTAAATCATCCCTTTATCAGAGACAAAGAGGGAAATTACATAATGACAAAGGGGTCAATTCTCCAAAAAGACAGCAATCTTTAATGTGTATGCACCTAACAACAGAACATCAAAATGCAAAAACTGATAGAGCTGCAAGGAGAGTTAGACAAATCCATTATTATAGGTGGAGGTTTTAACACTCCTCTATCAAAAGTGGACAGATCCAGCAAGCAGATAATCAGTAAGGACATAGTTGAACTCAACAACATCATCAATCAATTAGATATAATTGATATCTAGACTATTTAATCCAATAACAGCAGAATACTTATTCTTCTCAAGTTCACACAGAACATTCACCAAAATAGGCCACATTCTGGCCATAAAGCAGAGCTTAAAAGATTAAAAATAATAAAAATTATATAATGCCTGTTTTCAGACCTCAACAGAATTAAACTTAGAAGTCAAAAACAGAAAGATAGCTGAAAATCTAAAAATACTTAGAGATTAAATAACACACTTCTAAATATCACATGGCTCAAAGAAAAATATCTCAAAAGGAATTTAAATATAGTTTTAACTATAAGAAAATGAAAATAAAACACAAAAATTTGGAATGCAGCAAGAGAAGTGCTGAAAAGAAAACTTACAGCATTTAGTGCATATATTAATAAAAGAAAAATATATAATCAATAATCCAAGTATCCTCTCTAGGAAATTAGAAAAAAATGAGCAAATTAAATTTAAAATAAGAAGAATAAAAAACAGTAAAAAATTAGAGCAGAAATCAATGAAATTGAAAACAGGAAATCAATAGAGAAAATCAACAAAACCGAAAGATCAACAAAATCAATAAGCCTCTACTAGGCTAACTGAAAAATAAAAGAGAGCAAGAGAAAGAACATGCAAGTTACTGATATCAGAAATGAAAGAATAACTCCCCACTGGTAACCACTAGTTACCATCTGTGAGTCTGTTTCTGTTTTGTTATATTCATTCATTTGTTTTATTTTGGGGATTCCACATATAGATGGTGACATGCAGTGTTTGTCTTTCTCCGTCTGACTTATTTCAGTTCTCATTTTATTTATATCAAATAATACTCCTTTGTTCTTTTTTCCAGTTTCTTAAAACTATTTAGTTTTAGTCTTCTTCGATTCTGCTTTAAATTTTCTTTTCCTGGGCTTCCCTGGTGGCGCAGTGGTTGAGAGTCTGCCTGCCGATGCAGGGGACACGGGTTCGTGCCCTGGTCTGGGAAGATCCCACATGCCGCGGAGCAGCTAGGCCCGTGAGCCATGGCCACTGAGCCTGTGCATCCGGAGCCTGTGCTCCGCAATGGGAGAGGCCACAGCAGTGAGAGGCCAGCGTACCACCCAAAAAAAAAAAAAAAAATTCTTTTCCTTAAAGTTCCATTTCTCTCTCTCCATTTTTCGTATTTTCACCATAAGACTAAAGGTCAGATTATCCTTTTTTTCTGCTAGCACTATTATTACATTTTATCATTTATTTTTTACTTGCTATCTAAAATATTTGAAGTCTTCTAATAGAAAATAATAACAGTAAAGTTGTAAATAGATATATGAGTTTCAAGATCATTTTCTGATATATTCAGTGTTTCTTATGCCTGTGGTTTTTGTATATAGGAATATAAAGTATATAAGATAAAATTAAAAGTGATATTGAATAAGAGAGCCAGATTTAAATTTTTTTTAATTTAAAAAAAGGAAAAAAAAGAAATGAAAGAAGAGACATTACTATAGGTCCTATGGACAAAGGATAATAACAGAACATTGTGAACAATCCTATGCCCTTAAATTTGATAACCTAGATGAAATGGACCAATTCCTTGAAAGGCACAAACTGTAAAAACTCACACAAGAAGAAATAGTTAATTGGGGGTGGGAGTGAGGAGAAGGATGGACTGGGAGTTTGGGGTCAATAGATGCAAACTATTATATACAGAATGGATAAAAACCAAGTTCCTAATGTATAGCACAGGGAACTATACTCAATATCCTGTGGTAAATCATAATGGAAGAGAATACAAAAAAGAATGTATATATGTGTATAACTTAGTCACTTTGCTACACAACAGAGATTGGCACAACATTGTAAATTAACTATACTTCAATAAAAATAAATAAATAAAGTATTCACTCTCAAAAAAGAAAGAAATAGACAATCTGAATAAATCTATATGTATTAAAGAAACTAAATCAATAATTAATAAACACCTAGTGCAAAATGTACCAGGTCTAATTGAGTTTATGGGTAAAGTCTACAAAACATTTAAGGAAGAAATTATACCAATTTTCTACAATTTCTTCCAGAAGATAGAAGCAGAGGAAATATCTCTTAACTCATTCTATGAAGCCAGCATTACCCTAATACAAAAACCAGACAAAGATTATAAGAAAAGAAAACTACAAACCAATATCTCTCATGAACATAGATGCAAAAATCCTCAACAAAATATTAGCAAATTGAATCCAACAATGCATAAAAAGAATTACACACCACAACCAAGTGGGATTGTCCCAGGTATGCAAGGCTGATTCAACACTGGAAGTCAGTTATTGTAATCCATCACATCAACAGCCTATAGAAGAAATATTACATAATTATATCAGTAGATGCAGCAAATGCATTTGACAAAATTCATTATCCATTTCTAATGAAAACTCTCAGTAAACTAGAAATAGAGAGGAACTTCTTCAACTTGATAAAGGACATCTACAAAAATCTGCAGCTAATGTTATACTTAATAGTGAGAAACTAGAGGATCTCCCACTAAAATAAAAAACAGGGATGTTCCCTCTCACCATTCCTTTTCAACATCATACTGGAAGTCCTAGCTTAATAAGACAACAAAAGCTAGCTTAATAAGACAAGTCCTAGCTTACTAAGTCCTAGCAATAAGACAAGAAAAGGAGATAAAAGGTATAATTATTGGGAAGAAGGAAATAAAACTCTTTGTTCACAGATCATGTGATTGTCTATGATTGTTTATATAAGTAATTGACAAAAACCCTCCTGTATCTAATAAGCAATTATAGCAAGGTAACAGGACACAAGTTTAATATGTAAAAGTCAGTCACTTTCCTATATACTAGCAATGAGTAAGAGGAATTTGAAATTAAAGATACAATATGATTTATATTAACTCCCAAAAATGAATTATTTAGAGATAAATCTAACAAAATGTGTACAAGATCTATACAAGGAGAACTGCAAACTCTGATAGAAGAAATCAAAGAACTAAATAAATGGAGAGATATTTCATGTTCACGGATAGGAAGACTCAATATTATCAAGATGTCAGTTCTTCCCAACTTTATCTATAGACTCAGTATAATCAAAATCAAAATCCCATCAGGTTTTGCAAATATAGACAAACTGATTCTAAAATTTACATGAAAAGACAAAAACCCAGAATAGCCAACACAATTATGAAGGAGAAGAACTAAGTCAGATAACTGACACCATTGGACTTCAAGACTTACTATAAAGTTACATAATCAAGACGGTGTGGTATTAGTGAAAGAATAGACAAATAGATCAATGGAACAGAATGGAGAGCCCAGTAATAGAACCACATTCAACTTACTTTTGACAAAGGCATAAAGACACTAGAGAAAGGACAGCCTTTCAACAAATGGTGCTGGAACAAATGAACATCTACATGCAAAAAAAAAAAAAAAAATTTAGACACCTTACACCCTTCATTAGACCTTATACCTGTCACAAAAATTAACCTAAAATAGATCATAAACCTATATGTAAAATGCAAATGTGTAAAGCTTCTAGAGGATAACATAAGAGAAAGTCTAGATGACCTTGAGTTTGGCAATGACACTTGGGATACAACACAAAGACAAGATCTGAAAGAAATAATTGATAAGCTGGATTTCATTATAATTAAAAGTTCTACTCTGCAAAAAGCAACATCAGGAAAATGAGAAAACAAGCCACAGGTTTGGAGAAAATATTGGCAAAAGACACATCTTAAAAAGGACTGTTATAAAAACTATAAAGAACTCTTCAAACCCAACAATAAGAAAATGAACAACTCAATTTAAAAATGGGCAGGGCTTCCCTGGTGGCGCAGTGGTTGGGAGTCCGCCTGCCGGTGCAGGGGACGCGGGTTCGTGCCCTGGTCCGGGAGGATCCCACGTGCCGCGGAGCGGCTGGGCCCGTGAGCCATGGCCGCTGAGCCTGCGCGTCCGGAGCCTGTGCTCCGCAATGGGAGAGGCCACAGCAGTGAGAGACCCGCATAACGCAAAAAAAAAAAAAAAAAAAAAAAAAAAAAAAAAAAATGGGCAAAAGAGGGCTGGGTAGGGAACTGGTGGTTTAAGCTGCACAGTCCCAGGGAGGCAAAGTGAAGTGAAGACTGGGGACCCCAGTTTATAGGCCAGCAGACTAGCAGTGGTCTCCAACCCCCCCCGGAGCTTCAGACCCTGGAGACAATACAAGGTCCACATGGGCGAACATCATTGTCTGTTTGGATTGCTGTTGGATCCCAAATGTCATGGACAATGCCTGGTATATAGCAGACTTTCCAAGATGACGTAGTAGTAAGAGGATGTGAGTTCATTTCTCCCAACAAACTCATCAAGAATACATCTACAAATGAAACAGTTCTCACAGAGCACCTGCTGAACATGAGCAGAGGACCTCTGACACCTAAAAGGACAAGAAGGATGTCCATGTAACCGGGTAGGATGAAAGAAAGAAGAAGGGAAAAGGAAGGGGAGAGGAAGCAAGACAGGACCTGCACCCCTGGTGGTGGCTGAAGGTGAGGAAATGTCCCACATCTGCGAAAGCCCTCTCACTGGTGGGGAGATCAGCTGGGACAAAAGGGGAGCCTCAGAGTCTGGGAGGAGAACCCAGCAACCAGTCTGTGGCAGGCGGGACAAAGTGAGAACTACACAGCCCTGTGAGCCCCAGCCCTGCCCTGAGATGGGAGTCCACTGGTGCGCACAGGGGCTGGGTGCTGGAATGTGGGGTTTGGAGAGCAGACCTGTGGAGGGGACTGCTGTTGGCTGTAAGGATACAGCCTGATGGGGATAGTAGTGTCGTGCTCTTCAACCCAGAATGCTCGTGGAGGAAGCCTGGACCACCACAGAAGAGAAGCACCAGGGTTGAGTAACTCACAAAGGGTGGGGCCGCCATTGCAACCTCTCTCCTCATGCACCAGCCCCTGCCTCCATGGACACTAGGGAGAGCTCCCGCCAGAGCTGGTTCGTGCACCCCTGCCATCACCTCCTCCACCATGCCCCTGACAGCTTGAGCTACATACTCGCCCTAATTGCCACCTGCGTTACAATTCCTACCCTAGCACCCTCTCACCTGGGTGGCCTGCTTGCCCTGATCACCTCCTCGGCCCTTTCTACCGGATGGGCTCATGTGCTCCAGCAACTTCTGGAGCAGACTCTGGTGGAAAGAACACACCCAGAGGTGGGCATGAAACCACAGCTGAGCCCCAGGGGCCATGTGACTAAGGAAGAAGAACTGAAATCTCTCCTCGCAGCTGTGCAAACCGCAGAGTTACACCTATGCCGATAGCTTCACAAATTCAGTGCCTGTGAAACATCTAAAAGGAAAAGTGCTCTTGCAGCTGGGGCAGGTCTGGCTTTAGCAGCTGTGGGGTTTGTGGACATGTTCACAAGAGGGTTGGGCCGAGCCAGAGTATGAGCTGCCTCCATAGTTCCCACAGTGGGTTCAGGTACATGACCACTGCAGTCCTGGTACCTGACCTCAGTGGATCTGCACTGGTGGCCTGGTGAAAACAACGCCTGAGAGTCACCACCAGAGCCAATCGGCAGCATACCCACAGTTAAGGTGAGACCAAGAGCAGTGCCAACAATGGTGTACTTTGTGAGCCTGCAAAACAGGCAAAAGGAGATGGAATAGAGCACATTCACAGGTGAACAGATCCAGAGGAGGAACACTTGGTGGTTTTTCTCCCAGTGGGAGTGCCCCAATCCCACCTACCTTGCACTGCAGACCACAAACACAGCTAAGAAACAGCTCTGGGGGCCTCTACTAGGGAGGAGACGCCACCCCTGACAGGGCAGTGACAACCACAGAACAAAGGGAAGGCCCCACTCAATATCCAGGGCAGGCTCTTGTCACCACAACACCAATCAAAACCCTTATCAAGGGGATAATGGCACAAGCCTCTGGACCAACCTCACGCACCACAGGCAGACAGCAGAAGCAAGAGGAACTATGATCCTACAGCCTACATAAAGGAGACCACAAACACAGTCAGTGTGACAAAGAAATATGTTACAGATGAAGGAGAAAGATAAAAACCTACAATAACAACTAAATGAAGAGGAGATAGGCAATCTACCTGAAAAAGAATTCAGAGTAATGATAGTAAAGATGACCCAAGATCTTGTAAAAGAATGGAGGCATGGATTGAGAAGATACAAGAAATATTTAACAAAGGCCTAGAAGAACTAAAGAACAAACAAACAGAGATGAGGAATACATTAACTGAAGGGGAAAATGCACTAGAAGGAATCAATAGTGAATAACTGAGGCAGAAGAATGGATAATATAAGGTCGGATCTTAACAAATGGCACCGCGAAACAAAGGAAAGCTTCAAGTGAGCTTTATTAGGGAGCGCTCCCAGGCGAGGTTCACTGGTCCGAGAGAAAGGGGCCAGAGAAGTCGTGCCCAGTACTGGATGAGGGGGATTTTTATTGGGGTAAAAGCAGAAGGCAGCTTGCAAGGAGAGGGGGTGGTTTACTATACAGGGTAATTCCTTATTTGGTGAGGATACAGCAGGGCCAGGTGTTGGTTGGTCTGTTGTGGGGCGTAAGCCCATTTTCCCTTCCCGTCAGCCCCCTTGTTTTCTGGGCAGGAAGTTAGAGTCTCTTGTTGAGGTCGTTATGGCCTGATGCCTCTCCTACCTCACACTGGTCGATGTTTTCTCTTACCCCCTGGGCCTCCTTTCACCCGGGCCAACGGACCTTACAGATAAGTGACCTGGAAGACAGAATGGTGGAAATCTCTGTCACAGAACAGAATAAAGAAAAAAGAATGAAAAGAAATGAGGACAGTCTCAGAGACCTCTGGCACCAACAGTTGAATTATAGGGGTCCCAGAAAAAGAAGAGAAAGAGAAAGGGCCTGAGAAAATATTTGAAGAGATTGTAGTCAAAAACTTCCCTAACATAGGAAATGAAATAGTCACGTAAGTCCAGGAAGTGCAGAGAGTCCCATACAGGATAAACCCAAGGAGGAACATGCTAAGACACATATAATCAAACTAACAAAAATTAAATGTGAAGAAAAAATATTAAAATCAACAAGGAAAAAGCAACAAATAACTAACAAGGGAATCCCCATAAGGCCTTCAGCTGATTTTTCAGCAGAAACTCTGCAGGCCAGAATGGGATGACATGATATATTTAAAGTGATAGAAGGGAAAAATCTACAACCAAGAATACTCTACTCAGCAAGGCTCTCATTCAGATTTGACGGAGAAACCAAAAGCTTTATAGACAAGCAAAAGCTAAAAGAATTTAGCACCACCAAACTAGCTTTATAACAAATGCTAAAGGAACTTCTCTAGGTGGGAAACACAAAGAAAGAGAACAAAAGAGGAGGGGAAGAAAAAAAGACCTACAAAAAAAGCCCAAAACAATTAAGAAAATAGCAACAGGAACATACCTATTGATAATTACATTAAGTGTAAATGGATTAAATGTTCCAGTCAAAAGACATAGACTGGCTGAATGGATACAAAAACAAGACCCATATATAGGCTGTCTACAAGAGACCTACTTCAGACCTAGGGACACACACAGACTGAAAGTGAGGGGATGGAAAAAGATATTCCATGCAAATGGAAATCAAAAGAAAGCTGGAGTAGCAACACTCATATCAGACAAAATAGGCTTTAAAATCAAGAATATTACAGGAGACAAGGAAGGACACCACATAATGATCAAGGGATCAATCCAAGAAGACATAACAATTGTAAATATCTATGCACCCAACATAGGAGCACCTCAGTATATAAGGCAAATGTTAACAGCCATAAAAGGGGAAATTGGCAGGAACACAATATTAGTGGTGGACTTTAACACCTCATTACACCAATAGATCATCCAGAGAGAAAATTAACAAGGAACTCAAGCCTTAAATGACACATTAGACCAGATATACTTAATTGATATTTAAAGGACAATTCATCCAAGAGTAGTAGAATACTCTTTCTTCTCAAGTGTACACAGAACATTCTGCAGGATAGATCACATCCTGGGTCATAAATAAACCCTCAGTAAATTTAAGAAAATTGAAATCATGTCAAGCATCTTTTCCAACCAAAATGCTATGAGATCAGAAATCAATTACAGGAAAAAAAATTCTAAAAACACACACACATGGAGGCTAAACAATATGATGCTAAATAACCAATGGATCACTGAAGAAATCAAAGAGGAAATCAAAAAATACACAGAGACAAATGACAATGAAAACACAAACATCCAAAACCTATGGGAAGCAGCAAAAGCAGTCCTAAGAGGGAAGTTTATAGCAATACAATATTACCTCAAGAAACAAGAAAAATCTCAAATAAACAACCTAACTTTACACCTAAAGCAACTAGAGAAAGAAGAACAAACAAAACCCAAAGTTAGTAGAAGGAAAGAAATCATAAAAATCAGAGCAGAAATAAATGAAATAGAGATGAAGAAAACAATAGCAAAGATCAATGAGACTAAAATCTGGTTACTTGGGAATATAAACAAAATTAATAAATCTTTAGCCAGACTCATCAAAAAAAATATGGAGAGAGCTCAAATCAATAAAATTAGAAGTGAAAAAGGAGAAGTTACAATAGACACCACAGAAATACAAAGGATCATAAGAGACTACTACAAGCAAAAATACACCAATAAAATGGACAACCTAGAAGAAATGGACAGATTCTTAGAAAGGTATAAACTTCTAAAACTGAACCAGGAAGAAATAGAAAATATGGACAGGCCAATCACGAGTACTGAAGTTGAAACTGTAATTAAAAATCTTCCAGCAAACAAAAGTTCAGAACCAGATGTCTTCACAGATGAATTCTATCAAACATTTCGAGAGGAATTAACACCTATCTTTCTGAAACTATTCCAAAATATTGCAGAGGAAGGAACACCCCCAAGCTCATTCTACGACGTCACCATCACCCTGATGTCAAAACCAGACAAAGTTACCACACACACAAAAAAATTGCAGGCCAATAACATTGATGAACATAGACGCAAAAATCCTCAACAAAATACTGCAAAGAGAATCCAGCAACACATTAAAAGGACCCGACACCATTCAAGTGGAATTTTTCCCAGGAATGCAAGGATTTTTCAATATCCACAGATTAATCAGTGTGATACACCACGTCAACAAACTGAAGTATAAAAACAATATGATCATCTCAATAGATGATGAAAAGGCTTCTGAAAAAGTTCAACACCAATTTATGATAAAAACTCTCCAGAAAGTGGGTGTAGATGGAACCTACCTCAACATAAAAAAGGCCATATATATGACAAACCCACAGCAAACATTATTCTCAATGGTGAAAAACTGGAAACATTTCCTCTAAGATCAGATGTCCACTCTTGCCACTGTAATTCAACATAGTTTTGGAAGTCCTAGCCATAGCAATCAGAAGAGAAAAAGAAATAAAAGGGATCCAAATTAGAAAAGAAGAAGTAAAACTGTCACTGTTTGCAGCTGACATGATACTATACATAGAAAACCTTAAGGCTGTTACCAGAAAACTACTAGAGCTCATCAATGAATTGGTAAAGTTGCACGATACAAAATTAATACACAGAAAGCTCTTGCATTCATATACACTAACAATGAAAGAACAGAAAGAGAAATCAAGGAAAGAGTTTCATTTACCATCACATTAAAAAAAATAAAATACCTAGGAGGCAAAAGATCTGTACTCAGAGAACTATAAGATATGAAAGAAATTTAAAATGACACAAACAGATGGAGAGATATACCATGTTCTTGGATTGGAAGAATCAATATTGTGAAAATGACTATACTACCCAAAGCAATCTACAGATCCAATGCAATCCTTATCAAATTACCAATGGCATTTTCCACAGAATTAGAACAAAAAATGTTTACAATTTGTATGGAAACACAAAAGACCGTGAATAGCCAAAGCAATCTTGAGAAAGAAAAACAGAGTTGGAGGAATTAGGCTCCTTGACTTCAGACTATACTACAAAGCTACAGTACTAAAGACAGTATGGTACTGGCACAAAAACAGAAATATAGATTGATGGAACAGGATAGAAAGTCCAGAGATTAAACCCATGCACCTATGGTCACCTAATCTATGACAAAGGAGGCAAGAATATACAATGGAGAAAAGATAGCCTCTTCAATGAGTGGTGCTGGGAAAACTGGACAGCTTTACATTTCATTACATGTAATGAAACTTAATTAAGTTTAATCAGCTAATGAAACTAAAAACTTTTGCAAAGCAAAGGAAACCATAAACAAAATGAAAAGACAACCCTTAGAATGCGATAAAATATTTGCAGATGAAGCAAGCGACAAAGGATTAATCTCCAAAATATACAAACAGCTCATGCAGTTCAAAATCAAAAGAACAAAAAACCCAGTCAAAAACTGGGCAGAAGACCTAAATAGACATTTCTCCAAAGAAGACAGACAGATGGCAAAAAAGCACATGAAAAGATGCTCAATGTCACCAATTATTAGAGAAATGCAAATCAAAACTGCAATGAGTTATCACCTCACACTAGTCAGAATGGCCATCATCAAAAAATCTATAAACAATAAATACTGGAGAGGGTGTGGAGAAAAGGAAACCCTTTTGCACTGTTGGTGGGAATGTAAATTGATACAGCCACTATGGAGAACAGTATGGAAATTCCTTAAATAACTAAAAATAGAACTACCATATGACCCAGTAAACCCACTCCTGGGCATATATTCAGAGAACGCTGTAGTTCGATAATTTACATATACCCCAATGAGGTCATTGTACCCCAGTGTTCATTGCAGCACTATTTACAATAGCCAGGACATGGAAGCAACCTAAGTGTCCATCGACAGGTGAATGGATAAGAAGATGTGGCACATTTATATGATGGAATATTACTCAGCCATAAAAAAGAATGAAATAATGCTATTTGCAGCAACATGGATGGATCTAGAGATTGTCATCCTGAGTGAAGTAAGTCAGATAGAGAAAGACAAATATCATATGATATCACTTACATGTAGAATCTTTTAAAAAGTACAAATGAACTTATCTATAAAAGAGAAATAGAGTTACAGATGTAGAAAACAAACTTATGGTTTTCAGGGGTAAGGGTGGAGGAGGGATAAATTGGGAGATTGGGATTGATATTTACACACTACTATATATAAAATAGATAACTAATAAGGACCTACTATACAGCACAGGGAGCTCTACTCATTACTCTGTGATGGCCTATATGGGAAAAGAATCTAAGAAAGAGTGGATATATGTATGTGTACAACTGATTCACTTTGCTGAACACCTGAAACAAACATAACATTGTAAATCAACTATATTCCAATAAAGATTTAAAAAATAAATTTAATATAAAAAATGGGCAAAAGAGCTGAACAAACACCTCAACAAAGAAGATATGCAGATAGTAAATAAGCATATTAAAAGATGCTCCACATTATATGTCATTAGGAAAATGCAAGTTAAAACAATGAAAATTCCACTACACAACTATTAGAATAGCCAAAATCCAGAACATTCACAATGCCAAATGCTGGTAAGGATGTGAAACAACAGGAACTCTCATTCATTACTGGTGGGAATGCAAAATGGTACAGCCAATTTGGTGCACAGTTTGAAAGTTTCTTATATCACTAAACATACTCTTACCATATGATATTGCAATCAAGCTCCTTGGTACTTACTCAAATGGCTATAAAACTTATGTCCACACAACACCTTGCACAAGGATTTTTATAGCAGTTTTATTCATAATTTCCAAAACTTGGAAGCAAAAAAAAAAAAAAAACTTGGAAGCAACTAAGATTTCCTTCAGTAGGTAAGTGGATAAATAAACTGTGGTAGTTTCAGACAATTGAATATTATTCAATTCTAAAAAAAAAATGGGCTATCAAGCCATGAAAAGACATGAAGGAATCTTAAATGCGTATTACTAAGTGAAAGAAGCCAATTTGAAAAGGCTACATACTGAATGATTCCAATTATATGACCTTCTGAAAAAGTCAAAACTATGAAGACAGTAAAAAGATCAGTGCTGGGGGATGGGGGTTAGATGAATAAGCAGAGCACTGAGGATTTTTAGGGCAGTGAAATCATTCTGGATGATACTATAATGGTGGATACATGACACATATTTATCAAACCCAAGAATGTACAACATCGAAAATGAATCCTAATGTAAACTATGGTCTTTGGGTGATAATGTATCAGTGCAGGTTCATCACTAGTAACAAATATACTATTTTGTTGTAAGATTTTAATTCTGGGGGAGGCTGTGCATATGTGGGGGCAGGCTATATATGAGGAATCTATGTATCTTTCACTTAATTTCGCTCTGAATCAAAAACTACTCTAAAAAATAAAATCTATTTTTAAAAAAATTTTTATTCTATATGAATTTTTTAAAACCTTTATTAAGTACAATTGCTTTACAATGGTGTGTTAGCTTCTGCTTTATAACAAAGTGAATCACATTTACATACATATGTTCCCATATCTCTTCCCTCTTGCGTCTCCATCCCTCCCACCCACCCTATCCCACCCCTCTAGGTGGTCACAACACACCGAGCTGATCTCCCTGTGCTATGTGGCTGCTTCCCACTAGCTATCTATTTTACATTTGGTAGCGTATATATGTCCATGCCACTCTCTCACTTCGTCCCAGCTTACCCTTTTCCCTCCCCATGTCCTCAAGTGCATTCTCTACATCTGTATCTTTATTCCTGTTCTGCCTCTATGTTCTTCAGAACATATTTTTTTTTTTAGATACCATATATATGTGTTAGCATACAGTATTTGTGTTCCTTTTTCAGACTTACTTCACTCTGTATGACAGACTCTAGGTCCATCCACCTCACTACAAATAACTCAATTTTCTTTCATTTTATGGCTGAGTAATATTCCATTGTACATATGTGTCACATCTTCTTTATCCACTCATCTGTCAATGGGCACAGTTGGTAGAAACATCCACAGGCACAAGTCCTATATATATATTTTTAACATCTTTATTGGAGTATAATTGCTTTACACTGGTGTGTCAGTTTCTGCTATATAACAAAGTGAATCACTTATACATATACATATATCCCCATATCTCTTCCCTCTTGCATCTCCCTCCCTCCCACCCTCCCTATCCCACCCCTCTAGGTGGTCAAAAAGTACTGAACTGATCTCCTTGGGCTATGGGGCTGCTTCCCACGAGCTATCTATTTTACGTTTGGTAGTTTATATATGTCCATACCACTCTCTCACTTTGTCCCGCCTTACCCTTCCCCCTCCCTGTATCCTCAAGTCCATGCTCTAGTAGGTTTGCACCTTTATTCCCATCTTGCCCCTAGGTTCTTCTGACCATTTTCTTTTTCTTTTTCTTTTTTCCTTTTTTCTTTTTTTTAGATTCCATGTATATGTGTTAGCATACAGTATTTGTTTTTCTCTTTCTGACTTACTTCACTCTGTATGACAGACTCTAGGTCCATCCACCTCACTACAAGTAACTCAGTTTCATTCATTTCATTTATGGCTGAGTAATATTTCATTGTATATATGTGCCACATCTTCTTTATCCATTCATCTGTTGATGGACACTTAGGTTGCTTCCATGTCCTGGCTATTGTAAATAGAGCCGCAATGAACATTTTGGTACATGACTCTTTTTGGATTATGGTTTTGTCAGGGTATATGCCCAGTAGTGAGATTGCTAGGTCATATGGTAGTTCTATTTTTAGTTTCTTAAGGAACCTCCATACTGTTCTCCATAGGGGCTGTATCAATTTACATTCCCACCAACAGTGCAAGAGTGTTCCCTTTTCTCCAGCATTTATCATTTGTAGATTTTTTGATGATGGCCATTCTGACTGGTGTGAGGTGATACCTCATTGTAGTTTTGATTTGCATTTCTCTAATAATTAGTGATGTTGAGCAGTTTTTCATGTGCTTCTTGGCCATCTGTATGTCTTCTTTGGAGATAATATCTATTTAGGTCTTCAGCCCATTTATGGATTGGGTTGTTTGTTTCTTTAATATTGAGCTGCATAGGCTGTTTATATATTTTGGATATTAATCCTTTGTCCATTGATTTGTTTGCAAATATTTTCTCCCATTCTGAGGGTTGTCTTTTCGTCTTGTTTATGGTTTCCTTTGCTGTGCAAATGCTTTGAAGTTTCATTAGGTGCCATTTGTTTATTTTTGTTTTTATTTCCATTACTCTAGGAGGTGGATCAAAAAACAACTTGCTGTGGTTTATGTAAAAGAGTGTTCTTCCTATGTTTTCCTCTAAGACTTCTATACTGTCCGGTCTTACATTTAGGCCTCAAATCCATTTTGAGTTTATTTTTGTGTATGGTGTTAGGGAGTGTTCTAATTTCATTCTTTTACATGTAGCTGTCCAGTTTTCCCAGCACCACTTATTGAAGAGACTGTTTTTTCTCCATTGTATATCTTTGCCTCCTTGGTCATGGATTAGTTAACCATAGGTGTGTGGGTTTATCTCTGGGCTTTCTATCTTGTTCCATTGATCTATGTTGCTGTTTTTGTGCCAGTACCATGTTGTATTGATTAATGTAGCATTGTAGTATAGTCTGAAGTCAGGGAGTCTGATTCCTCCAGCTCTGTTTTTTTCCTCTCAAGACTGCTTTGGCTATTCGGGGTCTTTTGTGTCTCCATACAAATTTTAAGATGATTTGTTCTAGTTCCGTAAAAAATGCCATTGGTAATTTGATAGGGATTGCATTAAATCTGTAGCCTGCTTTGTGTAGTATAGTCATTTTCACTATGTTGATTCTTCCAATCCAAGAACATGGTATATCTCTCCATCTGTTGGTATCATCTTTAATTTCTTTCATCATTGTCTTATACTTTTCTGCATACAGGTCTTTTGTCTCCCTAGGTAGGTTTATCCCTAGGTATTTTGTTCTTTTTATGGCAATGGTAAATGGGCGTGTTTCCATAATTTCTCTTTCAGATTTTTCATCATTAGTGTATAGCAATACAAGAGATTTCTGTGCATTAATTTTGTATCCTACAACTTTACCAAATTCATTGATTAGTTCTAGTAGTTTTCTGGTGGCATCTTTAGGATTCTCTATGTATAGTGTCATGTCATCTGCAAACAGTGACAATTTTCCTTCTTCTTTTCCAATTTGTATTCCTTTTATCTCTTTTTCTTCTCTGATAGCCAAGCCTAGGATTTCCAAAGCTATGTTGACTAATAGTGGTGAGAGTGGACATCCTTGTCTCGTTCCTGATCTTACAGGAAATGCTTTCAGTTTTTCACCATTGAGAATGATGTAGGTTTGTCATATATGGTCTTTATTATGTTGAGGTAGGTTCCCTCTATGCCCACTTTCTGGAGAGTTTTTATAATAAATTGGTGTTGAATTTTGTCAAAAGCTTTTTCTGCATCTATTGAGATGATCATATGGTTTTTATTCGTCAATTTGTTAATATGGTGTATCACATTGATTGATTTGCGTATATTGAAGAATCCTTGAATCACTCAGATAAATCCCACTTGATCATGGTGTATGATCCTTTTAATGTGTTGTTGGATTCTGTTTGCTAGTATTTTGTTGAGGATTTTTGCATCTATATTCATGAGTGACATTGGTCTGTAATTTTCTTTTTTTGTAGTATCTTTGTCTGGTTTTGGTATCAGGGTGGTGGTGGTATCACAGAATGAATTTGGGAGTGTTCCTTCCTCTGCAATTTTTTGGAAGAGTTTGAGAAGGATGTGTGCTAGCTCTTCTCTAAATGTTTGATAGAAGTCACCTGTGAAGCCATCTCCTCCTGGAGTTTTGTTTGTTGGAAGATTTTTAATCACAGTTTCAATTTCATTACTTGTGATCGGTCTGTTCATGCTTTCTATTTTTTCCTGGTTCAGTCTTGGAAGCTTATACCTTTCTAAGAATTTGTCCATTTCTTCCAGGTTGTCCATTTTATTGGCATAGAGTTGCTTGTAGTAGTCTCTTAGGATGCTTTGTATTTCTGCCGTGTCTGTTGTAACTTCTCCTTTTTCATTTCTAATTTTATTGATTTGAATCCTCTCCCTCTTTTTCTTGATGAATCTGGCTAATGGTTTGTCAATTTTGTTTATCTTCTCAAAGAACCAGCTTTTAGTTTTATTGATCTTTGCTATTGTTTTCTTTGTTTCTATTTCATTTATATCTGCTCTGATCTTTATGATTTCTTTCCTTCTGTTAACTTGGGGTTTTGTTTGTTCTTCTTTCTCTAGTTCCTTTAGGTGTAAGGTTAGATTGCTTACTTGAGATTTTTCTTGTTTCTTGAGGTAGGATTGTATTTCTATGAACTTCCCTCTTACAACTGCTTTTGCTGCATCCCATAGGTTTTGGATTGTCGTGTTTTCATTGTCATTTGTCTCTAGGTATTTTTTGATTTCCTCTTTGATTTCTTCAGCGATCTCCTTGTTGTTTAGTAACGTATTGTTTAGCCTCCATGTGTTTCTCTTTTTTACGTTTTTTTCTCTGTAATTCATATCTAATCTCATAGTGTTGTGGTCAGAAAAGATGCTTGATATGATTTCAATTTTCTTAAATTTACCAAGGCTTGATTTGTGACCCAAGATGTGATCTATCCTGGAGGATGTTCCATGTGTCCTTGAGAAGAAAGTGTAATCTGCTGTTTTTGGATGGAATGTCCTATAAATATCAATTAAATCTATCTGGTCTACTGTGTCATTTAGAGTTTCTGTTTCCCTATTTTTTTCATTTTGGATGACCTGTCCGTTGGTGTAAGTGAGGTGTTAAAGTCCCCCACAATTATGGTGTTACTGTTGATTTCCTTTTTTATAGCTGTTAGCAGTTGCCTTATGTATTGAGGTGGTCCTATGTTGGGTTCATATATATTTATAATTGTTATATCTTCTTCTTGGACTGATCCCTTGAACATTATGTAGTGTCCTTCCTTGTCTCTTGTAACATTCCTTATTTTAAAGTCTATTTTATCTGATATGAGTATAGCTACTCCAGCTTTCTTTTGATTTCCATTTGCATGGAATACCTTTTCCATCCCCTCACTTTCAGTCTGTATGTGTCACTAGGTCTGAAGTGGGTCTCTTGTAGACAGCCTATAGACGGGTCTTGTTTTTGTATCCATTCAGCAAGCCTGTGTCTTTTGGTTGGAGCATTTAATCCATTCACATTTAAGGTAATTATCGATATGTATGTTCCTATGACCATTTTCTTAATTGTTTTGGGTTTCTATTTGTAGATCCTTTTCTTCTCTTGTGTTTCCCACTTAGAGACGTTCCTTTAGCATTTGTTGTAGAGCTGGTTTGGTGGTGCTGAATTCTCTTAGCTTTTGCTTGTCTGTAAAGCTTTTGATTTCTCCATCAAATCTGAATGAGATCCTTGCCAGGTAGAGTAATCTTGGTTGTAAGTTCTTCCCTTTCATCACTTTAAGTATATCATGCCACTCCCTTCTGGCTTGTAGAGTTTCTGCTGAGAAATCAGCTGTTAACCTTATGGGAGTTCCTTTGTATGTTATTTGTCATTTTTCCCTTCCTGCTTTCAATAATTTTTCCTTGTCTTTAATTTTTGCCAATTTGATTACTATGTGTCTCGGAATGTTTCTTCTTGGGTTTATCCTGTATGGGACTCGCTGCACTTCCTGGACTTGGGTGGCTATTTCCTTTCCCATGTTAGGGAAGTTTTCCACTATAATCTCTTCAAGTATTTTCTTGGGTCCTTCCTGTCTCTCTTCTCCTTCTGGGACCCCTATAATGCGAATGTTTTTGCGTTTAATGTTATCCCAGAGGTCTCTTAGGCTGTTTTCATTTCTTTTCATTCTTTTTTCTTTATTCTGTTCTGCAGCAGTGAATTCCACCATTCTGTCTTCAGGTCACTTATCTGTTCTTCTGCCTCAGTTATTCTGCTATTGATTCCTTCTAGTGTAGTTTTCATTTCAGTTATTGTATTGTTCATCTCTGTTTGTTTGTTCTTTAATTCTTCTAAGTCTTTGTTAAACATTTCTTACATCTTCTCGATCTTTGCCTCCATTCTTTTTCCGAGGTCCCAGATCATCTTCACTAACATTATTCTGAATTCTTTTCTGGAATGTTGCCTATCTCCACTTCATTTAGTTGTTTTTCTGGGGTTTTATCTTGTTCCTTCATCTGGTACATAGCCCTCTGCCTTTTCATCTTGTCTATCTTTCTGTGAATGTGGTTTTTGTCCCACAGGCTGCAGGGTTGTGTTTGGGTTTTTTTTGTTGTTGTTGTTATTTTTTATTCACACAGAAAGTCACAAATATTATAATCATCCTCATCAGTTCACTCAGTCCCATGTAATTAATTTCTTTTTCATCTTGATCTTTTGTTAGCACTTTTATAAATTCATCAGTTTTCCATTAGAGTTCTGAAAATGCTTATTTATTCAGTTCATCAGTATAGTCAGCTACCAGAAACCTGTACTCGTCACAGTCTTTTCCATGAATTCCTTGAAGATCAAACCCTTTTATAGGAACATTTTTGCAAAAGCATCAGAGTACACCCAGAACTGTCTTTAAATGACAAAAGACTTAAAAATGACCATGGTTAAAGATTTGCTGAAAGTTTATAATAATGCAATTGACAAGGAAATTTAGTTATTTCTGAGATGTACATTTTAAAGTAATAACTATAATTATGAATTATAACATTATACCAGAACATATAAGAATTTTAGAAATTTCATGTAATGTCTGAAACATTTATATTAACATATTTTGATACAAAGAACCCAAAGAAAGTTTAGTATTAGCTGTTTTGTTTGTTTGTTTGTTTATACTGCAGGTTCTTATTAGTCATCAATTTTATACACATCAGTGTATACATGTCAATCCCAATCGCCCAGTTCAGCACACCAGCATCCCCACACCACCATGGTTTTGCCCCATTTGTATCCAAATTTTTATTCTCTACATCTGTGTCTCAACTTCTGCCCTGCAAACTGGTTCATCTGTACCATTTTTATACGTTCCACATACATGTGTTAATGTACGATAGTTGTTTTTCTTTTTCTGACTTACTTCACTCTGTATGACAGTCTCTAGATACACCCACATCTCAACAAATGACTCAATTTCCTTCCTTTTTATGGCTGAGTAATATTCCATTGTATATATGTACCACAAGTTCTTTATCCATTCATCTGTTGATGGGCATTTAGGTTGCTTCCATGACCTGGCTATTGTACATAGTGCTGCAATGAACATTGGGGAGCATGTGTCTTTTTAAATTCTGGTTTACTCTGGGTGTACGCCCAGTAGTGGGACTGCTGGATCATACGGTAATTCTATTTTTAGTTTTTTAAGGAACCTTTCTTTGATATTGAGCTGCATGAGTTGCTTGTATGTTTTGGAGAATAATCCTTTGTCAGTTTCTTCTTTTGCAAATATTTTCTCCCATTCTGAGGGTTGTCTTTTCGTCTTGTTTATGGTTTCCTTTGCTGTGCAAAAGCTTTTAAATTTCATTAGGTCCCATTTGTTTATTTTTGTTGTTATTTCCATTTCTCTAGGAGGTGGGTCAGTAAGGATCTTGCTGTAATTTATGTCATAGAGTCTTCTGCCTATGTTTTCCTCTAAGAGTTTGATGGTGTCTGGCCTTACATTTAGATCTTTAACTCACTTTGAGTTTATTTTTGTGTATGGTCCTAGGAAGTGGTCTAATTTCATACTTTTACATGTACCTGTCCAGTTTTCCCAGCACCATTTATTGAAGAGGCTGTCTTTTCTCCACTGTATATTCTTGCCTCCTTTATCGAAGATAAGGTTAACATATGTGTGTGGGTTTATCGCTGGGCTTTCTATCCTGTTCCATTGATCTGTATTTATGTTTTTGTGCCCGTACCATACCATCTTGATTACTGTAGCTTGGTAGTATAGTCTGAAGTCAGGGAGCCTGATCTCTCCAGCTCCGCTTTTCTTTCTCAAGATTGCTTTGGCTCTTCGGGGTCTTTTGTATTTCCACACAAAGTTTTTGTTCTGGTTCTGTGAAAAATGCCATTGGCAGTTTGATAGGGATTGCATTGAATCTGTAGATTGCTTTGGGTAGTATAGTCATTTTCACAGTGTTGATTCTTCCAGTCCAAGAACATGGTATATCTCTCCATCTACTTGTATTATCTTTAATTTCTTTCATCAGTGTCTTATAATTTCCTGCATACAGGTCTTTTGTCTCCTTAGGTAGGTTTATTCCTAGATAGTTTATTCTTTTTGTTGCAATGGTAAATGGCAGTGTTTTCTTAATTTCACTTTCATATTTTTCATCATTAGTGTATAGGAATGCAAGAGATTTCTGTGCATTAATTTTGTAATCTGCTACTTTACCAAATTCATTGATTAGCTCTAGTAGTTTTCTGGTGGCATCTTTAGGATTCTTTATGTATAGTATCATGTCATCTGCAAACAGTGACATCTTTACTTCTTCTTTTCCAATTTGGATTTCTTTATTTCTTTTTTTCTCTGATTGCTGTGGCTAAAGCTTCCAAAACTATGTTGAATAATTGTGGTGAGAGTGGGCTACCTTGCATTGTTCCTGATCTTAGTGGAAATGGTTTCAGTTTTTCACCACTGAGGATGATGTTGGCTGTGGGTTTGTCACATATGGCCTTTATTATGTTGAGGAACGTTCCCTCTATGCCTACTTTCTGCAAGGTTTTCTATCATAAATGGGTGTTGAACTTTGTTGAAAGCTTTCTCTGCATCTATTGAAATGATCACACAGGTTTCCTCCTTCAATTTGTTAATATGGTTTATCACATTGACTGATTTGTGTATATTGAAGAATCCTTGCATCCCTGGGATAAACCCCACTTGATCATAGTGTATGATCCTTTTAATGTGCTGTTGGATTCTATTTGCTAGTATTTTGTTGAGGATTTTTACATCTATGTTCATCAGTGGTATAGGCCTGTAGTTTTCTTTCATTGTGACATCTTTGTCTGGTTTTGGTATCAGGGTGATGGTGGCCTCGTAGAATGAGTTTGGGAGTGTTCCTTCCTCTGCAATCTTTTGGAAGAGTTTGAGAAAGATAGGTGTCAGCTCTTCTCTAAAAGTTTCATATAATTTGCCTGTGGAGCCATCTGGTCCTGGGCCTTTGTTTGTTGGAAGATTTTTAATCACAGTTTCAATTTCAGTGCTTGTGATTGGTCTCTTCATATTTTCTATTTCTTCCTGGTTCAGTCTCAGAAGGTTGTGCATTTCTAAGAATCTGTCCATTTCTTCCAGGTTGTCCATTTTATTGGCATAGAGTTGCTTGTAGTAGTCTCTTAGGATGCTTTGTATTTCTGCAGTGTCATTTGTTACTTCTCCTTTTTCATTTCTAATTCTATTGATTTGAGTGTTCCCCCTCTTTTTTTTGATGAATCTGGCTAATGGTTTATCAATTTTGTTTATCTTCTCAAAGAACAAGCTTTTAGTTTTATTGATCTTTTCTATCATTTCCTTCATTTCTTTTTCATTTATTTCTGACCTGATCTTTATGATTTCTTTCCTTCTGCTAACTTTGGGGATTTTTTGTTCTACTTTCTCTAATTGCTTTAGGTGTAAAGTTAGGTTGTTTATTTGTGATGTTTCTTGTTTCTTCAGGTAGGCTTGTATAGCTATAAAATTCCCTCTTAGATCTGCTTTTACTGCATCCCATAGGTTTTGGGTCGTTGTTATTTCATTGTCATTTGTTTGTAGGCATTTTTGGATTTTCTCTTTGATTTCTTCAGTGATCTCTTGGTTATTAAGTAGTGTGTTATTTAGCCTCCATGTGTTTGTATTTCTTACAGGTTTTTCCCTGTAATTGATGTCTAGTCTCATAGTGTTGTGGTCAGAAAAGATACTTGATACGATTTTAATTTTCTTAAATTTACCAAGGCTTGATTTGTGACCTGAGATATGATCTATCCTGGAGAATGTTCCATAAGCACCTGAGAAGAATGTGTATTCTGTTGTTTTTGGATGGAATGTCCTATAAATATCAATTAAGTCCATCTTGTTTAATGTATCATTTAAAGCTTGTGTTTCCCTATTTATTTTCATTTTGGATGATCTGTCCATTGGTGAAAGTGGGGTGTTAAAGTCCCCTACTATGATTGTGTTAATGTCGATTTCCTCTTTTATGGTTGTTAGTATTGGCCTTATGTATTGAGGTGGTCCTATGTTGGGTGCATAAATATTTACAATTGTTATATCTTCTTCTTGGATTGATCCCTTGATCATTAAGTAGTATCTGTCTTTGTCTCTTGTAGTAGTCTTTATTTTAAAGTCTATTTTGTCTGATATGAGAATTGCTACTCCAGCTTTCTTTTGATTTCCATTGCATGGAATAACTTTTCCCATCACCTCACTCTCAGTCTGTATGTGTCACTAGGTCTGAAGTGGGTCTCTTGTAGACAGCCTATAGATGGGTCTTGTTTTGTATCCATTCAGCAAGCCTGTGTCTTTTGGTTGGAGCATTTAATCCATTCATGTTTAAGGTAATTACCGGTATGTATGTTCCTATTCCCATTTTCTTAATTGTTTTGGGTTTCTTTTTGTAGATCTTTTTCTTCTCTTGTGTTTCCCATGTAGAGAAGTTCCTTTAGCATTTGCTGTAGAGCTGGTTTGGTGGTGCTGAATTCTCTTACCTTTTGCTTGTCTGTAAAGCTTTAATTTCTCCATCAAATCTGAATGAGATCCTTGCCAGGTAGAGTAATGTTGGTTGCAGATTTTTCTCTTTCATCACTTTAAAAATGTCCTGCCACTCCCTTCTGGCTTGCAGAATTTCTGCTGAAATATCAGCTGTTAACCATATGGGGATTCCCTTATGTTGTTGCTTGTTTTTCCCTTGCTGCTTTTAATATTTGTTCTTTGTATTTAATTTTTGATAGTTCAATTAATATGTGTCTTGGCGTGTTTCTCCTTGGGTTTATCGTGTATGGGACTCTCTGTGCTTCCTGGACTTGATTAACTATTTCCTTTCCCATATTAGGGAAGTTTTCAACTATAATATCTTCAAATATTTTCTCAGTCTCTTTCTTTTTCTCTTCTTCTTCTGGTACCCCTATAATTCGAATGTTGGTGCATTTAATGTTTTCCCAGATGTCTCTGAGACTGTCCTCAATTCTTTTCATTCTTTATTCTGCTCTGCAGTAGTTTTTTCCAGTATTTTGTCTTCCAGGTCACTTCTCCATTCTTCTGTCTCAGTTATTATGCTATGGATTCCTTATAGAGAATTTTAAATTTCATTTTTTGTGTTGTTCATCTCTGTTTGTTTGCTCTTTAGTTCTTCTAGGTCCTTGTTAAACATTTGTTGTATTTTCTCCATTCTATTTCCAAGATTTTGGATCATCTTTGCTATCATTATTCTGAGTTCTTTTTCAGGTAAACTGCCTATTTCCTCTTCAGTTGTTAGGTCTGTTGAGTTTTTGCCTTGCTCCTTCATCTGCTGTGTGTTTCTCTGTCTTCTCATTTTGCTTAACTTACTGTGTTTGGGGTCTCCTTTTCGCAGGCTGCAGGTTCGTAGTTTCTGTTGGTTTTGGTGTTTGTCCCCAGTGGCTAAGGTTGGTTCAGTGGGTTGTGTAGGCTTCCTGGTGGAGGGAACTAGTGCCTGTGTTCTGGTGGATGAGGATGGATCTTGTCTTTCTGGTGGGCAGGTCCATGTCTGGTGGTGTGTTTTGGGGTGTATGTGCTCCTATTATGATTTTAGGCAGCCTCTGTGCTAATGGATGGGGTTGTGTTCCTGTCTTGCTAGTTGTTTGGCATAGGGTGTCCTGCACTGTAGCTTGCGGTCATTGAGTAGAACTGGATCTTGGCGTTGAGATGGAGATCTCTGGGAGATTTTTGCCGTTTGATATTACGTGGAGCTGGGAGGTCCCTTGTGGACCAGTGTCCTGAACTTGGCTCTCCCACCTCAGTGGCACAGCCCTGATGCCTGGCTGGAGCACCAAGAGTCTGTCCTCCACATGGCTCAGAAGAAAAGGGAGAAAAAGAAAGAAAGAAAGAAGATAAAATAAAATAAAGTTATTAAAATAAAAAATAATTTAAGAAAAAAAAATTTAAGAAAAAAAAATGGACAGACAGAACCCTAGGACAAATGGTAAAAGCAAATCTATACAGGCAAAATCACACACAGAAGCATATACATACACACTCACAAAAAGAGAAAAAGGGGAAAATATATATATATTGTTGCTCCCAAAGTCCACCTCCTCAATTTGGGATGATTCATTGTGTATTCAGGTATTCCACAGATGCAGGGTAAATCAAGTTGATTGTGGAGATTTAATCCGCTGCTCTTGAGGCTGCTGGGAGAGATTTCCCTTTCTCTTCTTTGTTCGCAGAGCTCCCTGGGCTCAGCTTTGGATCTGGCCCCACCTCTGCGTGTAGGTCGCCTGAGGGTGTGCTGTTCTTCGCTCAGAGAGGACGGGGTTAAAGGAGCAGCTGATTTGGGGGCTCTGGCTCACTCAGGCCAGGGGGAGGGAGGGGTACGGTTGCGGAGCAAGCCTGCGGCTGCAGAGACCAACATGACATTGCACCAGCCTGAGGCGCACCATGCGTTCCCCCGGGGAAATTGTCCCTGGATTCCGGGACCCTGGCAGTGGCGGGCGGCACAGCCTCCCCGGAAGGGGGGTGTGGATAGTGACCTGTGGTCGCACACAGGCTTCTTGGTGGTGGCAGCAGCAGCCTTAACGTCTCATGCCCGTCTCTGGGGTCTGCGCTGATAGCCGTGGCTCGCGCCTGTCTCTGGAGCTCCTTTAAGCAGCGCCCCTAATGCCCTCTTCTCGCGCACCAGGAAACAAAGAGGCAAGAAAAAGTCTCTTGCCTCTTTGGCAGCTCCAGACTTTTTCTCGGACTCCCTCCCGGCTAGCCGTGGCGCACTAGCCCCTGCAGGCTGTGTTCACGCTGCCAACCCCAGTCCCCTGCCTGCGATCCGACCGAAGCCTGAGCCTCAGCTCCCAGCCCCCGCCCGCCCCGGCGGGTGAGCAGACAAGCCTCTTGGGCTGGTGAGTGCTGGTCGGCACCAATCCTCTGTGCGGGAATCTCTCCGCTTTGCCCTCTGCAACCCTGTTGCTGCACTCTCCTCCATGGCTCTGAAGCTTCCACCTCTGCTACCCGCAGTCTCTGCCCACAAAGGGGCTTCCATCAGTTAAGTGGAATCCTAATAGAATCAATCTTACTTTTGAAGGGTAAGTGAGATAATGCTCAGACAGGACGGGGTCTGTCTTCACAGCTCCCTCCCACTGGTGCGGGTCCCGTCCCTATTCTTGGTCTCTGTTTTTTCTTTTTTCTTTTACCCTACCCAGGTACATGGGGAGTTTCTTGCCTCTTGGGAGGTCTGAGGTCCTCTGCCAGCGTTCAGTAGGTGTTCTGTAGGAGTTGTTCCGCATGTAGATGTATTTCTGATATATTTGTGGGGAGGAAGGTGATCTCTGCGTCTTACTCTTCCGCCATCTTGAAGCTCCTCCAGGGAGTGTTCTAATTTCATTCTTTCACATGCAGCTGTCCTGTTTTCTCAGCGCCACTTATTGAAAAGACTGTCTTTCCTCCATTGTATATTCTTGCTTCCTTTATCAAAAATAAGGTGACCAGGGCTTCCCTGGTGGCACAGTGGTTGAAAGTCTGCCTGCTGATGCAGGGGACATGGGTTCGTGCCCTGGTCCAGGAAAATCCCACATGCTGTGGAGTGGCTAGGCCCATGAGCCATGGCCACTGAGCCTGCACGTCTGGAGCCTGTGCTCCGCAATGGGAGAGGCCACAACAGTGAGAGGCCCACATACTGCAAAAAAAAAAAAAAAAAAAAAAAAGGAGACCATATGTGCGTGGGTTTCTCTATATAAATTTTTATCAAGGATGAGCCTACACTACACATCATAACCACCTGAAGTCCATAGTTCACCTTAGGGTTCACTCTTGGTGTTGGGTTTGAACTAATGACATATACCTCTCATTGTGATATCATACAGGGTATTTTCACTGCCCTAAAAATCGTCTGTGCTCTGCCTATTCATCTACTCCTGCCCCTGCCCAGCACTGATCTTTTTACTGTTTCCATAGTTTTGCCTTTTCCAGAATGTCTTATAGTTGGAATCATAGTCTATGTAGCCTTTTCAGATTGGCTTCCTTCACTTGTAATACACATTTAAGTTTCTTGCATGTCTTTTCATAGCTTGACAGCTCATTTCTTTTTAACATTGAATAATATTCATTTGTCTGAATGTACCAAAGTTCATTTATCCTCTTATCCACTGAAGGACTTCTTGGTTGCTTCCATGTGCAGGTTTTTATAATAATAATAATCCATGTGCAGGTTTTTATGTGGACATTAGTTTTCACCTTTGAGGGGTAAATACCAAGCAGCATAATTGCTGGGTGGCATGGAAAAAGTATGTTTAGTTTTATAAGAAATAGCCAAAGTGTCCTCCAAAGTGACTGTACATACCCTGCTTTTCTTTTTCCATATCTTTTACCATATTCACAATGATGATATGCTTATTTCTGTGTTTATTTATCTCCATAACTCTGCAAGAAGAGACACCCTATTTTTTTGTTCACTGCTCTGCTTCCACTGGGTAACACAGTGCCTGATAAAATCCACTCAAAGATTATTCGCTGAAAGAATAAAAGAGTTATTTTATGGCTGTGTGACACTATAATCTACAGGTCTTTTGGGGAGTTAGTCTGGGTATGGAGTGGAGAACAGAAATCAGGAAAACACAAACTTCCACCCATCTTCTTTCCTTATTATTTCATAACCATAGGTTCCTGTGTTCAAGACAAATCTCTACTGAGGCAATCTGAGAAAAGCCAGTTTCTCTGTTCTCTTGCCTTCATAATCCAATATCAGTTCCTTATCTGTGAAACAGGGACACATCTTCTCTGCCTAGTGTCTGAGGTCATGCTAGCAGATCTCTTAAGAGACATTCCTACCCCAGACTGTAATTTTGCAATTCTCTGTCCAGAAGCCTAGTTTTCCTACTGACAAATTTGTAACTAAGTAGCTTACTATAGAGGTTAATTGCATAGAAAACATAATTCGCGGACCATCAACTTTTTTCCTCCCATGTTTCTGCTGTTAGGCTACCATGAATGCTTGGCTTAAAAATATCCTTCAAATATTAAGAAGGAAAGAAAAACAAGGAGAAATCTAATACGTGACACATCCATAATCTGGATTGTTCGCTGCGTAGAAGGGAGAGTTGATGCTGCCCTAGAGAGAGGGTGCACACTAATTGGAGCCATGGCCACGCAGCCTGAAGAGTGAAACAAACCGTCTCTCTTGTAGCAATTCCAGCCCCATAACAAGAAAGAGACGGGAGACAGACGGGCGTCCTCCTTAAATTCATAAACCAGCTGAGCTGGAGGGGACTTCACAGTCCTCCGTCCACTCACAAATGTTCTCTTTTGCAGGAGCAAAACCACGCACTGAGAACTTGAACTCAGGTGTCCATGTTGGTGATCCAGAGCCCCTCTAGGGCAGCATTGCCACAGATCCAGACAATAAAGGGTTAGAGTTGATTTTGCAAAATATTTTTCTTGCCTCCCAAACCCAAGTTTGCCCCATCAGCAGTGACAGGCAAGATATATCTGATCATGATGCTGTCATCAGGATGTCAGGGGAAATCTTCGATCCACACCCACCCAGAAAGCTTCTCATTTGAATCTTGCTTTGGATCGAATTGGAGAGTTAGAGGTGCTCCATTTTTTAAACCACACACCTACAACATGTCTTTGAGTCAGCAAGACCTCTCTCATACTCCAGGATTAACTGTTTCCACTCCAAATGAGCAAAGGCATATGACCCTGTCTGGTCACAAATCTCCTTCATGACACATTTTACTGCAGGGACTGGGGCAAAAAAGTCTCTCTCTCTAATCATCATATCCATCCAATAGGGTGCTTGCAATTTACCTGGTCTCACACTTAGAGAATAGCCCCAAAAAAGACATTTCTTTTTTTTCCTTCTTCTCCTGGGCAAATGGAGTCAGGCACTGGGGCTAGGGAAATAAATATCAGAATAACTTCTCTACTGAGATCTCATTCATTTTGCAAATAATTCTGACACAAAGTCATATTAAATTATTAAAGTTCTAAAAATATGGTTTGGGAATCATGGCCAAAAAGGTCTCTGACAGAAGGAGCATAGGTCCAAGTGTCTAGAGGTGAAAATTCACTGATGAATCATTCTCTCCTCTCTCCCTCCCTCCCTCCCTCTCTCTCTCTCTCTCTCTCTCTCTTTCACACACACACACACACACACACACACACACACACACACACACCTCAAGTTATTCTCACAGTATGTTACAACTTAGGAAAGGGCTGCTCCATTGAAGAAATCTAACCATTAAGGGGAGGGTGGGACAAATTGTGAGATTAGGTTTGACATAAATACACTACCATATGTAAAATAGATAGTGGGAACTTGCTGTGTAGCACAGGGAGCACAGCTCAGTGCTCTGTGATGACCTAGATGGGTGGGATGGGGGTTGGGGTGGGAAGGAGGTCCAAGAAGGAGGGGATATAGGAATACATATAGCTGATTCACTTCATTGTACAGCACAAACAAACACAACATTGTAAAGCAATTTTACTCCAATAAAAAAAAATATATTAGGATGTATGGAATATTCAGAAGAGATAAAGATATTCTAAATTAAGCACAGTGTGGTCCACATGAACTCAATTCTACCTGCCAGGGTCACTGTTTATAGACAGACAACTAGGATCCTTTATTCTGCTACATAAACAGTGACTTCTCATTGGATTTCTTGCTGCTGATTTGTGAAAAACATTGCCTGAGCTACCAGCAGGGCTGCTAATTGAAGAGCTGAGCAGGTTTTTCCCTAAGTCAGGATGACATGGTGAAACTGGGCACATTGCCTCTGCTCCCCAAGCATCCTTTGGAAAGCGTGCTCTCCTTCACATAAATTAAACTTGCACAGCACAGCAGACAGAAGGCTGAAGGTCAAGTGGTAAATTCCAAGAGCTGAGACATGCTTTACTAACTAAACTTCTGTGTTCTACTGTGCCTCTGCTTAAATGAGGCAAAACACCAGGAGTAAAGAAGAGAGACTCACAGACTCAGGAAGAGCTGAAGAATTTGGGTCAGGATTGAGGGAAGGATGCTCCCTGGCTGGGAACTAGCCCCTATTTGTTGAGCATTCACAATAAGCCCGATAGATAGACAGATGATAGATATTTAATTTCACACAGTAATGTGTATACATACATATATATATATAGCGTGTGTGCATATATACATATGTATACATTTCCCTAACTGATGTGAAAATCAAAATTCAGAAAAGTTAAGTAACTGTATTGGTTTGTCCCCAAATTAGAACTTGAAGCAAAGGCTTGAGTGCAGATAATTTATTTCGAAGCAATTCTAGTAAACCGGAGTGAGGGAGAGGGCAGAGCGATTCAAGAAAGGAAGGTAGAGCTAACAGAAACCATGTTATTGATCTGGTTACTGCTGTGAGCAACTAGGCTTAATGCCACTGGAGACTTTGAGGAACTGTGTAGCTAGGGCCCTAGCTTTGGAGGAGACCCTGGAGGCAGGAAAGCTGGTAGACTGATGGAGCCGGCCTCTGAGGGCAATCTGTGTATATGGACTTCTCCACCAGAATTACAGCTGAAATCAAACGTGGGCTGAGTGGAAATGATGCTGGGCACAAATTCCTGTTAGACTGACTGACCTGCCCGACTTAAAAACCGATGCTCTCTGTGCTCTATCATGTTATTTTTCTAGGACTGGGCATCAGCAGTATCAGGACATCTTATCCTTCTTAGGTATTCATCCTTAGCCCATTCCTGCAGGTCCTTGCTCTTAGGTAGATGTCAAGCCTTAGCTGAAGACAACTTATAATTTTCCCCATGCCAGGAGTTCTTAAGTTTTAAGAGAGGACTCTGGAACAGCTTTCTTGAGGTACACTAAGTACACACCTTTTCATCATATGATGTTCTGTAAGCCCAGGATGAATGACAGAAAGCCATAATAATGTTAATGTCTGCACCAGATTGTGAATTAGACTTAGATGTTAAAGGAAATTCCAGATCCAGGATTCTACTCCAGTGTTTCATGGGTAAATTCCTATTTATGCTTGTATGTGCATATATGAATGTTGACTTATCTGGGAGCAAATTATAGTGTTCAGCTTGTTTTTTCACCCAGCAATGTACCTTACAGATTGTCTTAGTCAGTTTGGTCTGCTCTAACAAATCTACCATAGACTAGGTGGCTTAAACAACATTTACTTCTCACAGTTCTGGAGACTTGGAAGTTTAAGATCAAACTGCTAGAAGATTCAGTGTCTGGTGAGAATCCACTTCCTGGTTTGAAGATGGCGGTCTTCTCCTTGTATCCTCGCATGCCAGAGTACAGAGAGAGATGCGGCAAACTCTTTTGAATCTCTGAGTCTTTGAATAAGGCATTAATCCCATCACATGGGTTCTCCCGTCATGACCTAATTTCCTCCCCAAGGCCTCACCTCCAACCATCACATTGGGTTTTAGACTTCAACATATGAATTCTGGAGAGATTCGAATGTAACATAACATAACATAATATAACAACATAACATAACATAACGTAACATAATACAGATTAATATTTTATATTAGCATGTATCTATTTTAACATTTGGATACTACTTCACTATATAAATAGTGCATGGTTTAATCAGGTTCCTCTTAAATTTATATTGCGTCTAGTTTTTTGCCTCATTAAACATGCTTTCACATATATCACAAGTGTATCTGTAGGATAAATTCCTAATAATTGCTGGGAAAATTGGTATATGTATTGAAATTGATGGGTATTGCCAAGTTATCCTCCCAAGATGTCATACCAATTGATAATCCCCACAAAAATGTATGAGTGTGTGTATTATCACCTCCTCATCAAAAACATTTCTCATCGGTCTTTTGATCTTTAGGGAACCTTCTTTTCATTCTGACATTTTTCTACTTAATGATAAATATTAAGAATTGCTATTCTTTGCCCTGAAAATCATAGAATATGACCTTCACCCAATGTCTTCACACTATTTCTATTTGTCTCTATATCCATCATTGTACTAATTAGCTTTTGCTGTGTAACAAACCACCCCTAACTTAATGGTTGAAAATAACAACCATTTATTTAACCCATAGTTCTGCAAACTGGCCATTTAAGGTGGGCTCTGCTGGGCGGTTCTTCTATCCTGGGTGAGCTCACTTTTGTAGGTCATTCTAGGTTGTTTCATCTCTGCTCCACATGGTCTCTCCTGCTCCTGGAGACTAGCTTGGGCTTGTTCTCATGGAAGCTATCAGGGTTCCAAAGGAGAGAGTGGAAGTATGCAAGATCTCTTGAGACTTGGGCTTAGAACTAGCTCAATGTCAATTCCAACACATTCTATTTGTTAAAGCAAGACCCAAGGCCAGGCAGACCCAGAGAAGTGGGAAAAGACCTTTGCTATTGACCTTTTTATAGGAAAATTTCAAATTCTCAATTTTAGAATGAAGACATGCATGATTATCTTGGGCCACTCTTTCATTTTATAAACGTGGAAATGAGATTCAAAGTGGATGAGTGACATTCAATGTCACACAGCTTGTTAGTGAATATATCCCATTCCTATAGTCAGTTGACCCAACTGGACAATATGGTAAAGGAATAAAACCAATGAGACAACCCATGGAGGAGGCAAGATGAGTCATTAGTGCTGAAAATAATGAAAATTTCTGATTCATCTGCTTGCCCAGGGTAAATCATGAAAAACTTCCCAGCCTACACTTCAAGCCACATTACCACAGCGTCCCCTCAGTGAGCCTGTTCTTTATTGAGAATTAAATGATTTATACCACACAGCCTGTAATTATAGGCATCTTCTAAAGACCTCTTCAAGACTAATGGCATAGGTATTGAAACACTCTGCTATGAGCCAATTTGGGTTTTTCAAAACAGAAAAAGGACACAAGGGACAGCAATTTTCAGTAACGTTGTCATTTTTCACTAATACACCAAGAAGAATGTGGCAGTTCACTGCATGCAATTCATCTTTGTTCTTTTGTATACATTTTGATGAGCTTTCTTAAATTCCCTTGGTAAATAGCAGATATTATGGGCTCTTTATTAAAACTTGGAAGCAATTATGCATAAAATGAAATATGATGAGTTTCCAACAAGCCCAACGTCACCATTAATAAGAGTGTTTCACTAACACAGGTTACACTTGTTGATTTTGCTGAGTTATATTTTTATACTTCACAGTTCTGATTTGAGATTTTTAAAAAACAAGCTACCCAGTAGGCAGAGTACATAATTCATAACAAGAAAGAACAAAGATCCTTTATATTAGCTATTCTGCAGAACCTACAGCTTCAGCCTCTTTTGTACCTAACCTCAGGGTTGAAAGGAGTGTGTGAGCAGTTTATGATAAGTTTTGCTCTTTTTTAATTTAAAATTTTACTTAACACCTGAATTCTCAGGGTAAAAATTAATACAAAGTAGAAATAAGAATAAATATTAAAAGTGATCTTCACCCCTATATCCCACCTCTATCCACTTCAAATGCCACTCACTGTCTAAGAGGTCAACATTGTTTGCAATTTGCTATATAACTTTCAAGGTATTTTTCTTTGTCTTCGCATTTGTAATATAAACATATAAAGGTCTTCCTTGTTTTACAGAAACAGCATTCTCCTCTACATTTTTGTACTTGATTTCATTTTTTATATTAATCATACATCCTACAGATCTTTCCATTCTGTTATATGTAGAAGTACATTATTTTTTCACTGTTACACAGTATTTCATAGAAAAGAAGTATCATAATTTGACTTTCTCCCTACTGATGGGTCTATAGACTCTGATTATTTTTTACTATTACAAGTAATGCTACAGTGAATATTCGTGTGTGTGCGTGTGCATGTGTGTGTGCTAATGCTTAAGTATTTCTATAGTCTATATCCTTGAAATGGAATTTCTGGGTAAAGGGGATAGGCATGTTAAATTCAATCAATTTTGTCAAATTGTGTTCAAAAAAGTTTGTATAAGTTATTTCTGTGTTCAGTGCAGGCAAGATGGGTCTCAGAAAGCCCTGGAGTCAAACAGGCAGGGTTCACATCCAGCATCCACCATTTCCTGGGTAGTGACTTGGGAAATTACCCAAGCTCTTTGTGCCTCAGTTTACCCACTGCTAACATAAGACTAATGCACATTTTAAAAATATCTTTGAGAGTTTTAAAATATAGTGAATTGAAATGGAAATTCCTGGCCTATGGCTGGTATGCAGCTTTCCCCAAAGGTAGTAATCTAGTTTGGAATAAACCCTCCCTGCAGAGCTTGTTGGCAACAGAGATTTTAGGGCACCACCCCCAGAGATGTGACTGGGGTGACATGAAATGTGGCCCCAAAAGTCATGCTTTTTAACAAGACTGCCAAGAGATTTTAGTGTACTTTATCTTTGGACCACACTTTGAGAATCACCTCTTAACTAGGTAAGTTCCATTTCCACTCATGACTTCTGCCTACAAAACAGAATTTATAGATAAATAGGCAATTTCCTGTCCTTATTTCTAGCTGTCTGTCTCTATCCTTTCCAGTGAGAAAGAGTAAATGAGCCAGGAGCCGGGATGGGCATATCTGCACATATAATTTGTTAACCAGACTTTGGAATCCCATGGACTTTGAGAATTTGTTTTGAGATGGAGAAAATTTTACATAATAAGTTTATAATAATAATAATTGCTCTTGGAGAGAAATAGCCCTGTGTTCAGCTGAAAGAAATGCCATGTTTCATCAAATTTAAAATGCTAAGAAAGAAAAGTGTTGACATTTATAACTGTAAGATGCCTTCTATTGTAAGTAGCATTCCAATTTCAGAGATGTTAAAATATGAGGAAATCTTGGTCCTAGAATTGATGAAAAATGGATATTTGTATAAGCTATTTGACATGAAAAGAAGGAAGCACCAAATCATGTGCAACTACAAAAGAGGATCACCAATCCATCTTCTTGGAGGAGAAAGTACTATGGAGGTTATTTTGTTTGCTGAGCTCCTAGATGAGTCTGGGTATACAAGTTGGGGTGTAGGTAGAATTGCTATGTTTGTTGGAGGACACAGACATATGAAATTCTGGGAGGAACACCGGGAGGAGAAAAAGAGGTGAGGACTCTAAGTACTGCACGATGGAAGAGCAACAACCCTTAAACACACACACGTACAAGCACACACATATTCATTCAAACATACACAATCCCTTCAGAATATTCTTTAGGTGTGGGAAGTGCAATAAAACCCCTTTCTCCTTCTTACCAGATCTTCAGTGAAGCTGGCATCACTCATTTATACTCTTCATATGAGTGGGTTCTTTGGGGATGCTTAGGTTTTATTTCTACTTTGGTGGTCGGCAAAGACAGGGAAATCTCAAAATGGGGAAACTGAAGGATGAGGACATAGCTGCCACTGATTATCAGCACTGGGTTTTAACTTGATTCAAAAGTAAGGAAACTTCATCAGAAGAGCTAAGTGTCTTGTCCAACATCATTCAGTGTATCTGAACCCCATCAGGGCTCCTTGAGCCCTTCTTAGGCAGGTTGGCCTCCTTCCAGAATCAAGGAGTTGACCCTTCTGTAGGCTACAAGTAATGTTTTGTTCATTAAAATTAACTCTGAGGTGGAAACTTCTGGACTCCAAGAGACCCAGGACATTCAGTGGGTTATTCTGCTTCCCCATTCTCTGCTCAAATGATATTATACAACTTTCAGTCACCAATAGCGGCTGCAGCCCTCTGAGATTTCTCCCCCTTTCCCTATATGTCCAAACAGCTGACCCTGGCATAAATGCTTGAGTGGTCAGGGAAACAGGCTTTTGCTCACAGTCGAGTATCTGTTACAAAGAAGGGGCGGCACGTTGAGCTCTCATACAATCTTTTTCAGAGGAGAAATGACTGATTATGGTAAGGGTCCATCAGTCCTGTCATGACACTCTGTGAAGGGACATATCACTGTAACTTAGATGTACTACAGCTCCTGGTACTCTGGGAAACCCAGTTTAAGACTCCAACTGTCTTAATCGAGAGGTCCAGATCCATAGGTGCTCACATTGAGTGTGGTTCTCAGCGTTCATCCCAAAGGAGCCACGCCATCAAGAAAACCTGTTCTGCCTTTGCAAATTAAATGGAATGCTTAATAGTTCACATGAGGAAAATACGAAACCCTTCAACAGCTCTTTCAGGTTTAACAAGCTGAAGACTTAGCTGAAGGTTTTCTGCAGTTTGACAATCAGAAGTGACATCCACACAATAGAGTGTCACTTTTCTTAGCAGATCCATTGTTTCTCTGCTAATAAATGCAAGTGTCACATGGAATCCACTTACTGTTCCACTTTCTGCAGCATAATGTAGAACTAAATCACCAGCACCCCAGCAGATCTCAAACATGCTCCCACAGGGTGAATAGAGACTCTCCAAAAGGATGCATGCTGAGTCTCCCGAGTCCATTTTCTCCCTGGGAAGACAGGAGGGAAAGAGCAGTCACTTACAGAGAGTCATAGAGCGGATACATGCCTGTTTGTTTGTTTTGATCAACACTATTGAGGTATAATGTACATTCAAAAGATTGCATCCATTTTAAGCGCTGAGGTCGATAACTTTGACGTGTAACCACACCACCAGAATACAGAACACCAGCATCACCCCAGAAAGTTCCTTTCTACCTCTTTGCAGTTAATCCCTCTGCAAAACACACCTCCAGAAAATCGTGGACCTGTTTCTATGGCTATAAATTTGATTTCCCTTTTTTATAGTTTCGTATAACTGAAACCCTGTCACACATAATCTTTTGTGTCTATTTTACACTTGGCATAATGTCTATGAAGTTTATTCCTTTTTATTGCTGAGTGGTGTTCCTCTATAACGTGGATGTAACACAATTTTTTTATCCATTCAGTGGGTGATGAACATTTGGATTGTTTGCAGATGGAGCTATTATAAATAAAGCTGCTATGAACATTTATGCATAACTCTTTGAGGGAAAATTAGGTTTTTATTTCTCTTGAGTAGTTATCTGAGAGTGGAATCGCTGGGTCATATTGTAAGCGCATGTTCAACTGTACAAAATATGGCCCAACTGGTTGTCAATGTGTTTGCACTACCCTATTGTTCTATCTCTTCACTAATCCTGGGGATTTTCATTGTTTACACCATCTAGTGGGTGTGAAGAGGTATATCACTGTAGTTTTAATTTGCACTCCCCCAAAGGTTAATAATATTGAGCATATTTTCATGTGCTTTTGGTCATTCCCAGTGTTCAATCAAATATTTTGCCTTTTTAAAAAACATTGTATCTCATTATAGAGCTGTAAGAGTTCCTTACGTATTCTGGATGCAACTACTTTGCCAAATATATATATTTTTTAACATCCTTATTGAGGTATAATTGCTTTACATTGTTGTGTTAGTTGCTTCTGTATAACAAAGTGAAATAGCTATACATATGCATATATCCCCATATCCCCTCCCTCTTGCATCTCCCTCCCACCCTCCCTATCATACCCCTCTAGGTGTTCACAAAGCACCAAGATGATCTTCCTGTGTTATGTGGCTGCTTCCCACTAGCAATCTAATTTACATTTGGTAGTGTATATACGTCCATGCAACTCTCTTACTTGGTCCCAGCTTACTCTCCCCCTCCCCATGTCCTCAAGTCCATTCTCTAAATCTGCATCTTTATTTCTGTCCTGCCTCTAGGTTCTTCAGAACCTTTTTTTTTTTTTTTTTTGGATTCCATATATATGTGTTAGCATACGGTATTTGTCTTTCTCTTTCTGGCTTACTTCACTCTGTATGACAGATTCTAGGTCCATCCAACTCACTACAAATAGCTCAGTTTTGTTTCTTTTTATGGCTGAGTAATATTCCATTGTATATATGTGCCACATCCTCTTTATCCATTCACCTGTCAATGGACACTTAGGCTGCTTCCATGTCCTGGCTATTGTAAATAGAGCTGCAGTGAATATTGTGGTACATGATTCTTTTTGAATTATGGTTTTCTCAGGGTATATGCCCAGTAGAGGGATTACTGGGTCATAGGGTAGTTTTATTCTTAGTTTTTTAAGGAACCTCCATACTGTTCTCCATAGAGGCTGTATCAATTTACATTCCCACAAACAGTGCAAGAGGGTTCCCTTTTCTCCACACCCTCTCCAGCATTTGTAGTTTGTAGATTTTTTTGATGATGGCCATTCTGACTGGTGTCAGGTGATGATACCTCATTGCATTTTGATTTGCATTTCTCTAATGATTAGTGATGTTGAGCATCCTTTCATGTGTTTGTTGGCAATCTATATATGTTCTTTGGAGAAATGTCTTTTTAGGTCTTCTGCCCGTTTTTGGATTGGGTTGTTTGTTTTATTGATATTGAGCTGCATGAACTGCTTGTATATTTTGGAGATTAATCCTTTGTCAGTTGGTTTGCTGGCAAATATTTACTCCGATTCTGAGGGGTGCCTCTTCGTCTTGTTTATGGTTTCCTTTGCTGTGCAAAAGCTTTCAAGTTTCATTAGGTCCTATTTGTTTATTTTTGTTTTGATGTGCGTTTCTCTAGGAGGTGGGTCAAAAGGATCTTGCTGTGATTTATGTCATAGAGTGTTCTGCCTATGTTTTCCTCTAAGAGTTTCATAGTGTCTGGCCTTACATTTAGGTCTTTAATCCATTTTGAGTTTATTTTTCTGTATGGTGTTAGGGAGTGTTCGAATTTCATTCTTTTACATGTAGCTGTCCAGTTTTCCCAGCATGACTTATTAAAGAGGCTGCCTTTTCTCAATTGTATATTCTTGCCTCCTTTGTCAAAGATAAGGTGACCATATGCGTGTGGGTTTATCTCTGGTCTTCCTATCCTGTTCCATAGATCTATGTTTCTTTTTTGTGCCAGTACCATACTGTCTTGATTACTGTAGCTTTGTAGTGTAGTCTGAAGTCCAGGAGCCTGATTCCTCCAGCTCCGCTTTTCTTTCTCAAGATTGCTTTGGCTATTTGCGGTCTTTTGTGTTTCCATGCCAATGGTGACATTTTTTGTTCTAGTTCTGTGAAAAATGCCAGTGGTGGTTTGATAGGGATTGCATTGAATCTGTAGATTGCTTTGGGTAGTAGAGTCATTTTCACAATGTTGATTCTTCCAATCCAAGAACATGGAATATCTCTCCATCTGTTTGTATCATCTTTAATTTCTTTCATCAGTGTCTTACAGTTTTCTGCATATAGGCTTTTTGTCTCCTTAGGTAGGTTTATCCCTAGGTATTTTATTCTTTTGTTGCAATGGTAAATGGGAGTGTTTCCTTAATTTCTCTTTCAGATTTTTCATCATTAGTGTATAGGAGTGCAAGAGATTTCTGTGCATTAATTTTGTGTGCTGCTACTTTACCAAATTCATTGATTAGCTCTAGTAGTTTTCTGGTAGCATCTTTAGCATTCTCTATGTATAGTATCATTTCATCTGCAAACAGTGACAGTTTTACTTCTTCTTTTCTGAATTGGATTCCTTTTATTTCTTTTTCATCTCTGATTGCTGTAGCTATAACTTCCAAAGCTGTATGGAATAATGGTGCAAGAGGGAAACCTTGCCTTTTTCCTGATCTTAGTGGAAATGATTTCAGTTTTAAACTATTGAGAATGATGTTGGCTGTGAGTTTGTTATATATGGCCTTTATTATGTTGAGGTAAGTTCCCTCTATGCCTACTTCCTGGAGAGTTTTTATCATCAGTGGGTGTTGAATTTTGTCAAAAGCTTTTTCATCATCTATTGAGATGATCATATGGTTTTTCTCCTTTACTTTGTTAATATGGTGTATCACATTGATTGATTTGCGTGTATTGGAGAATCCTTGTATTCCTGGATAAACCCCACTTGATCATAGTGTATGATCCTTTTAATGTGCTGTTGGATTCTATTTGCTAGTATTTTGTTGAGGATTTTTGCATCTATGTTCACCAGTCATATTGTCCTGTAGTTCTCTTTTTCTGTAACATCTTTGTCTGGTTTTGGTATCAGGGTGATGGTAGCCTCATAGGATGAGTTTGGGAGTGTTCCTCCCTCTGCTATATTTTGGAAGAGTTTGAGAAGGATAGGTGTTAGCTCTTATCTAAACGTTTGAAAGAATTCGCCTGTGAATCCACCTGGTCCTGGGCTTTTGTTTGTTGGAAGATTTTTAATCACAGTTTCAATTTCAGTGCTTATGATTGGTCTGTTTATATTTTCTATTTCTTCCTCGTTCAGTCTCGGAAGGTTGTACTTTTTTAAGAATTTGTCCATTTCTTCCAGGTTTTCCATTTTATTGGCATATAGTTGCTTGTAGTAATCTCTCATGATCCTTTGCATTTCTGCAGTGTCAGTTGTTACTGCTTCTTTTTCATTTCTAATTCTGTTGATTTGGGTCTTCTCCCTTTCTTTCTTGATGAGTCTGGCTAATGATGTATCAATTTTGTTTATCTTCTCAAAGAACCAGCTTTTAGTTTTATTTACCTTTGCTATTGCTTCCTTCATTTCTTTTTCATTTATTTCTGATCTGATCTGTATGATTTCTTTCCTTCTGCTAACTTTGGGGTTTTTTGTTCTTCTTTCTCTAATTGCTTTAGGTGTAAGGTTAGGTTGTTTATTTGAGATTTTTCTTGTTTCTTGAGGTAGGATTGCATTGCTATAAACTTTCCTCTTAGAACTTCTTTTGCTGCATCCCATAGGTTTTGGGTCATCGTGTTTTCAATGTCATTTGTTTGTAGGTATTTTTTGATTTCCTCTTTGATTTCTTCAGTGATCTCTTGGTTTTTAGTAGTGTATTTTTTAGCTTCTATGTGTTTGTATTTTATACTGTTTTTGTCCTGTCATTGATATCTAGTCTCATCCGTTGTGGTCGGAAAAGATACTCGGTATTATTTCAATTTTCTTAAGTTTACCAAGGCTTGATTTGTGGCCCAAGATATGATCTATCCTGGAGAATGTTCCATGAGCACTTGAGAAGAAAGTGTATTCTGTTGTTTTTGGATGGAATGTCCTATAAATATCAATTAAGTCCATCTTGTTTAATGTATTATTTAAAGCTTGTGTTTCCTTATTTATTTTCATTTTGGATGATCCGTCCATTGGTGAAAGTGGGATGTTAAAGTCCCCTACTATTACTGTGTTACTGTTGATTTCCCCTTTATGGCTGTTAGCATTTGCCTTATGTATTGAGGTGGTCCTATGTTGGGTGCATAAATATTTACAATTGTTATATCTTCTTCTTGGATTGATCCCTTGATCATTATGTAATGTCTTTCTTTGTCTCTTATAATAGTCTTTATTTTAAAGTCTGTTGTGTCTGATATGAAAATTGTTAATCCAGCTTTTTTTAAATTTTCATTTGCATGGACTATCTTTTTCCATCCCCTCACTTTCAGTCTGTATGTGTCACTAGGTCTGAAGTGGGCCTCTTGTAGACAGCATATATACAGGTCTTGTTTTTGTATCCATTCAGCCAGTCTATGTCTTTTCGTTGGAGTATTTAATCCATTTACATTTAAGGTAATTATCAGTATGTATGTTCCTATTACCATTTTCTTCATTGTTTTGGGTTTGTTATTATAGGTCTTTCCCTTCTCTTTTGTTTCCTTCCTAGAGAAGTTCCTTTAGCATTTGTTGTAATGCTGGTTTGGTGGTGCTGGATTCTCTTAGCTTTTGCTGGTCTGTAAAGGTTTTAATTTCTCCATTGAATCTGAATGAGATCCTTGCTGTGTAGAGTAATCTTTGTTGTAGGTTTCTCCTTTTCATCACTTTAAATATGTCCTGCCACTCCCTTCTGGCTTGCAGACTTTCTGCTGAAAGATCAGCTGTTATCTTTATGGTGATTCCCTTGAATGTTATTTGTTGCTTTTCTCTTGATGCTTTTAATATTTTTTGTTTGTATTTAATTTTTGATAGTTTGATTAATTTGTGTGTTGGTGTGTTTCTCCTTGGATTTACCCTGTATGGGACTCTCTGAGCTTCCTGGACTTGATTGACTATTTCCTTTCTCATATTAGGGAAGTTTTCAACTATAATCTCTTCCAATTATTTTCTCAGTCCCTTTTTTTCTCTTCTTCTTCTGGGACCCCTATAATTTGAATGTTGATGCATTTAATTTGTCCCAGAGGTCTCTAAGACTGTCTTCATTTCTTTTCATTCTTTTCTCTTTATTCTGCTCTGCAGTAGTTATTTCCACTATTTTATCTTCCAGGTCACTTACCCGTTCTTCTGCCTCAGTTATTCTGATCTTGATTCCTTCTAGAGAATTTTTAGTTTCATTTATTCTGTTGTTCATCATTGTGTGTTTGCTCTTTAGTTCTTCTATGTCCTTGTTAAATGTCCCTTGTATGTTCTCCATTCTATTTCCAAGATTTTGGATCATCTTTACTATCATTATTCTGAATTTTTTTTCAGGTAAACTGCCTATTTCCTCTTCATTTGTTTGGTCTGGTGGGTTTTTACCTTGTTCCTTCATCTGTTGCATATTTCTCTGTCTTCCCATTTTGCTTAGCTTACTGTGTTTGGGGTCTCCTTTTCACTGGCTGTAGGTTTTTACTTCTGTTTTTTTGTGTGTGTATGGCCCCAGTGGATAAGGTTGGTTCAGTGGCTTGTGTAGGCTTCCTGGTGGAGGAGACTGGTGCCTGTTTTCTGGTGGATGAGGCTGGATCTTGTCTTTCTGGTGGGCAGTACTTCATCCGGTGGTGTGTTTTTGGGTGTCTGTGAACTTAGTATGATTTTAGACAGCCTCTCTGCTAATGGGTGGGGTTGTGTTCCTGTCTTGCTAGTTGTTTGGCATGAGGTGTTCAGTACTGTATCTTGTTGCTCGTTGAGTGGAGCTGGGTCTTAGTGTTGAGGTGGAGATATCTGAGAGAGCTCTCACCAATTGATATTACATGGAGCCAGGAGGTCTCCAGAGGTCAAATGTCCCAAACTCGGCTCTCCTACCTCAGAGGCTCAGGCCTGAGACCTGGCCAGAGCACCAATGCTCTGTCAGCCACACAGCGTAGATAACTGTGGTAAAAATCTTACTGGTGTCTTGGATTTTTCTTTTCTGGGTGATTTATCCAAGCTAGGTTCCCTTTGTCAGAAACACAGCAAGCCAAAACGATGAGACATTCATGGTTTGCAGTGAAGACAGGGCTTATTCACAAGGCAGCCAAGTAGAAGACAGGAGAACAAATCTCAAATCTGGCTCCCAGAAGAAAAGGAGCTGGGGTATTAATGGGATAAAGAAAAATGCAGCAGGGCCATCTGAGGTGTAGGGAGCATGGGGAGCGTGGGGAAAGGTGATTGGGAAAAGGTGTGGTAGGTGTGGTAATCACCTGTTCTGTGCAGGTTTAACTAATCTACAGGCCTCTAGTTTCAAAAATGCAGGACTGCCATATATATTTTACATATATTTCCTACTGATGTGTGAGTTGTCTTTTTTAATTCCAAAGTGTTTTGGAATTTGGGAGGTTTTCTTGTTTGGGGGAGGGGGTTGGAGAGCAGACATTTTTACTTTTGATGAAGTCCAATTTGTGAGGTTTTTAAAAATATTTTGAGTAAAAGCATAACACTCCCAAGAAATCTTTGTCTATTCCAAGGTCATGTAAACTTATTCCTATGTTTTCTTCTAGAATTTTTATAGTTTTAGCTCTTATGTGTAAGTCTATGATCCATTTAAAAAACACTTGTAGGGCTTCCCTGGTGGTGCAGTGGTTGAGAGTCCGCCTGCCGATGCAGGGGACACGGGTTCGTGCCCTGGTCCGGGAAGATCCCACATGCCGCGGAGCGGCTGGGCCCGTGAGCCATGGCCGCTGAGCCTGCGCGTCCGGAGCCTGTGCTCTGCAACGGGAGAGGCCACAACAGTGAGAGGCCCGCATACTGCAAAAAAAAAAAAAACAAAAAGCTTGTAGTTTCCATATAACCTAGAAATTCCACTATTAGGTATTTATTCAAGAATAATAATATATGCCACAGAAAGACTTGAATACAAATATTCATATCAGCTTTATTCATAAGAGCCAAAAGCCATAAACAACCCAAATATCCATCAACAAGTGAACTGATAAATAATTTATATATCCTCATGTATATATTCAGCAACGTAAAGGAACAAATTACTTGTTCAAAAGTAATTTTGAACAAAACACAACATTGAAGAATATCACAGATACTAGACTGAGTGAAAGAAGCCAAATGCAAAAGAGTATGTACTATATTATTCCATTTATATACAATTCTAGAGAAGGTAAAGATAACCTAAAGTGATAGAAATCAGATGGTAGGTAAGCAGGTAAGCAGTTAGGATTTGGGCAGAGGAAGTTTGGGAAGAGGTATGAGGAAACTTTTGGGGAGATGGAAATGTTCTGTATCTTAATTGGGGTGGTGGTTACATTTGTCAAAAGTCATCAACCTGTATACTTAAAATGTGTGAAATTTATTGTCAATAACATTGACTTAAATTTGACACATTAAATTTTGTAATTGTATTAGTCAAGGGTTCTCCAGAGAAACAGAACAAATTGGGTATATAAAGAGAAATACATAAGAGGAGATTTAATTTAGGAATTGTCTCATGTGGTTATTGAGGTTGAGAAGTCCCATAATCTGCCATCCGCAAGCTGGAGACCCAGGAAAACTGATGGTATAATTCAGTCGGAGTCCCAAGTCCTGAGAATCAGGGAGCAGCTAGTATAAGTTCTGATCTGAGTCTGAAAGCCTGGGAACCAGTGCACAGAAGTCTGAGGACAGGAGAATATAGGTGTCTCAGCTCAAGCAGAGAAAGAGGAGAATTGGCCTTTCCTTTACCCTTTTGTTCTATTCAGGTCCTCATCAGATAGGATAAGGTGCATGCACATTGGGAAGGGTCATGTGCTTTACTCAGTTCACCAATTCAAATACTAATCTCTTCTGGAAACACCCTCACAGACACAGCCAGAAATAATGTCTTACCAGCTCTCTGGGCACCTGTTAGACCAGTCAAGTTAATACAGAAAATTAACCATCACAATAATTGTCTACTTATTGGGGTGAATACTATTTAACATGTCTTCCTTCTTAGCCCTCAAGCTCCATGAGGCCAAGGACCATGTCTACTTTGCTCATCACTGGATCCCCAATGCCTATGAAGTAACCAGCAAATGGAAGGCATTCAACAAACATTTGTTAAAGGCAGGAAAAAGGAGGAACTTACAATCTTATTCAGGAGGAACCATATAGGGAATTAAATAACTGAGTGCAGGGTGGAATTCACCAAGTGAAAGGGAAACACAGTTCAGAGAGAAGAGAAATAAATCTGTGTGTTCTAAAAACAGTTGAAGGAGACACTGAAATAAGTGAGTTTTAAAAAGTAATAGATTTGAAAAATAGGAGTATAGGAGACATGGAATTCCTGGTGGAGAAAACTTCATGAATAAAGACATGGAAGTAAATGTGTGATAAATGAGGAGGAAGCAAATTTTCATCTCAAAGTCTTCAGATGAAGAGAACCCTCTTGCCACTCTATCCCCCATCTCAAATCCAGACCACTTTCCTTCTCCACCAACCTGTGCCATGCAAACCCCCTGGGGGGCCACTGTGACAGAACATCCCATCCATGCTGAGAACAGGATGATTTTGAACCTCCTCGCTGCTGCTCTGTGAGGCCCTGGTGCTCAGTGGAGGTCCCAGGCTGGGGCACATAGTAGTAAATGGGCTTCCCAGCACCACACACACACTGGAGACAGCAAATTACAAGCTGAAAATTCATGACATTTGTGAAAAAACTGAATTTACTTAGACAAAAGCAGATGGAGAGGATGGATAATCTCGTTACAGTTCATCACACTACAATTTATTCAGAAGAAATGCAACATAACGCATTATGTGTTCCTTTCTTTCCATCTGCTTCCCCTTCCCTAAGTTCAGGTTATTATTAATGTAATGAATTCATCCTGCCTCCTTCTCAGTTCCATTGGCTTGTACTCCTAATTAAGTTTTGTTCTCATTGTTCTTTCCGACTGCTCAGAAACTCTTTCAATGTAGCTATTTTCCCCAGGTCTGAAATCATTTTTACATATGAACCACCACTACCAGGCATGTGAAAAGTCTTAATCAAATCATAATTTTTTTTCTCAAATGATAAAGAGTTATCCAGGTCCTTCTGTTCCCCCAAACAGGTCTGACAGACTTGAAGGACACTCTTCAGAAGATTGAGACCAACTCTTGACCTGGGTTTTGGGAAGACGAGGTGAGTCATCTTCCTCAGATTTCCTTGCTCAGCTCACTCTGAGACAGAATGCTAGTTTTCCCACTACCTGTGCCCCACCCCCCACCCCCAACCAGTGCTTTTACCCAAAACAAATTTAATGGGTACAGAAAGTCTCTGAAGGAAAGTCCAAGCTCCAGAGACAGTAAAGACAGATGAACAGATTATGAAACAATGCTTAGAGAGATGCAGCGACTCAAAGACAAACCCCAGCACTCCCTATACTCCAGTCCGTGTTCAAATACTTTAAGGTTGCTCACATTGCTGATCCCTATCAAGGCAGATTGTGTGTGTGGTATTGTCACCAACCGCTCTGGCCTGGGGAGTCAGGCATTTTCCAGACCCTGTTGGTACTTTTCTGACACTCCTTTAGATCAGGCATGCCTGCCTGAAAGAGGGACCCCAGGCTGGGGGCCAAAAGACAATTCCCGGAGTCAACATTTTACTAAACTGAACATGAGTCTGCTGGCAAGCAGCAAAGCCAATCTATTGACACCAGGTTGTGGTGAAGGAAAATACAGTATTTATTTGCAGGGTGCCAAGCAGGGAGAATGGGCAGCTCATGCTCGAAAGACCTGAAATCCCCCATGGCTTTCAGGGAAGCTTTATTTGTTTAAGGCAACATTTGAGGTGAAGGTTGCAGATTATGGACTTTCTTCTGATTGGTTGGTGGTGAGGTAACAGGATCTTAATCCCCAACCTTCTGGTCCCAACCAATCTGGGGTCTACAGGCTTGTGGTCATCACGTAGTCACCATCCTCCTGTGTGGTCACCTCCACTCCCTCCCCATGTGGAGGTCTCAATTTCTGCAGAACAACTCAAAGATATGCATCAGATAGTTATGTATATCCCTTGAGGAGGAACTGGGACTCTGTTTTATCTCTGAACTATGTGCTTTTCCTTTGTTTCTGCATTTCCTCACCTCCCTAACTAGTAACTATTTAAGTCTGCTCTTTGGAACTCAGGGAAGGCCTAGACTAAAGCCTTTTTCTACAAACAAGATATAAGGGACACAGAGGGGCTTTTGTATCGGGAGGGCTCTATAGGGTCCTACTCAGTTACAATTCCCCATTTTCTTTGATACTCCTCAATCCTGAGGGGAACAGGGGCTGGACAAGAAAGGGAATAAAGTTTTGGGTAGAGGGGTCAATCATAGACTCAGCAGGGGAGCTCAGTTTTAGAGGGACTCGGTTTCAAAACTCATGTAGTCAAATACCAGTTCTGCCCCTAACTATTAGGGTTAACCTCATCAAGTTAGTTTGTGCCTCTGTTTCCTCACCTATAAAGCAGGGCTAATGATTCCAACTTCCTTTATAGAGTTATTGTGAAGATTAGATGTAAGAAAGTAAGAAAAACACTCATCATAGTGCCTGGCACATCAGTGAAACAAGAGGGAAGGGGGCAGGGCACAACATTTGAAAGAATGACATAGCCCAAGGACATGACATAAACTGATTAGATCCAAATGGGTCCAAGATGGCAGAGAAGTCAACTTCCACTAGACCTTGAGCCTCAGTATATGCTCATTGTAACATGTCAGCATGCTAAATAACACACCCACAGGTGCCATGACAGTTCCAAGGCTGACCATAAGGATCAAAAACTGGGTGGTGGCCCAACTTCTGGAAATCCCCACCCCTTCCCAAAATAACTGGAATACTCCTCCCACTCATTAGCCTATGAAATTACCCACCCCTATAAAAACTGACAACCCAATACCCTGGTGCCAGTCTCGCCTTCTGAGATGGCCCACGCTCTGTCTGTGGAGTGTGTTTCTCTCTAAATAAATTCACTTCTTACCTATCACTTTGTCTCTCACTTAATTCTTTCTGTGATGAGACATCAAGAACCTGAGCTTCAATAAGTCCTGAAACCTGGTGTTTGATGTCAGTTGGAAGACCATGGGTTTTGGACAGGTTCGAGTCCTGGCACATGGGTTCAAGTCCCAATCTGAGGTGTACTGTTTCATCAGTGCTATATAAATATTGACTGCCACAACTGTGGCACCCAGTGTGACTCTGCTGCTACACAGGGAACATTCAAGGGTCCAGAATTTGACCCTAACTCATGCCTGCATACTTACTTCTACACCCAAAGATTTATTAAGTCCACCTATATCTGCAACTGATAGGGGTAAACTAGGATAGTTACACAGGGAGTTGTAGAAGTCCCAGCAGGGGATTATAGATAAAGAGGAAAACATAGGGAAATTTGGGAGACCACTGTAAGTTAATGATCGCTCAAGAAAACTATTGGGATGTTGTGGAATGAAGCAGCCTTACTTAACTATAAAGCCATAAATAAAAGCATGAGATATGCCCCAGACCATTAAGTGAAAGAAAAAAATGAAGCCTGCATTCTGCTGGTCGAGTCCAGCAAAATAATGATCCTTAGGGCCAAGGACAGGAGTTTAAGGGAAAGGGGACATTCCAAAGTAGGAGACCCTCATTATACAGAAACCTGAGATAATTCAACATATTTTAGTATCTGTTACCCCCTTCTGCTGATTTGAATAAGCGCTATGACAGTCCTAGTTTGACCTCATGGGGTCAGACACTCTCCTGCCCGATATGAAGGAGGAGCTAGTGATATAAGTCTGACGTCTACTGGAAGAATGAGGAAGCAGGCTGTCTTTCGCCCTCCCCTACTTTACTTTGATTATAAAAATGTAGCCCACTTAATGCTCTGGGCAGAACTCCCTTGCCCGCCCACTTGCATCACTCACAAGCGTCCTAATTAATAAATAAATCTACTTCTTGCCTATCACTTTGCCTCTCGCCGAATTCCTTCTGTGTTGAGACACAAAGAACCTGAGCCTCAGTAAGTCCAGGCACCAGGTGAGTGATTCTAATTAAAAGACCGTGGGTTCAAGTCCCGGCATGTGGGTTCAAGTCTCAATCAGAGGTGTATGGTTTCATAACTACAGCAACTTCCGCCAAGCATTAAAGAGACCAGCATTTCTCTCTGGGGTCAGTTCCATAGTCCATTCAACTGGGGAGCTGTCTCTCTGGTGGGGTTACTGAGGGAGATTCCAGTACCATCATTATTCTCCTCCTGGAATCCAAATCACAAAGGAAGTTGCTCTCCACTCCCATATGTCAACCTTCCTGGAGGTCATTTATGGTTTTGGTCAGAACCTCCTTCTTGGGGCACTGCATTCCTTAGGCTGATGACCCTGGTGAGGTTGGTCTTACTTTTCTTCTTGTTCTAAAGCTTGAAGCATGGATCACAGACATCTGCTATTCATATTCTAAAAATCAACAAGTAAGGTCCACCCCTCTCTTCATGAAGCTGGGACCTGGATCACAGGGAAGCTCACTGGGCCTCTGGCCTTTATTTCGAATTGACTCTGGGTCCCCCATCACTGACCTGTGAAGACACCAGGCTGAGTCAGGCCAGACGTTGCAGATGATTAACAAGCTTTCTGGAACTCTTTAGTCGTTACTTGTGTTATGCCTTGAGAAAGACCCCTCTCTGACCAGGTGCTGTTTTTCCTCCAAGCAGGGGCACAGCAAGCTAGCTGCCTGCTGACCTCCTAGGCCAGTCAACCCTGCAGTCAGTAGACAGCAGAGTCACTCCCACCTTTATTAAACCCATTGAAAACTTCCAGAATGAACCCACATACACCTCTGCCAGGGGAATTATGACTCTGCTTCTGAGCTTTTAGGAGAGAGTACATTTTCCCAAACTTAAATCTTCTAAATTGGAGTTGCCACCTTTAAAGGGTGAGCTGATCCAATATCCTTGCTGGCCCAAGAAACTTTTTCCAAGTGCAGAGGAAAAATTAACACCTTCCTTTTCAGACACTGGATGAAAGAGGCCAAGCATAGGTCAGAACATTGGCTCAAATCAAATTGGTGAAGGAGTTGGAGTTTATTTTTATAGAGAGAAAAATTGCAAAATGTCAGTGCCTTCTCCCTCCTCCCTCTGCCTCGGTCTCTCACTCGTCCATCAAGTGGCCATGCATGGGGGCCTCAGAACCCTCCAGGATGAACTGCTCTCACCCACCAAACAGGCATGGTCTGGCCACACTGATCCAGAAAAGTCACATGCCTGCAGAAATGCCAGCTCCTGAGAGGGTGGGGAGCAGCAACTCAGTCAGGACAAAATGTCATAGTCACCTCCACCAGCACCTATGCCCCTCTGCCCCCAGGCCATGCACTCATGCAGCCCCATTGCTCAGGTAACAGCAGGTGTGAGCAGTACTGGGTGGTAGAAAGAAAATAAGAGAATACCTCTGATCTGGAAGAGTGTGTGGTCAGGTGGGGGATCCAGGGCACAGGCTTAGGGAAATGATTTGTGGGCCTGTAAGACAAACAGCATGAGATCTAGGGCTCTGGAGCCAGACTCCCTGGGTTCGGACCCTGTCTCTGCGTAATAATTGTGTGGCCTCCATCCCCAAAACCTCATAGGGTTCTTTTGAGGACTAAAAATTAGAACATGTACAATATTTGGTACATACTTAAGTTTGAAAACTCTTACTGGTGCTCAGAGCATGACCAGGCTCTCGTAGGTAACCAGAGCAGGCTTCCTGGAGGAAGTGAGTCCTCAGTTTAATTTCTGAGGAAAGAAATGTGAATGGGCAACTCAAAAAAGCCCTTTTGGGCTGCAGGATTTCAACGCCCAAAGACTTAGCAGCAGAGAGCAGAGGGGGAGTCCACAGGGACTACAAGGTTTCACCCCGGGAAGATGGTGATCATGACTGCCAGGGTTCACACTTTTCTGTTTTCAGCCCCTCTTCATAGAGACAGAATTTATAAGAATGCTTTTGCCTTCCTAATGAAAATTTAGCCTCTCAAGTCTTATTAACCGTAATGGGGGAAAAATACCTCTATTCTTTTTTTCTGGAGGTAAGAGCAATGATATTAAATGATCCAATTTACCCATTTCTAATACTGCTCTGGTCACTAATGAAGATGCCTCTGTGCATAATGCGTGGTTCACACACAGGGCATCCCTAGCCGGGTGGAGAGTGCACAGACGGCTCCATGCAAAATGAATGCAAATTAAATTCTTGTGAATCAAATATCCCTCTCCTGGGATTCACATGATTAAGAATCATAGTTTCTAATTGGCAGGGCCTCAGCGGAAGGTTCCCCCGTACCTGACCTCCCCTCAGTGCCAGGTAGCTGACCACCCAGAAGGAATGTGCACACAGGAGAGGGCCCATCAGGGAGCCGTCGAGAGCGGGGCTTTGAGCAAACGAGAATTTTTAGCAGTGTGCAGATAATTGTTAAATTTAATAATAATCACAAACATGCTAAGTGCTCTGCAGGTAGTACCTCATCACAGCAGTCTTATGAGGTAGGTACTTTATTACTTCCATTTGTATAACTGGGAAAACAAAGGCTGAGAGGTTAAGTGCGTTGCCTAGGGCAATCTGATTTCAGCATAAGGACTGCACATTCGTGGTGTATGTTCGCTCAGGTTCACAATTAAGCGCTAAAGGAGTGTATGTGTTTATCTTATATTTTCATTCATCATTTCATTCATTAGTTCATTCACCAAATATTTCTTGAACAACTATGAAATGCCAGGTACTGCATTAGGCCTGGTGTATAATTGTTACCTTGGACTAGCGTTCTTTAGGTGCCTCTTTATGATTTATGCCTTATCTCATTTAATTCTCACAATAACTTTATTCTCCTCTCCCACTTATAGATGAGGAAACAGAAACGTAGAGAGGTTAAGTTCACATGCAAACTTGCACAGTTAGTAGCTAGGGAGCTGGGCGTCAAATTAAGCCACACAGACCCCAGAGCCACCTTCTTTGCCTTAAATCTAACTCCCTCCCAAGGAGGGAAATTAAAATTCAAACCTGAGTCCTGTGATCCAGAAACCTATGTTTTTCTACTATACCACACTGTGTCGTAGATTCACAAGCAATATTATACACTTAGATCTGTTTATACTGATGCATACAGTTTTGGATGTAGTAGTAGGTGCTCAGGACATATTAAAATGGTAGCCACAGTTTTCACAACTGAAGTCTTCTCTCTGGTATAGTGCGCATCACAAGTGAGAACTCTGACCCCATGTTCTTTATGCCCCTTTTGTTCCACTCTCCCTGGGGGAGTGCTGGAAAAAAATTAAAATAATGGCATAGTCAGAATTCCAGAGAAAAGCCCAATTCACTTGAGCCAGGGGTATATATCAAACCTTTGGCCCACTGGGGACACTGGCTTCCCAGGGAGAATCCAGTATCCCAAGAGCAGGGCAAGAGAAATGAAGTTTCTCTTCTCTAACTCAGGTCCTATGCATTTGTCCCTGCTTTGGACAAATCTTGTTCCCAGGAGCTTTCCAGCTGCCTTCTTAGTTCTACTTTTGGTGGGAGCTTTGCACATATTTCCTCTCTAATTGAGCATCTTGTGACAAACCCCAGTGAGTGCCATTTCAAATGCTAATGTGTGAGGTGAACAAATTAAAGGAGATGAAAAAATGCATCTGAATATATTCATTTGTAATGATAATGAAGTCTGCTGTTTAAGAGAAATAATTCTCTAAAAGGAAAGCGACCCATCACAATGTCAGTCGACAAGAAACTAACTCAAAAGCAAAAGAAGCAGAGGATTTTTCTGCATGCAAATGCACAGTCAAAGAGCCATCTGCCCCAGATGCTAATGATTGAAATTGACAGACAATTCCATTAAGCATAATCTTCAAATTGAGACTTTCAGGAACAGCATGCAAGAAGAGGGTATGTTAAAGATTTACTATGTTTATGAACTATTTTCATACAATTATTCAAAACATACTGGGAGTAAATTATTTTATAAAATGTACTTGAAATGAGTGTGTACATTTGGGCCTTTAAAGTGTATGCATTTATTAAAGAGCTCTTAACATCCTGCTATTTTATTTGGCATATGGTTTGTGTTTTAAAATACCAGTCAAGTATTTCTTTGTTTAGGGCTACTTTTCAAGCATTTCTGTAAGAAATGTAAAACAGAATATGGCTGCTAATTCAGTAAAATTCCATCTGGAGGGGCACTGAACTCTGTGTGTGTGCTCTACCCATTTTGTAAACTGTACTATGTCAAACAATGGAGGTGGTTGGTATATTTTAAATATGGATGGCAAATAAGACAGGCACTAATATCGTTGTATATTATTTACAATGCCCTAATCTCAGGCTTTCAGAAACTTTTATCCACATTCTTGTGCCATAATTCAAGCTAAACTTCATTCACTTTCATGTCTGTTCTGCCAGTGATCTTTATTATCCTTTTGTTTCTCTGGGCAGATTCTGCCAGTGATCGTTATTATCCTTTTGTTTCTCTGGGCAGATTCTGACACTTCGCATCACCTCCTTCACTCCATCACTTTGATCCTGCAGGACTTGAAGGTAATTGAGCCAATTTTTCCTTCCTCTGAAGAGCCAGTCCTAAAACATTTGGATTTGATATATGCAGCTAAACTCTTGAATCTGGTCCTCCTGCGTGCCTTCTGAGAGCATGTCCCTTTTCCCAGGGGGAGACCAGTGTCAAGGAGAGAGAAGGACTGCATGATGTTTCTGCTGTTGTGCCGAGCAATGTTTAAGGGTCCCCAGCTCCTGCACTCTTTTTTTTTTTTTTAACATTTTTATTGGAGTATAATTACTTTACAATGGTGTGTTAGTTCCTGCTTTATAACAAAGTGAATCAGTTATACATATACATATATCTCCATATGCCCTCCCCCTTTGTTCCCTCCCACCCTCCCTACCCCACCTTTCTAGCTGGTCACAAAGCATCAAGCTGATCTCCCTGTGCTATGCGGCTGCTTCCCACTAGCTAGCTATTTTACGTTTGGTAGTGTATATATGGACATATAAACACTACCACTCTCTCAATTTGTCCCAGCTTACCCTTTCCCCACCACATGTCCTCAACTCCAATCTCTAGTAGGTCTGCGTCTTTATTCCCATCTTGCCCCTAGGTTCTTCATGACCATTTTTTCTCTTTTTTTAAAAATTCCATATATATGTGTTAGCATACGGTATTTGTTTTTCTCTTTCTGACTTACTTCACTCTGTATGCCAGACTCTAGGTCCATCCACCTCACTACAAATAACGCAATTTCATTTCTTTTTATGACTGAGTAATATTCCATTGTATATATGTGCCACATCTTCTTTATCCATTCATCTGTTGATGGACACTTAGGTTGCTTCCATGTCCTGGCTATTGTAAATAGAACTGCAATGAAGATTTTGGTACATGACTCCTTTTGAATTATGGTTTTCTCAGGGTATATGCCCAGTAGTGGGATTGCTGGGTCCTATGATAGTTCTATTTTTAGTTTTTTAAGGAACCTCCATACTGTTCTCCATAGTGGCTGTATCAATTGACTTTCCCACCAACAATGCAAGAGGGTTCCCTTTTCTCCACATCCTCTCCAGCATTTATTGTTTGTAGATTTTTTGATGATGGCCATTCTGACCGGTGTGAGATGATATCTCATTGTAGTTTTGATTTGCATTTCTCTAATGATTAGTGATGTTGAGCATTCTTTCATGTGTTTGTTGGCAATCTGTATATCTTCTTTGGAGAAATGTCTGTTTAGGTCTTCTGCCCATTTTTGGATTGGGTTGTTTGTTTTTTTGATATTGAGCTGCATGAGTTGCTTGTATATTTTGGAGAATAATCCTTTGTCGGTTTGTTGGAAAATATTTTCTCCCATTCTGAGGGGTGTCTTTTCATCTTGTTTACGGTTTCCTTTGCTATGCAAAAGCTTTCAAGTTTCATTAGGTCCCATTTGTTTATTTTTGTTTTTATGTGCATTTCTCTAGGAGGTGGGTCAAAAAGGATCTTGCTGTGATTTATGTCATAGAGTGTTCTGCCTATGTTTTCCTCTAAGAGTTTCATAGTGTCTGGCCTTACATTTAGGTCTTTAATCCATTTTGAGTTTATTTTTCTGTATGGTGTTAGGGAGTGTTCGAATTTCATTCTTTTACATGTAGCTGTCCAGTTTTTCCAGCAGGACTTATTAAAGAGGCTGCCTTTTCTCAATTGTATATTCTTGCCTCCTTTGTCAAAGATAAGGTGACCATATCTGTGTGGGTTTATCTCTGGTCTTTCTATCCTGTTCCATAGATCTATGTTTCTGTTTTTGTGCCAGTACCATACTATATTGATTACTGTAGCTTTGTAGTATAGTCTGAAGTCTGGGAGCCTAATTCCTCCAGCTCCATTTTTCTTTCTCAATATTGCTTTGGCTATTCGGGGTCTTTTGTGTTTCCATACAAATTGTGAAATTTTTTCTAGTTCTGTGAAAAATGCCATTGGTAGTTTGATAGGGATTTGCATTGAATCTGTAGATTGCTTTGGGTAGTATAGTCATTTTCACAATGTTGATTCTTCCAATCCAAGAACATGGTATATTTCTCCATCTATTTGTATCACCTTTAATTTCTTTCATCAGTGTCTTATAATTTCCTGCATACAGGTCTTTTGTCTCCTTAGGTAGGTTTATTCCTAGGCTCTCCTGCATTCTTAAGGAAAAGAGGATCAGTTCTCAGGAGTCTACCTTTTGACAAACCTTTGGAAGGCTTACCACTAGCTATTAAATAAATTCTTCTAGAATCAAATATCAGCTTGACTAAGAGTGAAAGAAGAGGAAAAGTGAATTAGGGTTTGTTGTACCACCAGAGACAGACATGAAGAATGAGCCAGGTTATTAATTTTTTTTGTTTAACATTTCACAAACCACGGTTCTCCCCTTGCAAGAACTACTCTCTGGGTATAATGGCCCAGATGGAATGAGAGGTTCCTTTCCCCCACTGCAAAATCTGATTTTTATTGTTCTCTTCGCAGTCTTAGAAATTGTCATTCGTCCTGAATTTATGCTTCTCTACCTATCTCACTGTACCAAAACTCAACCCGCTCTTCACTTTGCCTTTGAGTTAAATACATTCCCAGTCCAGTCACTGAAATAGTTCGGAGCATTTCCCACAGAGCTAGCAAGTCTCCTGCTGTTTTTCCCTCCTCTGTCTCATGGTGACTTTAGACATAGGGAAAGAACAGAGATTTGTGACCAAATCAGAAAGTTAGAGCTAGGAGGCTTTGTAGAGATCAGTTGAAGCCCAGAGAGGAAGTGACTGATCCAGGGCCACACGATCCACATGATCTGGGGCAGATCAGCCAACATGGGGTAAAGATGCATGAACTCTGGGATCTGGCTACCAGAGATCCAAGCCTGCTGCTACCACTTGCCATCTGAGTGTCCTCTTGGAGCTTTAGTTTTCCCACCTATAAACTGGGGGTAATAATTGATATCTACCTGCTGTGAGAATTCTGTGGGGTAATATAGGAATACAGAAAGAACCCAACTAGTGTTAGTGATTAATATTAAATAGAGTGACTACCCATTTCATAAGAAAATAAATTCCATTTACCCAAATATTGCTACAACAGAACTCAGTTTCTCTTTTTACCGCCATGGGATTTAGTGTTCCCACTTAATATTTTGCCTGTAAAATTTGAGAGTAAATGCTAGAGCAGCAATCTGCCATTCCTTCTGCCCCAAATGTTCTCAGAGACTTTAAATAATGTTCTCGGTTGCCCTTGGTGACTTGACAAGTAAGAAAAAAAGCGGGGGGTGGGTCAAAGGAGAAAGGGAAAGGGAGATGCACTTTGTAGGAGAAGAAGAGCACAGGTGTGTAAGGGAAAGAAAAGGAGGGCGCTACAGGAGCAAACAAAGTTCCTTTCTGGCTAGAACTTAAATCAACTAATCCAACACCTTGTGTTACATTGGGGAAACTGAGGCACAGAAAGGGGATGGATCTCCATGGTGGTGGAGATAAGATAAGAACCCAGGATCCAGTTTTCCAAACTGTCCTTTCTTCTGTCTAGAATGCCTTTCATTCTACACCACCCTCCCCGTACCACCCTCTCGCCTAGTTAATGCCTATTAATTTTGAAATCTCAGCTCCAATATCCTTTCCTCTGGCAAGTCTTCTCGGACCGACCGCCCCACCACCACTTGATACAGGCCCCCATTATACATTCTCATAACACCTACGGGTGTGTTTCTTCCCCACCGCCCATTTCCCACCCACCACACGGGACAAGCAATTGGCACTCTATAAGCACATGAGTCAATTAGAGAGCAGGAAACACAGAGCCTGTACTCCACGTGGGATGCTTTTTACTTCCCCAAAGAAACATCTCCACACAATTCATTCATTAAGCAACAGATAGAAACAGCTTCCACTGATGCATCTTTCAACAGAAAGGTTCAAGTAGGATTCATTAAAGGAAACTTTGTTCATTGTGATGTCCCCTCCTGCATAGTCAGTGTGGGTTTTTCTCTCCAGCCAGCCCCTCCTCTCAAGGCAAGCAGGGCTTGAGAGGACAAGAACTAATAAGTAAATTCCATCAATTGTTCTAGTGCTTTATTTTTTTTCTAACACTTGCTCTTATCACCCCAGACATACTTTATGTGGAACAAATAGATTAAAACATAAAACGAGATTCACTTTCTGTGAGGCTCTGCAGTGCATGGTTATTGGGATGTAAAAAGATCCAAGTGGCTTAACTAAATCCAAATAAATCCATCTCCTACTGTCTTATCTTCAGCTGTAAAGTTTAAGCTCCTTGCTGAGAAGGGTGGAGAAAGAGAACTGATACTTACTGAGTTCCCACTACATGTCAAGCACTAGCTGAGACAACTTCCATCATTTATTCACTCAGCCAGCAAAGAAAGAACAGAAGCCCCTGCTAGCATGGAGCTTCCATGCCAGTGAGCAGAGAGAGACGGTAAGCAAATAAAACTGCATACTGGCGGATAGGAATCACGGCTATGAAGAGAAAGCGGGTTAAAGAAATAGGAGTGATGGGCAATATTTTAGCTTGGGGGTCAGGAAAGCACTCTCTAAGGACATGGCCCTGGAAAAAAGACCTGAATGAAGTGAGGGCAAGGTGTGTGACCACTGGGAGGAAGAATGCTCCAGTCAGAGGAAGCAGCCGGCACAGAAGTCCTGAGGTGGGAAAGTGAGCTGCTAAGGGGGCAAGGAGACAGAGGAGTGAGACAATAGGATCAAGAGATGGGGATGGAGAGGTGGGTCATGTCGCCATGGTAAAGACTTTGAACTCTAGTCCAAATTTCATGACAACCCTTTGGTGGGTTCTTGAGTGAGAGCATGCCATGATCTGATTTACTTTTCAAAGGGTTGTGCCTCATTGAATCATCCAAATGACCTTAAGAAAGAAGTAGCATTAACCTCACTTTATCAATGTAGGAATTGGGGGTGGGGAAGATTAAATATCTTGGCCAAATAGATGCTGCTTGTACATTTTAGATTTGAAATTCCAACTCAGGAGAACGTGTTTCCCAACCTGAGGCTCTTCACCCCCTCCCACTCCTTCTGAGGACAGGACCTGTGTCCTGCATGATTCTGAAACACAGTCATAGCCCCCAGCAGGTGGCTCCTGCCTGGTGGGTATTTTCTAAATGAATGCTAAGACTCAAGCCCTGCCAAATCCCTGGGATGCCTGGGTGTTTGGGTCATTTAAGAGATAAATACAAAGAATAAAGGGACTTTTATAATCAAAAGAGAGAATAAAAATAAATGTTTTGATCTGTGCTCTATTTCGGGCAATACCCTTCCATGGAAAAACATGATTTTTTCCAGTGCTTCAATGTTTACCTATTTTTATATTTAAAATTCCATATTCTACATACAGTTCTGTGTCCACACACACATCAACTTTGAAACAGACAGTCTACTTACTGCTCAGGCCAAAGGTCTATTGGAAATGACACCCATTAAAATATAGCTGACTTTTGAGTTTACTCCTGGTGGCTATTCACACCCACAGATCATGTCAAGGCGAGAAAACTATGACTTGGATCTTGTACCCTTTCTCCTTTCTATATCTGTATGACCCATCATGGAGCCAATCCTTTTCCTATCCTTTTCCCAGGGGTGAACTGAAAGAGAAAAGACCATTTTCAGGTGAGGACACATGATACACCCTACCTCTGACTCAGAATCCCGCACAGAATACCCCAAGGCTAGTCCCTCCCCGTGGTTTATGCAATCAAGATTAATAAGTAAGGTAACTCCCGGGGTAAGGAACTCTCCCTGGTGCTGGAGCACTAGTGAGCTAAGCCAGGCTGCCCTTGTGGTTGGGAGCCTGCAGGCCTGTCCTGGGGACAAGGCCAAGCACATTCTCACACAAACATTAAGTAGGAAACGTGGAAAGGCCCTGAAAGAAACAAACCAGAATTTCTAAGAGCTTCCAACAGGGGCTTTATCTAGTCTAGGGTGGAGGCATGGAGGGTTCTCTGGTGATTGAGGTACAAAGCATGGGCGGACATTAAGAAGATGAAGTGGAGAGAGAAGGGGCAGTCTAGACTTGGAGCTTTCTCAGGCTCTGAGGAAGGCAGAAGCAAGGGATACTGGAGGACCTGGAGAGGGCTAGTGTGACTGGGGTCCAGAGAGAGCCTGGAGAACTGGGGGAGGGAGACAGGGAATTTTAAGGATCTGGTCTCTGCACCTCCTTTGCCCCCTAGCACACACCATACTAAATGTTGATGCAGCTCCCAGAAGAGACTGCACAATAAACAGGCAAAAACAGGCTCAGGAAATCCTAGAAGCTCCCGGGGCCTCTAGACATAGTGGCTCTACAATCCTGCAAGGAGACAAGGGTAGAGAGGGATTTGCGAAGAAAGCCATTACTGTCATCTCCCCAGGGAGAGGAACTCCAGGTGAGGCTCTCAGGGAACTTGGCCTTGAATAGTCACTTACATGTTTACATCCTGGGGCTCCTAGAAGAAATGAGAAGCAGCACTCATCCTTCCTTCCCCATAATAACACTGTCACCAGAGGATGGAAAATTACCCTGACATCTCTATATCTCCAAATTGCACTTTGGAGACAGACTGCATAAGGCAAACAGACCCTGAGTGAAAACCTCCTGGCTAGGTTTTCAAGCCAAGGGCCAATAAATAACCCTGAAATATACAATCTGATTGTGGTTTTGCTCTGTGGCTCATGGCTTCTGCCCTAGGGAGGACCATGAACTACAGGGCCTGACAGATGGGCCAGAAAAGTGGTGTCTGCCCTATGGGTTGAGGACCTGCAAATTAACCCCATGGTGGTGCTTGCTTAGGGAAAGACTATCCTTTAAGAGAGGAGTGGGCCTGGAGGTGAGGCTTTGTGGCATAAAAGAATCAGCCCCAGTCCACAAAGTACAGAGATGAGACATCCTCCCCACGAGTGAGGGAGCTCTGTGAATCATAGGATCGAAGGAGGCAAACAAGATTTTTTAGTAGTGATTGAAAATGCTCATTAGGAGAGAGCCTGGGCGGCAATAAGTGAGCCCAATTGAAAAGTGTGAAATTTTCTTAGTCTGTATTTTTCTTCCTCAGTCAAAAATACTCTCAGTTTGCCAAAGCACTTTTGCAATCATTTGTAAATTGGTCTGCCAGGGTCTCCATGAGAGTGTTAAATGACAAGAAGAAGAATCAATATCTCATCACTGACTCGGGGGTAGGCATCCATGTGAAAAACAAGATTCAAAGCCCCGATAGACAGATGCAAAGATGTCAGTCTCTTGGGATGAAAAATAGTTAAGCAAAAGGTGCCAAATGCCAAGCTAGAGGAAATGATCTAATGCAAGTAAATCTAACATAAGGCAGCTGGAGGTGTTGAAGCTTTTTTTTTTTTGATTTGATTTTGTCAGGGACTACTGATAAGAATTGCATCAAATAAGATTATCAAGAATAAATTGATTTGCACTTAAGTAATGGTTGCAAAAAAAAATTGTGATGTGAATTATAAAGAAAACACATGAATAACTTTGAAATAGGAAATTTACAGAGAGTTTAGTATCAAATCTGTATCCTAGAAGAGGCAATGCATTTAAGGGTGGGGGACCGCTATCTGGGAGACAACAAACACCAAACACTAGAATTTATCAGCTGTTAACTATGTACCAGCTACTGTTGTGTGTGTGAGTGTGTGTGTGTGTGTGTGTGTGTGTGAACAAGGGGTTCCTGTCAACATTCAACGACCCCTGTGAAGTATGAAGATTATTATCCCCATTTTGTCAATGAGAAAACTGTGGCACAGAAAGTTAGCTATCTTATCCAAGGTCACACAGCAAATCAGAGCTGGGATTCCAGTCTCAGTCCCAGAACTTTTTGAAGCTACTTTTTATAATTATAATTTTATAATATACTCTTTGAAGCTACTTTTCATAATTGTCTGCACATTTGGCTGGGGAGGAAGGGAATTTGGGAAGAGACTAGCTGATATTCCCACAAGAACAAGAAAAAGAAAGAGCTGGATAGCTTTACCAGAGCAAACTTTTTCTGGGAAGAGAATGAAATGCCACAAAAAGAGAGAAGACAGACATCGCTCTGGGTATAGCCATCACCAAGGCTGATTTCTTACCCCTTAATGCCATTTCAGAAGCTTCAAACCTCTGGCTGCAACTTCAAAGAGAACCCTGGTTATCCCTCAGTGCAGTTATAGTTAGCTAAATAAATACAAATTGGGGAGCTAGAGAGAGTAGTATTACTTTTATATGTTTTTCTCAAGCTCATATAGAAAAGATGGATCCAAGTAAGCATTTGAAATATTTAAAAATAATTACCCAAGACATTCTCTTCTTTTTCAAGAAACCCTGACTTCTTTTGTGTTTCTACTTCTTGGAATAACAAACTATGCTGTTTCTATTTCTTTTCTCTGTGAGAAAAGCTGCACAAACACTTCTCAGGCTCATGTCATGCTCCTCTCAGCAAATTATCAGTGTCTCCTGAAAGATTTTCCTCAAAGTTGCAAAGGCTGGTAATCAAATCCTTCAAGAAAGAACAGAACATTTTTTTTCCTTTTTGTCTTGTGGTCTTATACCGCCACTATTTTCTTTTCCCTCTCAAATAAATATATAAATAACATTCTCTTTCCAAATAACAAATAAACTATTTTCTTGCTTTATTTTAGAAGGAAGGTCTGGAGTGATTGTTGATACAGTTCAAGCCAACAGCTTCCACCAGTAGGTGCCAACAGTCCTCTTTTCTGTGTACTGAATAGCCACATTGCTTTTTCTATGGCTTTTTTGTTATCCAGACCCACTTGGCAGTGGATGAGGGCATCAAGTCGATTAATTGTGTTTGGATGCTGCCGGCCTTGTGTTCTGTGAGCCAGGAGAGGTTTGCCAGCTTGGCTGTGAGGAAAGGGTCTCAGACAGGGAGAAGAGGATTAGATGGCTTTGCAGGGAAGCTACTGAAAGAGAGCCCATGGCCCAAGTGGACCAGGTGTGAATAGAATGGGACGTGGGGAAGGCAGGCCTGCCAGAGCCCACTTGGCTCAGTGGGTTTCCTCCTCAGGGCCAGCAGCTTAGCGCCCCCCTCATGAGATCATGGCACACTGCGCTTCCCACCAGACTCTTCTTTCTCTTTCTCTTTTGTTTCCTTAGCCATTCAGAAAATCTTTCCCTTCACTCCCTCCTCTCCCTTCTCTCACTTCCCCACCTCCTCTGTCTCTGTCTCCTTCTCTCCCACCTTCCTTTTGTCACTAGTGTTTTATAGGATACACTCCATTTGGCTGGCATTTTACCCTGGGGAACTGATATGCAATCTTTTGTTCTTTCATGCTGTTTTTGTTTCCAAGAGACAAAATACCTACTTTGTGTCATGTTCTCTTGTGTGTGACTAATGATAACAGAGCAGTTATGAGCTGTACATTTGTAGTCTTAGAAAGCTTAAATTAGTACCATTTTTAACATAACAATTATATTAGCGTAAATTGGTTCTTCTAAAACAAAACATGTGAAAGCAAGTTAAATGGCTTAAATTATAGATGTCCGTTGACTACTAAGCCATTAGAAAGTAGGCTAGTAATTCTCAGCTGCACTGTTTCTGTTGCCTGAGTGCTTCTAAGATGACTCCCTAGGCCTTCTAAAAACTAGAGAAAATCTGGGTAGGAGGAAATAGCAAATGGCATCAAGGCCAGTCATCTGCATGTGCTCCCATTTCTGATCCTCACTTTCTGTGCTGATTCTCTTGACATTTTTGATACAGTAGTTAATATTAGTCATAAGATAAAAGGATTTTAAAACCATAGATTTTGCCATAGTTGAACTAACTTTTAATAAACTTTTCTCTGGGGAATGGATAAATGGATGGATGGTGGATAGGTAGTTGTATGGATGGTGGATGGAAAGATTAATGGACAATGGGTTGATGGATGGATGGATGGGTGGTGAATAGAGGGATAAACTGTGGGTGGAAAGATGGGTGGATGGTAGGTAGATAAATGGTTGAAGATGGATAGATGGATGGATGGTGGATGTAAGCACACTCTTGTAGTCAAATCAGATCATCTGAGGAAAATTGGGTTTGCTTATTTCCAATCAAATGAGTGCCTTCTCTATGCACGGCATAAAGGTGGTGGACGTTTTGAGACAAAGAAGTAGAAGATAAGGTCCGAGCCCTCAAAAAAGTTGCAATCTAATTTGGAAATAAGACAATATATAATTAAACATAAAATTATGTGGTACAGATTGTTCAGAGAAAACTCAGGTGGAAAAAACAAAAAATATACTCCAAGTAAGAAATGGAGTATTCAGGGAAGGCCTTATGGAATTAGACTTGATCTGAGCAAGAGTTTAAAGGGCAGATTAGGTTTGGACAAGTTGGGAGGAGGGGCCATTTCTAAGGAGTAACAAATGACATTTGGTAGCACCAAGTCATTTCTCTTTTATTTATAGTTTTCCAGTGTTCAAAGGCTTTCAGCAAGAGGAATTATAATTTTGCCTTTTCTTTAACTGTACACTCAGCCCCTAGCACAATATTTTGCCCAAATTAAGGTCAATTAATATGCAGTGAATCAATGAGTTGAACAAATAAATGAAGAATTATACCCAAAGTCCCTACCCAGACTATGGTCTCTCCTTGAGATTTTGGCACAAAATGAAGTCCAGCTACACCCTGGTATAGATTATATTTGATTAGACTTTTCCTACATAAAAGAGGCTTGATAGCAAGTTCACAATATGGATTGGGAATAGGTTGATTAAATAAAACTTGGACTTTAGCAATAATGGAGACAAACCAGTTTCTTTACACTTTTTTCCAAGAGGAACATTTCCATATTTGAAATGAAAAGAAAAGAGCCAAAGGGAAAAATGGAGCCATGCTTTTTTTTTTTTTTTTTTTTTTTTTTTAAACATCTTTATTGGGGTATAATTGCTTTACAATGGTGTGTTAGTTTCTGCTTTATAACAAAGTGAATCAGCTATACATACACACATGTTCCCATATGTCTTCCCTCTTGCGTCTCCCTCCCTCCCACTCTCCCCATCCCACCCTTCCAGGCTGTCACAAAGCACCGAGCTAATATCCCTGTGCCTTGCGGCTGTGGAGCCATGCTTTGACACAACCTTAATTAAATAACTTCACTCCCAGCTTTTTAGAAAAGTAAAATCTAATGATATTTTGCCCACGGATTGTTCTTCAAGAGAATAATAACAAATCACTCCACTGGCTTTAGCCTTGCAACCAGCAACGTGCAATAATTTAATTAGCTGATGTGCCATATCAGCAGTTTAGCGACTGTGATTGGCTATTCTCTGAACTAAACAGGACACTTGACTGGGAAGTGGCAGCTGCCTCTACAAGTCCTGGGCAGTGAGTGACATGGGATTTTGCTAATGACTTCAAGTCTTCCTAAGCAGTTGACTCCTGATTTTCCTAAAGTCCGTATGTTCTCTCAGTGTTGTGCCTTTGGGAAATTCTAGCTCCAAGGCTGGAGAGAAAATTGAGAAAATAATGGAGAGAAAAGAAGGAATGTTATAGTCAAGAAGATCTTGCCTGCTTCCTGCCTTTGCACTTACTGTTCCTCCACCTAAAAGGCTCGGCTTTCCCTCACTTCCTCACTTCCCTCTGCCTCTGCTCAAATGTCATCCAATAGAGAGGATTTCCTAGTTCATCCTGGCTATTTCCATACCCCCCCCCCATCCTGACCTCTTTTACTTCCCTCCCCTTCAAATTTTATTTTTTTCCAAGCACTTATTACCACATGACATAGATACTTCTTTGTTCATCGTCAGTCACCTCCCTTTGACAATAGACGGGGTAAGAACCTTGCCACTTGTCCATGGTATTCAATAATTTAGCTTTGCTTGAGGTTAGAACAGTACCCAGCACACAAAAGGCACTAATATTTGTTTAAGGAATGAGTTTATTGGTTTTTCTTTGCATATTTAAACTCTTCAAAGAGCTAAGCTGAAAGCAAGAGCTCTTGTAAGACTTACAGTTAGCATTTCTTGAATACCTACTATGTGCGAAGCAAACAAAGGTGAACAAACTTCACCTTAGCAGTCTCTGCCTGCTATACTTTGGGTTGCTGTAGAGGGATTCCACACAAGGGGAACTGTATTTTGGATTATCACCTTGGCAGCCTGTGTATGTTGAAAATAAAGGCCCACTTGAGTGATTATGATGATGATAAACTAGCATATAAAGTATTTACTATGTGTTTGGTACTCACTATGTGTTGGGCACTCATCTGAGTAGTAATACATTTAATTTGCACCCAGTCCTGTGAAGTAGATCATGATATTATCTTCATTTAACAGATCAGGAAAATAAGCCAGAGAGAAGTAACTTGTTCAAGGTCACACATTCAAACTAATGACAGAGTCTGGCTCCAGGGTCACGCAGAAATGCCGTTAAAGAAAAGAAAAATGGAAGCCCAAGGAAGAGAGGTGCTCAGGACTGGAATCCATGTCAGCTCTGTAGATCCACAAGCTGCAACTCAGCAGGTGCTGTCATCGGAGCAGGGTTACAAAGGATCCAGAGACAAGAGCATTAATTTTCCATTAATAAGCTTATGCAATATTTACAGAAAACTGCTCATTGAAGAGACCATTAAAGGTGGAATCTCTTACCAAAGGGGATTTTTATACCTAATCATCACTATATAAGTGAAAAAATTCATGCTCCATGAAGCTAAAAGCTATCTCCCAAGGGGGATGGAAAAAGCAGTCCCTGAAATAAAAAAGGACATGTAGGATAATTATTATGCTAAATAACATATGTGAAAAAAAACAAAAAAAATCACCCCATCCCTTGAATTTAGCTGAAGACTTTTTATTGAATGAGCTTCTTTTACTTGCATCTAAACTATTTCTTTTTCTACTTGAACTGCCTCAAAAAGAAAAGTTACTAGGAATGGAATTCAATAATATTTAAGGAAAAGTGAAATTAAATAGTATTTGATGCCTCAATTCCTGGCTGGCCACACATAAGTTCCTGGCAGGGAGCTCACTTAGCTGAGCTTTAGGAAGTATGTTCAATGGATTGTGGTTCTACACACACACACACACACACACACACACACACACACACACTCAGGAGTGGGGGTGGGGTAAGGAATAGAAGGGAATAACCTGCATAGTCTGAGTTCTCTAGAAGCGCCCAGAGGGCAGCTCAGAGACTGTAGCTCAGGTTTCATGTCTGTGCTTCTGTTACTTTTCTTCAGTCATCTAGAATCTTAATAATTTAAATATTAATAGTTATTCTTGGTTGAGCACTTTTGATGAGCCCAGAACTAAAGCTCAGCGTTTTCTGATTATTATATCATCTACATTCTCACAAGTCCATGAAAAAGATGAAGAAATGGGGGCTCAGAAAGGTGACCAGGACTTACCCAGCCTCACAGCTGGTAAGGAGTGCCCTGTGGCAGACCTCACTCCAGCACCTGGGTTGTCAGTCACCCACCCCCAAGAAATGTTAAGGGCCCTTTTGGCTTTAGCTGGGTTTAGCTGGGTTCACATCCCACCCTCAGCCCTCACAGAGTGAGGTCAGGTGAGAAGTGGTTCCTCAAAATAAAAAGGTGGCTGTTAGACCAGAAGAGGGGATGCTGGGAGAAGTGACAGACCCATCAGCAGTTGTCACTTACACGTGGCACAGATGTGTTTGGAGTCTGCCTTCCTCCTCACCACCAGTACGGAGAAGATTGAAGGTAGTCAAGGGACACTGTCCAGATGTGATGGCCTCCTGAGAGTCCAGCGCATTGTGGGGAGATCATCTTAAGGCACAAAGACTCCAGAGACAAGCCTAATGCTGCTCAATGATGCCCAAGATCACTGGAACAGTGGCTTGTCACGTGCCTTCTTGAGCATCCCCAGAAACGTGATCTCGGAGGACCCTCGATTAGGAGATACCAGGTAAGGCAAGTTCAGCTACAGGGTCTTCCTTTCACTTCCCTTTTGAGATGGAGTCAAGCAAACCATCTTAGGTTGGGATCCCTGAGAGGCAAATCCTGAGATGATGATTTAAGTGCAAGTCACTTATTTGAGAGATGATCCCAGGAATCCAGGAGGAAAGGGTAGGGGAGAGAGCCAATGAGGGCGTGCACGTAAGCAGGTTCTACTGGGGGCAAGTGGAGTTCAAGCCTGCTGAGGACCTCAACCACCACTAAGACTGTGCCTTGGTGGAGGTATTAATCCACCAACTCCCACCATCACTTTTTGAGAGCTGCTCCCAGGGGTTCCCACTGGGTGGGCTAAGAATGCCCAAAGAAAGCCCTGAGGGAACGATGCACAGGTCAGAGAGGTCAGAAGCCCGTCTGTCTGGGGTGTGTGGGACAGAACAGGCCCAAGGGATGCGGGCAGGGCACCAACAGTGCTTGCCACACATATAGAAAACCACTCTACTATGAGAAAGCAAGAACCTCGTGTTAGCAAGAAATTGCAGAGCTAATTAGCTTCAGCCAATTACTGGCCACATGAGAAGGTAGCCTTAGTGTTCAGGAGAAACTACATATCTAAATTTTATTTGAAATCCTATTTTCAAATGTGTTGGTAACAAATTCAAATATTTTAAAACACTGCAGTCTAAATAAAAACATCTGCCAGTTGCAGTTGATAGCGGCTGATACAATAGATAATGATGCCACTGCTGGGTATCAGTAAAACACTTGCTCCTTCCTGCCAAGGGCTTGTCCTTCTGTCATCTCATGAGGCCTTTATCACACCCCTGGGAAGAACCCATTTTCTGAGAGAGGTTCCTGCGTAGAACACGTCTCCGAGTTGTCCTATCTGAGAGGCAGAATTCAAGGTGAAGGACTTTGCTGATGCAGAGTTCTGCCAGCTTTGCTTGTCTTTCCACCAATAGTTTTGTGACCCTACCACCTCCTGCAGGTGGCCAGCTTAGATCAGGAGCTCCTGGAAGGATGAAGTCCCCCCTCTTTTTCACCTACTGTACAGAGATGGGAATTTCTCAAGGGCAGGTGGCCAACATCAGGTGGTGCCTCTCCTCTAATAGCTCTCACACTGGGACATTCTGCTCTCACAGCCTTTCAACAGCATTCCAAAAAGACAGGCTTAACAGTTGCCCAGGAAACAATAAAATGACAGTGGTAAAAAAAAATGATTTTCCAGACACCGACAAACTTCTACAGAGGCCATGGTCAGGGAGAGAGGGCCAGACTCATGCCCTCCATCAGGAGGTAACTGTGGCTCAATATCAAAAAAACAAACAACTCAATCCAAAAATGGGCAGAAGACCTAAATAGACATTTCTCCAAAGAAGACATACAGATTGCCACCAGACACATGAAAGGATGCTCCACATCACTAATCATTAGAGAAATGCAAATCAAAACTACAATGAGGTATCACCTCACACCGGTCAGAATGGCCATCTTCAAAAACTCTACAAACAATAAATGTTGGAGAGGGTGTGGAGAAAAGGGAACCCTCTTGCACTGTTGGTGGGAATGTAAATTGATACAGCCCCTATGGAGAACAGTATGGAGGTTCCTTAAAAAACTAAAAATAGAACTACCCTATGACCCAGCAATCCCACTACTGGGCATATACCCTGAGAAAACCATAATTCAAAAAGAGTCATGTACCACAATGTTCACTGCAGCTCTATTTACAATAGCCAGGACATGGAAGCAACCTAACTGTCCATCGACATATGAACGGATAAAGAAGATGTGCCACGTATATACAATGGAAAATTATTCAGCCGTAAAAAGAAACGAAATTGAGTTATTTGTAGTGAGGTGGATGAACATAGAGTCTGTCATACAGAGTGAAGTAAGTCAGAAAGAGAAAAACAAATACGGATTCTAACACATATATACAAAATCTAAAAAAAAAACAAAAATGGTTCTGAAGAACCTAGGGGCAGGACAGGAATAAAGACACAGACGTAGAGAATGGACTTGAGGACATGGGGAGAGGGAAGGGTAAGCTGGGACGAAGTGAGAGAGTGGCATGGACATATATACACTACCAAATATAAAATAGACAGCTAGTGGGAAGCAGCTGCATAGCACAGGGAGATCAGCTGGATGCTTTGTGACCACCTAGAGGGGTGGGATAGGGAGGGTGGGAGGGAGACGCAAGAGGGAGGAGATATGGAGATATATGTATATGTATAGCTGATTCACTTTGCAGAAGTGAATTCACAGAAGAAAGTAACACAACAATGTAAAGCAATTATACTCCAATAAAGATGTTAAAAAAAAAAAGATAACTGTGGTGTCTGCCGTGTGCCAGCACACTCTGGGTCCCAGGTCAACAAGACGGGCAAGCTCTCTTCTCTAGTGGCAGCTACATCCTATTCAGGGAAACCGGCACCCAGACTGCAGAAGTTGGGAAAGCAGCTGCAGCTGGGCGCCAACTAGCCATGGGATCTCCTTGGCCAGAGGAGGGTAACAACCCCTGTCCTGCCCACCCTACACATTTGTGTCAAGGTCAGATGAGGCCGTGGGTGAGGAAAGAGTTGGGAAACTGGGGCTTTCACGTTAAGGCACATTTCATCTCTTGCTTGGTCCGTCTCTCCCAGGTGAAGAAAAATGATTGCATCTTGAGATGGCACAGGGAGAAGTGGGTAGGTAATGTCTCCAGTATTGACCTAGAAGTTGAAACTTGGTGGGACGACTGCTTTATCAGTGTTCAGAGTTCATAAGAAAACAGACTCTCATCCAGAAATATTCATTATTTCACAGCGAATTAAGGTGTTTTGCCCTAAAAATTAGTATTGGGGGATCTGAACCAAAGCCTGCAGCCTTGTTTTTTTTAGTAACAGTAGACTTAGTGAATATTAATGCTATTCAAAAATGTGAGAGTCAGAAAACATCACCTTGGCCACTCTCCATTTCACATCGGAAAATCGATGTCTGGAGAGAAGATGTGACTTCTCAGAGGCTGCCCAGAGGCTGAGGGCAGAGCAGGACAGGACCAGGACTTCAGCCCAAGCACTCTTCACAACAAATCACAAGGACCTTCCATATGAATCATGCAGCTTATTCAGTACATTCCTACGAGCGCCTTTCCACACAGTCCCTGGGTAAGTGCTCGGGACAAGAGTTTTCTTAAAATCAGCTTCCCAGGTGTTTTGGGGGCAATTCTGATTCTGGAGCTCTGAAGTGGGGCCTGGGAACCTGCATTTATAACAAATGTCCCTGAGTTATTCTGGGAGACAGACCAGCTTGTGCAAAGCCAGCCCGACTGGCTTGGGGAGTGGTTCTTAACCCAAAGCTGAGCGTGACCATCTTAGAGCACACATCCGTGGGCTCCACCTCCAGTGACGTGTCAGAATCATTTCACTGTATTTCAAAAACTTCCCTAAGCAGGTCTGATGTGCTTGGGAGGCCCTGACATTGTAGGTAAGAACACTGCTGCAGAAGCCAGCACACCTAGGTTCAAATCCCAGCTTCCCAATTACCAGCTGTGTTACCTGGGGTAAAGTTACTTATCTGCTTCCAACCACAAGGGATAATAACAATGGAACCTACCTCCAAGAGTTCTTGTGACGATTAAATGAGATGATCCATGCTGAGCCCTTAGCACAGTGCCTGGCACATGGGTACGCAATGAATGTTGGTTATTGTTTTTATTTTATGTAACCTGGCAAGCCTACGCTCATCTGATAGTCTAAAACTCCACGTGAAGCTACAGTCCTACAGCCTAATGAAAGTAAATAATATTGGAAGAGACAATGTCTCCAAACATTTGGTACTAAGTCAGCAAATAAATGCTAAGAACCCTATAAGTATGGACTTTAATAAGGGAACCGATTCCACTCCCCTCCCCCACATCTAAACTTCATGCCTTCCTATGTGTCCCCCCAGCTGAGGGACATTCCCAACCGCAAGCATCCCGGTAAAGGAAGAGTTTGGAGTTGCCTTTGCATTCAAACCAATGCCCACATTGTGGATTTCTCGGAACATTCCCAGATTTTCCAAGGTTACCCAAGAACAGTGCTGAACTGGCAGAGAAGCTCTGAATCAAGCCACTTTTTTAGCAACTTCCCTGATAAGGGTTTACCGTGAGCCATCCATTTTGGTGTTCCGCAAAGAGATTATCCTATTCCAGGGGATCCGACTATTGCAAAGGAGCCAAGAAAATAAACACACTTTCCCTGTATTAAAGCCTCTGTCTTCTTTGAACTTCTCATTTTTAGAATATCTCCACTGATAAGGACAAATGCAATTTTCACCATCAGTGGATCTGAACAGACAATTACATTAAGGCACATAAGACAGGGTGAGGCCGATGATGTAAATCACATTTTGTATGCATCTAATATGCAAACAAAACCCTCGGATGAAAATGAACTCTCAAAAACCAGTCAACAATCATTACTCTCTTTTTTTTTGCATCTAATCAGGATGAAATTTGCAAAAAAATAACTCTCCCTACCACCTCCACAATTGCTGGTCTGGAGAGAGGGGAGAATTCAGCCAATTTTCAACATATTTTCTCTAAGGAAACTGCTCGACCCTCTTGGAAAGGGCTTGCAGGTGCCTAACAAAGAATGCCCTCACTGTTAGAGCATTTCAGGTGAACAAGCCTCCTTCCCCATTTGGTCCTCACTGCAACCCTGTGAGCTTGACAAGAGCAATTGTTTCTGTCTATATTATAATGGAGATCAACTTGAGGTTACAAGTGTCAGGACTGGAAGTGTCAGGACAGTCAATGTCAGGACTGCAACTGGAGTCTTACCTCCCACTGGATGAGACTAGGTTTGCCTCTAAAGTCTTAGCCCAGGTGATGAAAATCAGCCCAACCGGTGGGTTCTCCAAGACCTTATGTGCTCCGAACCCTCCACGCAGAGCTGGATGGTGATCCAGAGGGAAGCAGAAGCTTGGAAAGGGACAGCAGAAACTGTACTTGGTCCAGCTGAGATTTACATTTTTGCAAGCGGTGTTTGCGCCAGCCTAGTGGGGAAGCAAAAGGTCAGGCTCACAGAATGAACTCTGCATTAAGCTTTTGTCTGCTGGAAAAAGGGAAAGAAATGGTATTCAGGAAAGGAGTGTCAGGGAGACCACAGGGAGGGTAAGATGGAGAGAGGGCTGAATGCACACGCAGAGAAAGGCAGCAGCCCGCACTTTAAAGCCTCCCCAGTGCTAGGCATCAAAAAGAGCAGAGGCTCAGGCTGATGGGCCTCTGAAAGGATGCTGGCAGCTTCTGGGGTGTTAGTGGCAGGCTTCTCACACACAGCAGTCAAGGCTTGATGAAGGCCTGGGGTGCTATCCAACGTTGGGGTGCACTGGTGTCACAGCAAAGTAGGCTCTCTGCAGCCCACCCCAATGCTTGGTCTGTGACATGCTTGTGCCTCCCCCGGGCTGCTGATGGGGCTGGCGGGGGACACACAAACTGCTCTTTGTGGAAGGGGCAGGTAGAGTACCAAGGGAGGAAGGGACTTGGGGAGAGGTTTCCAGATTGGGTTTCTGGGGAGATTTGGTTTCCCCAGGGAACAAGGAAGAGTCCATGAAAGGGTTCAGCCAGAGCAACCCGGCTTTCTACTGTTTTATGTAACACTTCTGGCTTAAAAAAATAAAGGGCAAGGAAAATAAAAGGGCATCAGTGATGAAAAAAAATGAAAAGGCTTACACACCACTGCCTAGATACTTCCTAAAGCCTCTTCTGGCTCTGAGGTTCTGAGATTCTCCCCTTTCCAGCAAAGAATGGGTCTAACCTGATGCTTTCCTGAGGTGGGATAAATGTATCACCAGAGATTTTACATGGTACTTGGAAAACATCGTTTAACGGTTATGCATTTGTTTTAGAGTGGTATCTCATGTTTATGGCAACTGATGCTGATTTGCATTTATAATATGAATATGTGATATGAAATGTCTTTTTTAAAGTCAACCTATATATCCCTTTACAAAATGAGTTGCTTTTATTACTGAGTAATTATTAACAGTGTGTCTTGGACAAAGAGATGGCAAAAAGCATGCAGTCTGATTCCTAGCAGTTTGGGACTTGCTGTGGGGACCCAGGCAGTAGAGTCAGCCCAGCACTGGCATGAAGCCCGTGGAGGTCCCACAGGCCGCTGAGACCAGCCAGTCTTAGATCAAGTCACTGTGAAGCAGTGGCTACGCACTAGGATTCATGCCTCCCACCCTGGGGCAAGGACAGGCTAAAGACATGTCACAATAAGAGATAGCAAAGTCAAAGATACTGCCCACAAAGGGTGGAGTGAGGGAGGCACAGTGGGGAAAAGAAGGGGTAACAACCTCTTGCGAGCTTGTGTCCAACACACACTCTGCCCTCTAACCAGGCTGTCTGTTGCTGTCCCTTAACCCTACTGTCAACTTTCACCCCCATATTTTTATAAATATTTATTGAATGACTATTTGATGAATTTCTGAGCTTACCTTCCAGGAAGTACAGACAAGCTGGTTCGATGTGGATGTCTCTCAAGAACCTTGCCCTGTAGTAATCTCTCAACTTTTCTGAATACACTCGGAATTTTCTCTACGAATTTTTGGTTCCTCTGTGATTTATTTCACCACATTACATAAGCTACACTCTGGCCTTAAATAACTTAGGAGAATCAGAATGTAAAGAATTCAAACAGCATTCTCACAATCTTTAGGGCCTCAATGGTGAATATGCTCATGTTTCTGAAAGACCTTCCACATCAAATCTAAGCATCAAGGGCTTCCCTGGTGGCGTAGTGGTTGAGAGTCCGCCCGCCGATGCAGGGGACACGGGTTCGTGCCCCGGTCCGGGAAGATCCTACATGCCGCGGAGCGGCTGGTCCCGTGAGCCATGGCCGCTGGGCCTGCGCGTCCGAAGCCTGTGCTCCGCAACGGGAGAGGCCATAACAGTGAGAGGCCCGCGTACCGGAAAAAAAAAAAAAAATCTAAGCGTCAAGAGAGGGAGTAGCCCTTGCCTTCCGCACTGCGAGAGGATGCTCTGGGGGAAAGCCCTGCCTCCTCTTGAAAGGCACAGTCTGACTTTCTGGGTCCACATGCCCTTTCACACACAGACTCTTTCCACAGAGAAGAAGCAGAGAAAAGAAATGCTGAAACTTGCCCTGGTGGCAACACCAATCCGGGAGGACTTGAAAGATTACTGTCCTCCCAGAGACGAATTTGCTTTTTGTATATTTGATTTAAGCAATCCAAGCTTTAAAAAAAAATCAGTGTGGGCTAAGGAGGAAAAAGGAGGCAAGAAAATGAGCCCTTTGAAAATTCCTCTAGAGAGCCAACTCGGCCTATTAATATTAACACACGGTACCTCTACCCTTGGATGCTTTTGGAGCCTCGGGAACCCTGCTGTGCGTGGTTCTTTTTGAATGTTAGGAATAAAACCCACAGCCTCTGAGAATAGGCAGAAAATGTCCGTTTTCCTTTGTGCACACACTTTCATAGGAAACTGCCTCAGGCACAGAAAAGAAGAAGGAAAACGATGAGAATTCTTAACCACAGGCTATTTCTTGGTAAGGAAAATTCTTATGTAAGAATCTTACAAGGTGAAGGATGAACAGGAGACAACAAAAATGAAGCTCAAATTCATCTTGGAAAATTATTTCTTTCTGAGATAGGCTCAGTTATTGATACTGCTTGGTGACTTGAAACCATTTGTACCCAAAGTACAAAAGTGCAGTGAAAGCAACGTGGAACCTTGGGCTCAACACAGAAAAATGACTGGAGGGAAGAAAGAAATTAGAAGAAAGGAAAATAAGTGCCTTAGCCATTCCCTTAGATACAAGAGGTTTCTTACTAGACATTCAGACTTGACCTTGAACACAGAAATTCTCCCCACCAGGCATCCAGAATGGGATTGCACACTCGGCCACAGGGCTCCACCTTGAGTTCTCTGAACCAGCCTGCTTGTTTGCACAGCTCTGTCTGCCGAGCTCTCCCAGTCCCTCTAAACCAGCTAATTCCTACCAGTCCTTAAGGTCAGCTGAGACATCACTTCCTCCAGAATTCTTACCTAATCATCCAGACCCTGTGACCACCTTGTATCACCATCACACAGGGTTATAATTGTCCATTTAGTCATCTGTCTTTTCACCGTAGACTCCCCATTGGCTGGCATTGAATACTGCTCACCTGACGCAGAGCCTGGTACATGCTAAGCAACTCAATAAATATTTGTTGAGTGAATGAACAGGGTATAGACCAGTGGAGTATTTCTGGAGGCAGTAAGTCACCCTCTTGACTTAGGGCTGCATTCTGTTTGAAAAGATAGCATTTTCAAGGTTAAATATATTCCTAGGGTCACATTTAATTGGCCTACATCCCGAACACTAAATCATTTACTTCCAGGAGGAAGATTTTTTTTCTCCCTCAGCAAACATTTCTTAAAGAAAAGTAGATGAGATGATGGTTGGAAGAAAATGGAATGTTACTGTGGAGCTGCAAAGATGTCCAAGCACTGCCAAAGATGTCCCACGGGTTTGCCCACTTGGAGAATATCTATAAATATTTCCCTCGGTTAGGCTATTAAGACAAAATTATCTTGAAAACACTGTCTAAACAGTAAGTCACAAATGTTTTCTGATAATTCCTTGCTCTTCCTTGCTTTCCTTTCTAACACAACTGGATATGAGGTGTCTTTCATTTTAGGGCTACACTGGAAATATTTGGCCTTCCTGATCATCTCTCAAGAAAAGGCAAAACAGTTAAATTTAGAGTTTGTTTAAAAGAGTCTTTAACCCTTAAATCAGGTGTATTTATTTGCTTAGGCTGCCATAACAAAGTACTACAACTCCAGGTGGCTTCAACAACAGAAATGTATGTTCTCATAATTCTGGATACTAGAAGTTTGAGATCAAGGTGTAGGCAGGATGGTTTCCTCTGAGATCTCTCTCCTTGTCTTGTAGATAGCTGTCTTTGCCCTGTGTCCTCTCTCTGTGCATACCTCTGTCCAAATTTCCCCTTCCTATAAGGACATCAGTCATATAGGAATTAGGGTGGGAATTAGCCATCCTAACGAGCTCATTTTAACTTATTCACCCCTTTATAGACCCTATCTTCAAATACAGTCACATTCTGAGGGACTGGGGGTTAGGACTTCAACATATGAATGGGATTGGGAGACACAATTCAGCCCATAACATCAGGATAAAGTTTATTTCCTCAGATATTTGTGGGCAGAAATGAAAGACACAGAGGCATAGACTCATTGACTACTTTTCTTCAATAGTAAAAAGGAACATGGGACCTGTTCATCCAACATGGGGTGCTCTTCAGTGGGAAGCCCCAAAATGGGAAGAGCAGTGGTTTGATTCTTCTGTGGTTTGAATTTCCTCCTTCCCATCAGAGTAGGAATAAGATAACTATAGACTTTTTTGAACTTCTGCTTTGGTTTCCCCTTCCCTTCCATTTCCAAAGAAATGGGAGACTGGGAGAAGAGGTAGAGTTGTCAGGGGTGGGTGCAGGGTGGACCCTTCCAATCCATTGCTCAGGACTTGGATGCCCCTGTTATTAGTGCATCGCTTTCCTCCAGGATTCAGGGTGAGGATGAAGGGTTGTTTCTCTGAGGGAGAGAAAGCAGAATGAAAAGTGAGTTTTGGAGGTTGCAAATCACATCTGCTCTGACTTTGATTAAACATGCTGCTGACTGCTTTTAGGAGATAAACAGTGTTTAATAAGATAGCTTAAATATCTCATCACTCTTCACCCAGACATGGAGACTTTTCTGAGCAGATGGGAAAGCCCGCTATCAGCAACATGACTTACTTTCATTTAACAGGAGCAGGAAGACTTGGAAAGAAATGCCAGAGATGCCCACACATGCCCCTGCAGTGGTCAATGGTTATTCCTTGTGTCCCCTCTCATTTCCACTTACATGTTCAGATCACCTTGATTTTCCTTTAGGGAAAATCCCTGATATTCCTGCTACTGAGAACTTTCCATAGTTCCTGTCTATTCCAAAGGTTTTTCTTTCAGAATTACCTTGGATTCTGTGAACTATTTTTATCTCCCGCCCAGACTTCTCTCTCCAATCCCACTCACACACCCAACTGCTATTTGTCACCTCCACTTAAATATTTAACAGGCACCCCAAAATCCACTCTAACTCCTGAACCTCCCCTAACTCTGCTCTAGCCACAGCCTTCTCATCTCATTTGATGGCAACCTCATTTTCCACCTACTCAGGCTGAAAACCTTGGAGTCATCTCTGACTCCTGTCTTTCTCTCACATTCCACGTGCAGCATGTGAGGACCTCTTGCCGGCTCTCCCTTCAAAGTATACTCAGAATCCAGCTTCTCACCACCTCCAGGCCACCATCACCTCTTGCAGGATTTGCTGCTACTGCCTCATAATCAGCCTCCTCCCCCATAATAGTCTCCTCCCCCAACAGCCAGAGTGTGTCTTCCAAAATGAAAATCAGAGCATATCACTCCTCTGTTCAGACTCTCCAGGCTTGCCGTTGAACTCAGAGTCAATTCCAAAGTCCCTGTCGTGGCCAACAAGAACCCACATGATCTGGGGCCGCTTTTTTCCTCTCCGACTTTCTCTATGGCCACTGTCCTCCTAAGTTATTCTGTTTGCCTCCCTGAATCACCCAGGCACTTGTCTGTCTTCGGGAGCTTTGGCAGGCATGGCTAACCCCTCACCTACCTCAAGTCTCCCTTCCTCCATGTGGCCTCCCCTGACCACCCTAATTAAAAGTGCCACCTTGGACACTCTTGACCACTTTGCTTGCTCTACTCTCATTTGTTCCATATAACCTATCACTTCCCATATATCCTATAACTTATTTTTCTTTATTATTTACTGTCTGTTTGCCTACCAACCCTTCCCCAACAAGGGGGACAATAATCTCAAGGATCTGTGTTTCTCTATGAAGTATCCCAACACCTAGAATAGTGCCAGGCACATATTAGGTGCTCAATAAATAGCTTTACAATGAATAACAGTAAAGCACATATCCTTCCGGTGAATCCCTTTTAATTCAAGTCCGTTACTGTTGCTGGCAAGCAACGTAGCCCAACTGAGAGAATGCCCTGCTCTGAGCACCGTGGCCTGCAAGGAGAACCTGTCATATTTTTCTACATTTAAGAAAAGGGATCAAATAACAAGGACTTACTATATAGCATGGGAAACTATATTCAATATCTTGTAATAAAGTACAATAGAAAAGAATAGAAAAAAAGAATATAGCTATATACATATATATGTATAATCAAATCACTTTGCTTTATACCTGAAACTAACACAATACTGAAAATCAGCTATACTTCAATAAAAAAAGAAAAAGGATTGAAGACAGAAAGAAATAGAAAAGATACAGACTTCCTGCTTGTCTCTGTATTGAATTCAGCTCTGACAGAACAGCTGGTCCTTTTAGCCTTCCAAGTTTGATAGAAGCCAGTGGAAAACTCATCTGGGTACCTTGACTCTGCTGTTTACAGGTGATGTGACCTTAAGCATCCCTAGGCCTCAGTTTCCTCATCTCTAAGACAGAGCTAATAATCCCTATACCTCGGGGATGTTGTAAAGCTTAAATGAGGCAATGAGTGCAACTCACCCAGCCCAGGCCTGGGAGTTGGAGGAGGGATGCCCCCACTCCTTCCAGTCAGAACATCTCAGCATTTCGAGTAAAAGCGTGGGCTCTGGGCCAGGCAATCTGGTTCGAATCCCACCTCCACCACTTACTTCGATGAACCTTGAACACATCACCTGGCCCCTCTGAGTCTCCACTGCCTCATCTTTTTTTTTTTTGGGAGGGAGGGGTGCTGCATCGGGTCTTAGTTGCAGCATGTGGGATTTTCATCGAGGCGTGCGGGATCTTTTGTTGCGGCACGCGGACTTCCCTCTAGCTGTGGCGCACGGGCTTCTCTCTAGCTGTGGTGTGCAGGCTCCAGGTCAGTGGGCTCTGTAGTTGTCACGCACAGGTTCCAGAGTGAGTGGGCTCTGCGGTTTGTGGCACGCGAGCTCTCTAGTTGAGGCACGAAAGCTCAGTAGTTGTGGCACGCGGGCCTAGTTGCCTGGCACCATGTGGGATCCCAGTTCCCTGACCAGGGATCGAACCGGCGTTCCCTGCATTGTAAGGTGGATTCTATACCCCTGGACCACCAGGGAAGTCCCTTCACTGCCTCATCTTTAAAATGGGTTATAAAGAGTAGCGTGCCTCGGAGGATGAGCAGAGTAATCATTGGTTTCATGCCCATTAGGTGTTTAGCTCAGCACCTGGCACATGCAAAGCACTCAGTAAATATTTTTTGCTGTTATCGCTGGGGCTTGGGAAATGTTCATTTTCCTCCCTGTGATGAGAGCTTCAGCACCTGGGCCAGACCAGTTATTTCTTTTTCTCCTTTGATGTCAGTGATGATACACAACTTGCCCCAACCACCTGGTTCCCTGGAATATTTTGATGGGATAACACAAAAGGTGTTTCTTATGCTTTCTCCAGCTACAGTCCTATGACTCCTGGCCTGGAACTGTCAAAATAAGCCTGAAACACAGGCTTTCTTCCAAGTCCTCTTTGAGAGGGAGAGATTTCACACACAGTCCTTCCTTTCTCCCTGCACCCTCCCCACCCCCACCCAAGCCAATCTGCGGCAGCACACTGTGTCAGCCTTGCTCCAGGGGGTTGAGAAAACAAGGGCTTATTTTAGCTCCCTTTGGCAGAGCACAGGGTAGTGCAGAGGAGGCCCAAGGGTAGGGACACCTGAGGATGGTTCAAAACTGCCTGCGAGATGCTACCAGACTACACCAGGGCGCTGGAGGCAAGGGTTATGGCTGTTGTGCCTTGGTGGTTGACTTGGAGTCACGGCTCATGAAACCCATGTTGATCAGGAATCAGAGCAGCTAAGGACAGACAAGGATGCTTCTCTACCTTGGATTCTGTCTTTCAGGGCGATCTGAGAAGCCAGGGCAGCAGCTGGTTGCCAAACCTTGTTGAAGCATCATCATAACTCCTTTGTCATTTCTGGTTTTGATATGAATCTTGTAAAACAGAGACCCTCCTGCTTCCTAAGGTCTTGGAATCAGGAATCTATAAAAACAATTTCGCCCCAGGCTCACACAAACACACCATTTCCATGGCATCTGCCCTTGTTCTGATCAGGAAGGCTGGACCATCATAAGTTAACCTTCCACATGAACAAATCGGACCCCTTTGGAAACCACTGTGTTCCACCTGTATATTATCAGCTGTGCAAATGTAGACCTCTGATTGACACAGAAATCACTTGTCCAAATCCCCACCAAGCACATACATTTAGAAATAACTCATTGTTTTCCTCAGGTCCCCTTTCTCACTTAGAGAGGATTATATTGGTCAGGACTCTTGAGGGCAGATGACAGAAGCCCAGCTGAACTTATTATAAGCAAAAAAGGAGGCCTAGTGAACCTTGTGACTGAGAAGCTGCGTAGTGGTCCAGCTTCAGGCACAGCTGCATCTAAATGTCCAAAAAATATTGCCAGACATGAGTTTCTTTACTCACACTCTGCTTTCTTCCATACCCACTCTTTTCCCAGGTGGGCTATCTTCATGTGCCCCGAGGATGGGTCCCAGCAGTTCCAGTTCCTAGCCTACATCTTGCCAGTTTGGTGTCCCCAGGAAAGAGAATTTTTCTTTGCCAGTATTTCCAGCAAAAATCCCAGCAAAGGATTCTGCCATGATTCTGACTGGCACTGCTTGGGTCACACTTGCCCGTGAGCCAAACACTGTGGCTAGGGGCCCGTAATGTTCTCATAAAATCCCTGTTTTAAAAGCTGTTATTGTCTACTCTGTGCCAAGACTTTACATTATCTCTTTCCAGACAATGAAACAGAATTAGAAAGGTTAAATAACTTGCCCAACTTCACATCCCGAAAATGGAGAAACCAAAATTTTGACCCAGTTCTCCTATATTCCATATTAGAGCACCAATCTCCCTGCTGCTTCAAATAAGTGAATGCCCATATAATATGCACCCACTCCATAAACATTTATTAGGCACCTACTGCCTACCAGGCACTGAGCTAAGATACCAGTTATGGCTAGGAGGTCACGGGGGCATTTCAGGCACTGGCTTCCTTAAGCCCCACATGGGCCCGTTGTAAACAGTGACCTGGTAGTACTAGGATGAGACATAGCTTATCAGATACTCCTGGGTAGTAGAACTTTCCCAAAGAGAACTAAGTCACAGTTTTCAACGTCTGCTCTACCTCTTTGACTCACCCTCAGGTTGCTTACAATCTTAGGTAAGATAAAAATGAAAAAAGAGGGCTTCCCTGGTGGCGCAGTGGTTGAGAGTCCGCCTGCCAATGCAGGGGACACGGGTTCGTGCCCCAGTCCGGGAGGATCCCACATGCTGCAGAGTGGCTGGGCCCGTGAGCCATGGCAGCTGGGCCTGCGCGTCCAGAGTCTGTGCTCCGCAACGGGAGAGGCCACAACAGTGAGAGGCCTGCATACCACAAAAAAAAAAAAAAAAAAAGAAAGAAAAAAGAGTCATAAACTAGTTTGGCCCCACCCATATTTTGTCTGTCTTACATGATATTTTTGCCTACATTGGATTTGTTGCCAATATTGAAGAGACAGGACATTTCACAGTCAATGCCAAGTTTCTTTTTTTTTTAATTTTGCTTTATTTTAAGTACAGTTGATTTGCAGTGATTCAGGTGTACAGCAAAGTGTTTCAGATACATATATATATATATATTCTTTTTCAGATTCTTTTCCATTATAAGTTATTAAAAGTTCTTGAATATAGTTCCCTGTGTTATACAGTAGGTCCTTGTTATTTATCTATTTTATATACAGTAGTGTGTATCTATTAATCCCAACGCCGAGTTTCAAAGTGTATTAGATGTGGCAGTACTGAGCCCATATTCCATGTGGCGACAGTCACTGAGAACTGAGAAGAGAACTGGCTGCTGCTCTGGGGTGGGGCATGTGCTCCCCAGTTTGCCCTAGTCCCTCCTACTCCCTATTGCCTCCCCCCGCAGGCTGTTTCACTCATTGACTTTGCCTGCTGAGTGAACAGAGTGAATTAAGTGCTGAAGAGTACAAACAAGAGTCTATGGGCATGCACAGAAAAAATCAATGAATCCCCTGGGTGGAGAAGAAGCAGAAACTAGAAAGAGATTCCAGGAAGAGGTCAAATTTGAGCCAGGCCTTATAGGATGAGTAGGGTTTTAAATACAAAAGTCCTTTTCATATGTAAGGTGGGCTATTATCATTAGAGTGGAACAATGTGGGGAAGGGGTTTGCCAAGGTGAGTAAAGGGCATGGGGAAAGATGCAGGCAGAATGTCCACCTGAGCTTCTGGGAGCTTTGCCTGCAGAGGCAGTATTTTAGGACGTCAAATGGAGTCTAAGCAAGGTGGGGACCAGCTGGACTGAATTCTTCAGTATTCCTATCCAGCCTCCCTGGGGCTTCACAATAGTCACAGGAGTTCATGGGTCCAGAGATGCAATTAGAGCCCAGCTGGCCAGCCCTGTGGGCCTCAGATGGGACCTGCTGTGCTCCAAACTCAACGGCACTCCATTGCTCCCCATATATGTGACTGTATCCTTAGTAGTCCTGATGGGCTTCTTGACCCACATCCTGCTAGGATCAGGGCCTCTCGCTGCTTCTCCCGGCTTCTTTGCCTGCTGCCTGGCTGCTTCTGAACCCGTAAGTCCAGACACCCCAGCCCAGCCACCAGCCTTCTCTCCAAAGGAAAGATGTCCCCCAGCTGATTCCGGGTCCCCAGGTGGGGGGCTGGGGCTGGTGAGGGGGATGGAGGGAGTACCCGGAAGCAAGTGGCAATGTGCCCAGCACAGATGGCCCTTTCCTCCAGCCCCCTCTGAAGGTTCATAAGATGATCCCAACTTTACAAACGAGGAAAGTGCAGCTTGGAGAGGTTAATGACTGTGACCCTGGGCATGGCCTCTCAGCTTCCATTTCATCTTCAGTATAATGAGGATCATTTACAAATCTCCTAGGCTTTTTGTAAAATTTAGAAATTATGCATAAAGGCTGGCCCTGAGCCTTGTACGCATTCATTTGCTTAAATTAATCAGGGAATATCTAATACTCCAGGCACAGTGCTGGGCACAAATTTACAGCATCAGCAAGTTAGACACAGTTCCTGCCTGTAGGGAGTTATGGGTGGGGTGTATGTGTGTGTGTGTGCGAGCACGTGCATTCATTTGTGCATGCGCGTGTGTGTGTTGGGGTAGGGGAAGGGAAAGGATGAGTAACAACTTCCAACACAGTGCGTGAGGGACCACTGAGGGGCATTCAGGAGGCTGGCAGCACATCACAGGGAGGATAGTCCTGGATTTGGGGATTCAGGGAGGCTGTGCCATTTCAACATGGGGTTGAAAGAAAATCAGTGTGACTGGAGCAAAAATGTGCCTGGGAGAAAGAAAAGAAAGGAGACCAGGGAGGAACGTGGGCCTAGAGGATTGTATAACTTGTGTTAGGGGGTTGTATTTTTTTCTAAGGGCACTGGCGTGTTGTTTTAACCGTGGTCGGGGAGGGAAGTGGAGAGAAATGGGGGATTCCCTGCAACAACTTTCCAAGGGGTTTTTGGCAACTACAATCGATCTCAATTCAGCAGGCTAAGCAATTCTGTTCCATGTCAGCCGGATCACACCATGCCTCTGCTCAGTTCCCTCCGATTGCTCCCCAGTTACCTCTGTGTAAAAGCCAAAGTCCTCACAAGCCTTGGGACACCTGGCCTGTTACCGCCCTGCTCACTTCAGGTGACCCACCAGCCATGCGGCTCCAGCCACCCCAGCCTCACTGTGCCTAGAAGGGCTCGCTTCCGCCTTAGGGCTTTCTGTCTAGCTGCTGCCTCTGCCTGCGGTGCCCTCTCCTCTTCACCTCTGCTCAAACCTTACCTTCGCAGTGAAGCTTACCACGGTCATCCATTAATGCTGAAGACAACCCCCACAGGACCTCGAATACCTCCCTCCCACTTTTATACCTTGCTTTGCTTTTTCTGTAATGCTTGTCTTCTAACTGTCAGTGCCCTCTGGCCATGGACCACCCGGAACACATCTGAAACGGCGCCTGCTCAGTTTATCACTGCTGCAGCAACAGAGGTGAAGTACCAGGGAAACCGCGGGGCATCCCCTTTGGTTCAATAAGCAATAAACCCAACTTGCTCAACTACACGTGCATTCCTGGTGGGCTTTGGCTGGAGGACATTGACAATATTACAGAAATTACTTCTTTGTTCTGTTTATTTTCTGTCTCCTCCTTCTAGCTCCATGAAGGTAGGGGTGTTTGGGCTGTTCTGTTAACTGATACATCTAAGTGCCTAGAACAATTTCTAACACACAGTAGAAGCCCAATCCATATGTATTGGAGGAATTAATTAATTAACCCAAGAGCTAACAGGGCATGGAGATTGGTTGGGAAGGGAGGCAGAGAGAGGAGTCACAGATGACCACCAGGTTGCAGGCTTTGGTAATGGGATGGGTAGGATGTGTCATTTGCCAAGATGGGAAGACGAGAAGATGGGCAGGTTTGCAGGATGGAGGTGGAGGTGGGGAGGAATTGACAAGCTTGATATATTTCCAGTCACAGAGTCATCAGCTTATCTCCCTGTGTCAGCCTCACTCACCTCACTGTGTCACCTACCATCACAACCCACACCCACACCCCACCTTACCCCAAGTGTGCCTCACCTTCAGTGAACTTCCCCAGCAGCAGGAAGAGTAATACCATTATAACATATGCCAGACACTGTTCTAACACAGGACACAGATAATCCTACCCAGTCAACATCCTTAAAGATGGGTAAACTGAGGCAAGGGGAGGATCAGGAAGTTGTGAGTGGCCAACCTGGGATTTGAACATAGGGTGTCCAACTCCAGAGTCTAAACTACTGCAGGGCATTCAGCAGCCATGAATCAGTCGCCAGGAGGAAAAGACAGGTTGAAGAGATGACATGGCACCAAGGCAAACTTGACTTTGGGATGTAGCAAAGGAAAGCATTTTTTGTCCTTGCAACAAACACCGCTCTGTGTCCCACAGGGAACCCCAAAGGCTGTCCAAAGCCCTCACAGTCTCCAGGTCTCAATCAGGCCTCTCATACCCCATCGAGTCACACCTGCTGAGTTATGTAACAGGAGGGGACTGGCACCTCTGACATGATGCACCAACTGGAAAATTCATAAAAATTTTAAAAGGAGTCAAGCCCAGCCCTCCTCTCCCCAGCAAAGGAGAGCAGCTGAGATCTGAAAAACAGGGTTATTAACTCCACCAGGCACCCGAGTTGCCATGGATACCACCAGCCCAGCATGACGCTTCTTCTGCCCCTTCGTCCTGAAACTGCTTTGCTATTCAGCCCTGACTCATGCTGGCAAAGAGAGGATTTTTCTCCCCACCTCCCCAAAACCAGTCTTCCGAGTACAAAAGGCATTTGAGGACTCAGAGCTGGGAGAGCTCATTTTGTTCCATGTCATCTTTTCAATCATTGATTTCTTTCAAACTCCGTGTGCATCACGCTAGCTGCATTCTCATTAACATGAGGGTGTGTGACCATGATTGTGCTCTTAGAAAGTATGTATCTTTGTATCTATACCGAACACCTTGGAGGTCTACAGAGAGAGAACTAAGAAGCAAATTAACAAGTTCAAGTGTCTGTGTCTATTACAAAGATGGTCACTGGTGATCCTGAGACTATTAAAATTGTAAATATCAGCACCATAAAGTGAAGCCTACACTTTGTTCCCTTAGTGAAGCCCCCCAGGTTCCTCCAATATAGAGACAGTGATTGATCCTTGTCTCTGTGATTGATCCCCGCGACCTCACACAAAACTGGGCCTCTTGCTAACATTCTCAATGATGTTTATCAGGTAAGCATATTTGAATGCTGCTTTTAACTTTTTGAATATTCCTTACCTCATTTGAGCCTCACAACTACATGAAGTCAACAGTACAATTGTCCAACCCAGCCCAAAGTGAATAACATAAATGATAATCATTTAAAAGCACTATAGTGGAAGCTCACTTAAAATGCATCAGTCCTAATTGGGTCGATGGATGGACAGAGGGAGAGATGCAAACAAGCAAATATAGCAGGATGGGAAAAGAGCTACGTTGGACAAATATCAAAAGTTCTTTTTTTCTCCCAAATTGTATGTTTATATATTGATTTCCTAAGCATTTATCAGATATTTACTATAATATGAAGATAAGTTAACATTAGTCAACTAAATGTCATTTAAGACTAACCTTTGCAGCTACTCAGAATTGAGCCAGAGTGTGAGTCAGGGGCTAGCTTATGCTGTGGTAGCAAACATCATTAAAATGTCAGGGCTTAACATGACAAAGGTTTATCTCTTGCTCATGTCACAGGTCCCCTGCAGGTTAGCTGGGCGCTTTGCTCCAGCATCACCACCTACATTGTCATCTTTTTTGTTCTTACTCAGAGCCCAGTTGACAGTGAACCAATGTACTTGCCTGAAGGAAAGAAGAGAGTCCAGCAAAGCACAAATGTCTCTGAGGTGTCTTACATTTCATCAGCTAAAGCAGTGGAGCCACATGGCCAAGGGAGGGGAAGCAAGTATGTTGAAGTGTGACATTGTCCTCAGGCAGAGTAATACACGAGCCCCTCTGGCCTTTCTCTCCTGTTAGATTGCAAGCTCCTTGAGGTCAGTCTCCATGCGTTTTTCTTTTTCCTAATTGTGCAAAATAGAATGCCTAGAAAACTTCCACCTCTCTGACACTCAGTAAACATTTGCCATTGATAACTGCATCTCTAATATCTTTACCCTCTGAGAACAGTATGATACCCTTATTGTGCCAGCTCCAGGATGAAATCGCACAGACAGTGTTCAGGGTGGGTCTTAGAACCTGTGGAACAAAGGCCCTTTATGGTTTTCTTTGCCTGGTTGAGATCTGAGGCTCAGCAGTAGGACACTCTTTCTGAAAGCTCTCCACCTGGTGCTCTACCATTGTGCCACTGCAGCAGGGAGCGGGAAAGAGGGAATCATTTAAGGACGCCAGGGTTTGTGTGGAATTTCCACAAGGTAGAGAGGTGATAATAAAAACTCAATGGAGTGGGACAATTGGAAGGGAGATAACTATTAGCGGGCAGCATGGGAGGTGGAAGAGGCTTAAAAGAAACGCTGAGGTTTGTTTCCAAGGCAAACATCACACCTCCTCATCTGTGCAGCCCTCTCACCCCCCCCTGGTCTCTTCCCCCACACTGATGTCTTTGTGGCTTCTCCTTGCCATGCTTACAAGGCCAGGCCCTCTCCCCAGAGGCCATTGAGCCAGATGATTCATGCTGTACAACCTGATACATTCTGACACTGGCTTCTGTGAAAGCCAGCTTAGCTCTAAAGCGGCAAAGTACAAAGCCCTGCACAGCAAAAGCCAAACAGGTACATAAATGAATCAATACTCAAGCGCTCAGCACATTCGCACATATTTACTACAGAAACACCCTGTTCCAGGCCCAATACCTAGGCTCCTAACTGTGTTAGTCAATATCACTCGTCAATTAAAAACGAAAGGAGTTTTATCACTCCCCCTGAGACCCCAGACTACTGGCTCTTAAAATGGATTTCAAGTAGGTGTAAATAGCTTGCTTTGCCCGGCAGCTGTGTTCCTGAAAAGTTTCTTGTAAATCAAATCCTCTTTTAAAATGCATGAAACTTTTGGGTTAAAAGGAACCCTGTGGGGCTTCCCTGGTGGTGCAGTGGTTGAGAGTCCGCCTGCCGATGCAGGGCACACGGGTTCGTGCCCCTGTCTGGGAAGATCCCACATGCCGCGGAGCGGCTGGGCCCGTGAGACATGGCTGCTGAGCCTGCGCGTCGGGAGCCTGTGCTCACAACGGGAGAGGCCATGACAGTGAGAGGCCCGCGTACCGCAAAAAAAAAAAAAAAAAAAAAAAAGGAACCCTGTGATTAATCCTTTTATAAGGCAAATAATCTTTCTGTGATATCAAGTCACCCTACCACCTGCCCCCATCTTGCTCTTCCTCCCCTCTCCCACTCTACCCCTGCTGGTGGCCACCTGCCCCCACCTATTCCATTCTATAAGGTCAGCTTTAGGCATAAATAACACGTTTAAAAGAGGACTTACGTCTTTGTGACCTGGAAGCAAACCAAACCCATCTTTTTTAACATGGATCTTACAAACATCCTGATAGAGAGGTCTGTGGAATATATATCACTTGTTTACAGATACCACAATGCACAATCATCAGAAATGCTGACGAGCTTGGCTATGAAAGGAGCTAGCTGATATTCTCTAAGAGAATGGCTCATCATCCCTCACTCGGCCCCAAACCAAAGACAGCATCTTAGGAGATGGGCAGAGAGACAGTGAGGACACCTTTATCTCCCTCCCCAGCTCACCCCATCCCTTCCTGCTGGTGAAGACTGAAAAATAGAATGAATCATTCTCCAAGGATCACTGGGAATATCAATCTATAATTTTGCCCAAAGACAAAGCCAAAGACTAACCCAGCACTTCTCAATCTTTAGTCATTTGGGAGTTTTACTATGTCCATGTACCAACTATAGTATTATTTACTCAGTGGCTCTTGTTAAATTGCCTCACTGCTTTTTACTTAGCCTCATGAGAGGCAATGAGATTTATGAAAGCACAAGTTTGACATGTAGTCATATATTTTTGGATATATTAAAATAAATTTATCACTTTAAAAAAAAATCTGTTCATCCATGTGCCACCTAAAATCATCCTGCAGGCCACTAGTAATACACATGCCACACTTTGCAAGATTAAACAAGGTGGCCTCCCCCAACCTGAGTCACAGTGGTCTCAATCCTCTTATCACTGTTTACACATCCGTGTCTATATTCATTCAACAGACACTGTTGAGTAACTACTGTCCATGGGCATTGTGCTAAGTATGGGTGACGAGAGAGGAAAAGCCTTTGTGTCTGTGGGAGCTTACAAGTAGTGGAGGTGGGGCAGGCTAAAAGAAGAGAGCTATAGAGTATTGTACAAAGAACTGGGGGAGCACAGAAGAGGAGAAATGAACTGTCCCTCGGGGACAGGAGAGCACTGTGGCTGGGCTTGGAAGTATGGATGAGATTCCCCTGATAGGAGGAGTGAAGGAAATGCATTCCCGGAGAGAGAACAGCCATGTGCAAAGGCCCAGGGGCATGTGGCAGGACAGCAGTGATTAGCTGAGTGCTTTGCATGGCAGGACAGGGGGCAAGTTTTA